>NC_071091.1:27652880-28252880 GCF_027358695.1 Spea bombifrons
CCCCACATTGTGAATGGCTGAACCTGGTCAAGTGACTCCACCAGCCAACCAGGCATTGGGATTGAGACCCGGGGGGGATTTAAGCATCACTTGCAGCCCTTGGTTCTTTTGTTGTTCATTTTCTTTGAGAAATCCAGGTGCTGTGGTTGCAGTAGGATGTGTCCAGGCCAGGGCTTATCTTTGTACAGTATTTCCCCTGTCTCTGTTTTTATATTGCCATTGGCCCTATTCTTTTGTGTTTTCGTTTTTTTTTCCCGCCTCCACCTTTGCTGTTACTGAAGGCACAAGGTGTCTCAGACCCTATCGTCTCAAATAATAGTAATGTCTTTTCCTTCACTTATCATGAGTAGTTCTTCTTCTTTCCATAGCTTTAACGTGTCCTGTTCAATCCCTTTTGTGTTGTGTCTTTGAAGCTAACATTCCCTCACTTTATTAGTCTCTACCGCTTCTGCTGGGAGGCTGTTCCATTTCTCTACCACTCTCGGAGTAAAGCTTCTTTACATTACATTTGAGCCTCTAACTCACTAGTTTCAGATTATGACCTTGTTTAACCATTTCTCCTTTTTTGAAACAATCATCCCTCCTGTGATTTGTTAAATGAATTTCAGGTATTTTCTCCAAGCTTATGCATATTGAGATTCCCTAGCCTCCTGATTGGTGGGTGGTGTCACCTGACCAGGGCCGACCAATCAGGGAGAGGGGAACCTGTGCCGGCTGCTGATTGGTTGCTGGAGTCAGCTGACTAGGCTCAGCCAATCAGGGGCTGCCCCTCAGCCCTAGCCTCCTGATTGGTGGGTGGTGTCACCTGACCAGGGCCGACCAATCAGGGAGAGGGGAACCTGTGCCGGCTGCTGATTGGTTGCTGGAGTCAGCTGACTAGGCTCAGCCAATCAGGGGCTGCCCCTCAGCCCTAGCCTCCTGATTGGTGGGTGGTGTCACCTGACCAGGGCCGACCAATCAGGGAGAGGGGAACCTGTGCCGGCTGCTGATTGGTTGCTGGAGTCAGCTGACTAGGCTCAGCCAATCAGGGGCTGCCCCTCAGCCCTAGCCTCCTGATTGGTGGGTGGTGTCACCTGACCAGGGCCGACCAATCAGGGAGAGGGGAACCTGTGCCGGCTGCTGATTGGTTGCTGGAGTCAGCTGACTAGGCTCAGCCAATCAGGGGCTGCCCCTCAGCCCTAGCCTCCTGATTGGTGGGTGGTGTCACCTGACCAGGGCCGACCAATCAGGGAGAGGGGAACCTGTGCCGGCTGCTGATTGGTTGCTGGAGTCAGCTGACTAGGCTCAGCCAATCAGGGGCTGCCCCTCAGCCCTAGCCTCCTGATTGGTGGGTATTGTCACCTGACCGGGGCCGACCAATCAGGGAGAGGGGAACCTGTGCCGGCTGCTGATTGGTTGCTGGAGTCAGCTGACTAGGCTCAGCCAATCAGGGGCTGCCCCTCAGCCCTAGCCTCCTGATTGGTGGGTGGTGTCACCTGACCAGGGCCGACCAATCAGGGAGAGGGGAACCTGTGCCGGCTGCTGATTGGTTGCTGGAGTCAGCTGACTAGGCTCAGCCAATCAGGGGCTGCCCCTCAGCCCTAGCCTCCTGATTGGTGGGTGGTGTCACCTGACCGGGGCCGACCAATCAGGGAGAGGGGATCCTGTGCCGGCTGCTGATTGGTTGCTGGAGTCAGCTGACTAGGCTCAGCCAATCAGGGGCTGCCCCTCAGCCCTAGCCTCCTGATTGGTGGGTGGGTCACCTGACCGGGGCCGACCAATCAGGGAGAGGGGAACCTGTGCCGGCTGCTGATTGGTTGCTGGAGTCAGCCAATCAGGGGCTGCCCCTCAGCCCTAGCCTCCTGATTGGTGCATTATGTCACAACGAGAGGTATCATATTTGATCATTATTTATTAATTATTAAATTGTTAAAGGAATCATTAATAATGAGACTTTCTTTTTTTTGCCGCTTGAATTTATGTGCACCAAGGTAACCGCAGCACTTTTCGCCGACATTACTGGCGCGGGAACAAGGTGGCAGCGGCCGGATTTGAACTCACGAGCAGCGGGATGGAAGGCCAACACCTTAACCACAGCTCCAAGTCAGAGATACTGGAAGGCGCCTCTCTCTGTAGCCTTTTGGTTTAGGTGTTAGTTTAGGTGATTCGTGAGGTTCTTGGTTCAATTCCCTAAGGCTTATTTTTGACGTGGATCACCACATAGACCAAAATTTAAGCCATCTTGTCTCGGCCCCTAAAAGCCACCATTCTTTAGTTGATTTAATGTGTTTGTTTGGAAGTCAGGCCAGCTACAGGACTGTAAAAAACTAAAGGATTGTTTTTCTCTGCACCCCCCATGTCCAGTGTCTGTAGCCTAATGGGTAAGGTGTTGGACTTGAGGTTCTGAGTTCGATTCCACTAGGATCTAACTTTGTCCGTTGTGGGTTTTTTTTGTTTTTAATGACGCACATAGACCAAAACATAAGCCATCTTGTGTTCCGTCTCTCCCATGTGGCTATGTAGCGTAATGGTTAAGGAGCTAAGCTAGAGTGCTTAAGGTTGTGGGTTCGATTCCCTTGTGGTCTATCTTGAATTCTCTTTCAGTTCTCCTCTACATTGTGCAGTTTTTGTTGGTTGGTGAGGGAGAAAAAAGCCATTAGCAACCAGGTAGACCAAAACACAAGCCACCCAGTTCATGCATTTAAATTGAATGATTTAGTCAAAGGGATTTGGGTCACTCTGTTAGCATTAGCCATTTTCCCCACATTTGGATATTTTTATCATCATTCACAGGCCATACAAAATCATCTTAAAAATTACCCCTGCATTGTATATTTATCCCACCATACATCCCCACATTGTGATTGGCTGAACCTGGTCAAGTGACTCCACCAGCCAACCAGGCATTGGGATTGAGACCCGGGGGGGATTTAAGCATCACTTGCAGCCCTTGGTTCTTTTGTTGTTCATTTTCTTTGAGAAATCCAGGTGCTGTGGTTGCAGTAGGATGTGTCCAGGCCAGGGCTTATCTTTGTACAGTATTTCCCCTGTCTCTGTTTTTATATTGCCATTGGCCCTATTCTTTTGTGTTTTAGTTTTTTTTTTCCCGCCTCCACCTTTGCTGTTACTGAAGGCACAAGGTGTCTCAGACCCTATCGTCTCAAATAATAGTAATGTCTTTTCCTTCACTTATCATGAGTAGTTCTTCTTCTTTCCATAGCTTTAACGTGTCCTGTTCAATCCCTTTTGTGTTGTGTCTTTGAAGCTAACATTCCCTCACTTTATTAGTCTCTACCGCTTCTGCTGGGAGGCTGTTCCATTTCTCTACCACTCTCGGAGTAAAGCTTCTTTACATTACATTTGAGCCTCTAACTCACTAGTTTCAGATTATGACCTTGTTTAACCATTTCTCCTTTTTTGAAACAATCATCCCTCCTGTGATTTGTTAAATGAATTTCAGGTATTTTCTCCAAGCTTATGCATATTGAGATTCCCTAGCCTCCTGATTGGTGGGTGGTGTCACCTGACCAGGGCCGACCAATCAGGGAGAGGGGAACCTGTGCCGGCTGCTGATTGGTTGCTGGAGTCAGCTGACTAGGCTCAGCCAATCAGGGGCTGCCCCTCAGCCCTAGCCTCCTGATTGGTGGGTGGTGTCACCTGACCAGGGCCGACCAATCAGGGAGAGGGGAACCTGTGCCGGCTGCTGATTGGTTGCTGGAGTCAGCTGACTAGGCTCAGCCAATCAGGGGCTGCCCCTCAGCCCTAGCCTCCTGATTGGTGGGTGGTGTCACCTGACCAGGGCCGACCAATCAGGGAGAGGGGAACCTGTGCCGGCTGCTGATTGGTTGCTGGAGTCAGCTGACTAGGCTCAGCCAATCAGGGGCTGCCCCTCAGCCCTAGCCTCCTGATTGGTGGGTGGTGTCACCTGACCAGGGCCGACCAATCAGGGAGAGGGGAACCTGTGCCGGCTGCTGATTGGTTGCTGGAGTCAGCTGACTAGGCTCAGCCAATCAGGGGCTGCCCCTCAGCCCTAGCCTCCTGATTGGTGGGTGGTGTCACCTGACCAGGGCCGACCAATCAGGGAGAGGGGAACCTGTGCCGGCTGCTGATTGGTTGCTGGAGTCAGCTGACTAGGCTCAGCCAATCAGGGGCTGCCCCTCAGCCCTAGCCTCCTGATTGGTGGGTGGTGTCACCTGACCAGGGCCGACCAATCAGGGAGAGGGGAACCTGTGCCGGCTGCTGATTGGTTGCTGGAGTCAGCTGACTAGGCTCAGCCAATCAGGGGCTGCCCCTCAGCCCTAGCCTCCTGATTGGTGGGTATTGTCACCTGACCAGGGCCGACCAATCAGGGAGACATTTTTTCACCACTTTTCGCCGACATTACTGGCGCGGGAACAAGGTGGCAGCGGCCGGATTTGAACTCACGAGCAGCGGGATGGAAGGTCAACACCTTAACCACAGCTCCAAGTCAGAGATACTGGAAGGCGCCTCTCTCTGTAGCCTTTTGGTTTAGGTGTTAGTTTAGGTGATTCGTGAGGTTCTTGGTTCAATTCCCTAAGGCTTATTTTTGACGTGGATCACCACATAGACCAAAATTTAAGCCATCTTGTCTCGGCCCCTAAAAGCCACCATTCTTTAGTTGATTTAATGTGTTTGTTTGGAAGTCAGGCCAGCTAAAGGACTGTAAAACACTAAAGGATTGTTTTTCTCTGCACCCCCCCATGTCCAGTGTCTGTAGCCTAATGGGTAAGGTGTTGGACTTGTTGTCTTGAGGTTCTGAGTTCGATTCCACTAGGATCTAACTTTGTCCGTTGCGGGTTTTTTTTGTTTTTAATGACGCACATAGACCAAAACATAAGCCATCTTGTGTTCCGTCTTTACCATGTGGCTATGTAGCGTAATGGTTAAGGAGCTATTCTAGAGTGCTTAAGGTTGTGGGTTCGATTCCCTTGTGGTCTATCTTGAATTCTCTTTTAGTTCTCCTCTACATTGTGCTGTTTTTGTTGGTTGGTGAGGGAGAAAAAAGCCATTAGCAACCAGGTAGACCAAAACACAAGCCACCCAGTTCATGCATTTAAATAGAATTATTTAGTCAAAGGGATTTGGGTCACTCTGTTAGCATTAGCCATTTTCCCCACATTTGGATATTTTTATCATCATTCACAGGCCATACAAAATCATCTTAAAAATTACCCCTGCATTGTATATTTATCCCACCATACATCCCCACATTGTGAATGGCTGAACCTGGTCAAGTGACTCCACCAGCCAACCAGGCATTGGGATTGAGACCCGGGGGGGATTTAAGCATCACTTGCAGCCCTTGGTTCTTTTGTTGTTCATTTTCTTTGAGAAATCCAGGTGCTGTGGTTGCAGTAGGATGTGTCCAGGCCAGGGCTTATCTTTGTACAGTATTTCCCCTGTCTCTGTTTTTATATTGCCATTGGCCCTATTCTTTTGTGTTTTCGTTTTTTTTTCCCGCCTCCACCTTTGCTGTTACTGAAGGCACAAGGTGTCTCAGACCCTATCGTCTCAAATAATAGTAATGTCTTTTCCTTCACTTATCATGAGTAGTTCTTCTTCTTTCCATAGCTTTAACGTGTCCTGTTCAATCCCTTTTGTGTTGTGTCTTTGAAGCTAACATTCCCTCACTTTATTAGTCTCTACCGCTTCTGCTGGGAGGCTGTTCCATTTCTCTACCACTCTCGGAGTAAAGCTTCTTTACATTACATTTGAGCCTCTAACTCACTAGTTTCAGATTATGACCTTGTTTAACCATTTCTCCTTTTTTGAAACAATCATCCCTCCTGTGATTTGTTAAATGAATTTCAGGTATTTTCTCCAAGCTTATGCATATTGAGATTCCCTAGCCTCCTGATTGGTGGGTGGTGTCACCTGACCAGGGCTGACCAATCAGGGAGAGGGGAACCTGTGCCGGCTGCTGATTGGTTGCTGGAGTCAGCTGACTAGGCTCAGCCAATCAGGGGCTGCCCCTCAGCCCTAGCCTCCTGATTGGTGGGTGGTGTCACCTGACCAGGGCCGACCAATCAGGGAGAGGGGAACCTGTGCCGGCTGCTGATTGGTTGCTGGAGTCAGCTGACTAGGCTCAGCCAATCAGGGGCTGCCCCTCAGCCCTAGCCTCCTGATTGGTGGGTGGTGTCACCTGACCAGGGCCGACCAATCAGGGAGAGGGGAACCTGTGCCGGCTGCTGATTGGTTGCTGGAGTCAGCTGACTAGGCTCAGCCAATCAGGGGCTGCCCCTCAGCCCTAGCCTCCTGATTGGTGGGTGGTGTCACCTGACCAGGGCCGACCAATCAGGGAGAGGGGAACCTGTGCCGGCTGCTGATTGGTTGCTGGAGTCAGCTGACTAGGCTCAGCCAATCAGGGGCTGCCCCTCAGCCCTAGCCTCCTGATTGGTGGGTGGTGTCACCTGACCAGGGCCGACCAATCAGGGAGAGGGGAACCTGTGCCGGCTGCTGATTGGTTGCTGGAGTCAGCCAATCAGGGGCTGCCCCTCAGCCCTAGCCTCCTGATTGGTGCATTATGTCACAACGAGAGGTATCATATTTGATCATTATTTATTAATTATTAAATTGTTAAAGGAATCATTAATAATGAGACTTTCTTTTTTTTGCCGCTTGAATTTATGTGCACCAAGGTAACCGCAGCACTTTTCGCCGACATTACTGGCGCGGGAACAAGGTGGCAGCGGCCGGGTTTGAACTCACGAGCAGCGGGATGGAAGGCCAACACCTTAACCACAGCTCCAAGTCAGAGATACTGGAAGGCGCCTCTCTCTGTAGCCTTTTGGTTTAGGTGTTAGTTTAGGTGATTCGTGAGGTTCTTTGTTCAATTCCCTAAGGCTTATTTTTGACGTGGATCACCACATAGACCAAAATTTAAGCCATCTTGTCTCGGCCCCTAAAAGCCACCATTCTTTAGTTGATTTAATGTGTTTGTTTGGAAGTCAGGCCAGCTAAAGGACTGTAAAACACTAAAGGATTGTTTTTCTCTGCACCCCCCCATGTCCAGTGTCTGTAGCCTAATGGGTAAGGTGTTGGACTTGTTGTCTTGAGGTTCTGAGTTCGATTCCACTAGGATCTAACTTTGTCCGTTGCGGGTTTTTTTTGTTTTTAATGACGCACATAGACCAAAACATAAGCCATCTTGTGTTCCGTCTTTTCTATGTGGCTATGTAGCGTAATGGTTAAGGAGCTAAGCTAGAGTGCTTAAGGTTGTGGGTTCGATTCCCTTGTGGTCTATCTTGAATTCTCTTTCAGTTCTCCTCTACATTGTGCTGTGTTGGTTGGTGAGGGAGAAAAAAGCCATTAGCAACCAGGTAGACCAAAACACAAGCCACCCAGTTCATGCATTTAAATTGAATTATTTAGTCAAAGGGATTTGGGTCACTCTGTTAGCATTAGCCATTTTCCCCACATTTGGATATTTTTATTATCATTCACAGGCCATACAAAATCATCTTAAAAATTACCCCTGCATTGTATATTTATCCCACCATACATCCCCACATTGTGAATGGCTGAACCTGGTCAAGTGACTCCACCAGCCAACCAGGCATTGGGATTGAGACCCGGGGGGGATTTAAGCATCACTTGCAGCCCTTGGTTCTTTTGTTGTTCATTTTCTTTGAGAAATCCAGGTGCTGTGGTTGCAGTAGGATGTGTCCAGGCCAGGGCTTATCTTTGTACAGTATTTCCCCTGTCTCTGTTTTTATATTGCCATTGGCCCTATTCTTTTGTGTTTTCGTTTTTTTTTCCCGCCTCCACCTTTGCTGTTACTGAAGGCACAAGGTGTCTCAGACCCTATCGTCTCAAATAATAGTAATGTCTTTTCCTTCACTTATCATGAGTAGTTCTTCTTCTTTCCATAGCTTTAACGTGTCCTGTTCAATCCCTTTTGTGTTGTGTCTTTGAAGCTAACATTCCCTCACTTTATTAGTCTCTACCGCTTCTGCTGGGAGGCTGTTCCATTTCTCTACCACTCTCGGAGTAAAGCTTCTTTACATTACATTTGAGCCTCTAACTCACTAGTTTCAGATTATGACCTTGTTTAACCATTTCTCCTTTTTTGAAACAATCATCCCTCCTGTGATTTGTTAAATGAATTTCAGGTATTTTCTCCAAGCTTATGCATATTGAGATTCCCTAGCCTCCTGATTGGTGGGTGGTGTCACCTGACCGGGGCCGACCAATCAGGGAGAGGGGATCCTGTGCCGGCTGCTGATTGGTTGCTGGAGTCAGCTGACTAGGCTCAGCCAATCAGGGGCTGCCCCTCAGCCCTAGCCTCCTGATTGGTGGGTGGGTCACCTGACCGGGGCCGACCAATCAGGGAGAGGGGAACCTGTGCCGGCTGCTGATTGGTTGCTGGAGTCAGCCAATCAGGGGCTGCCCCTCAGCCCTAGCCTCCTGATTGGTGCATTATGTCACAACGAGAGGTATCATATTTGATCATTATTTATTAATTATTAAATTGTTAAAGGAATCATTAATAATGAGACTTTCTTTTTTTTGCCGCTTGAATTTATGTGCACCAAGGTAACCGCAGCACTTTTCGCCGACATTACTGGCGCGGGAACAAGGTGGCAGCGGCCGGATTTGAACTCACGAGCAGCGGGATGGAAGGCCAACACCTTAACCACAGCTCCAAGTCAGAGATACTGGAAGGCGCCTCTCTCTGTAGCCTTTTGGTTTAGGTGTTAGTTTAGGTGATTCGTGAGGTTCTTGGTTCAATTCCCTAAGGCTTATTTTTGACGTGGATCACCACATAGACCAAAATTTAAGCCATCTTGTCTCGGCCCCTAAAAGCCACCATTCTTTAGTTGATTTAATGTGTTTGTTTGGAAGTCAGGCCAGCTACAGGACTGTAAAAAACTAAAGGATTGTTTTTCTCTGCACCCCCCATGTCCAGTGTCTGTAGCCTAATGGGTAAGGTGTTGGACTTGTTGTCTTGACGTTCTGAGTTCGATTCCACTAGGATCTAACTTTGTCCGTTGTGGGTTTTTTTTGTTTTTAATGACGCACATAGACCAAAACATAAGCCATCTTGTGTTCCGTCTCTCCCATGTGGCTATGTAGCGTAATGGTTAAGGAGCTAAGCTAGAGTGCTTAAGGTTGTGGGTTCGATTCCCTTGTGGTCTATCTTGAATTCTCTTTCAGTTCTCCTCTACATTGTGCTGTTTTTGTTGGTTGGTGAGGGAGAAAAAAGCCATTAGCAACCAGGTAGACCAAAACACAAGCCACCCAGTTCATGCATTTAAATTGAATGATTTAGTCAAAGGGATTTGGGTCACTCTGTTAGCATTAGCCATTTTCCCCACATTTTGATATTTTTATCATCATTCACAGGCCATACAAAATCATCTTAAAAATTACCCCTGCATTGTATATTTATCCCACCATACATCCCCACATTGTGATTGGCTGAACCTGGTCAAGTGACTCCACCAGCCAACCAGGCATTGGGATTGAGACCCGGGGGGGATTTAAGCATCACTTGCAGCCCTTGGTTCTTTTGTTGTTCATTTTCTTTGAGAAATCCAGGTGCTGTGGTTGCAGTAGGATGTGTCCAGGCCAGGGCTTATCTTTGTACAGTATTTCCCCTGTCTCTGTTTTTATATTGCCATTGGCCCTATTCTTTTGTGTTTTAGTTTTTTTTTTCCCGCCTCCACCTTTGCTGTTACTGAAGGCACAAGGTGTCTCAGACCCTATCGTCTCAAATAATAGTAATGTCTTTTCCTTCACTTATCATGAGTAGTTCTTCTTCTTTCCATAGCTTTAACGTGTCCTGTTCAATCCCTTTTGTGTTGTGTCTTTGAAGCTAACATTCCCTCACTTTATTAGTCTCTACCGCTTCTGCTGGGAGGCTGTTCCATTTCTCTACCACTCTCGGAGTAAAGCTTCTTTACATTACATTTGAGCCTCTAACTCACTAGTTTCAGATTATGACCTTGTTTAACCATTTCTCCTTTTTTGAAACAATCATCCCTCCTGTGATTTGTTAAATGAATTTCAGGTATTTTCTCCAAGCTTATGCATATTGAGATTCCCTAGCCTCCTGATTGGTGGGTGGTGTCACCTGACCAGGGCCGACCAATCAGGGAGAGGGGAACCTGTGCCGGCTGCTGATTGGTTGCTGGAGTCAGCTGACTAGGCTCAGCCAATCAGGGGCTGCCCCTCAGCCCTAGCCTCCTGATTGGTGGGTGGTGTCACCTGACCAGGGCCGACCAATCAGGGAGAGGGGAACCTGTGCCGGCTGCTGATTGGTTGCTGGAGTCAGCTGACTAGGCTCAGCCAATCAGGGGCTGCCCCTCAGCCCTAGCCTCCTGATTGGTGGGTGGTGTCACCTGACCAGGGCCGACCAATCAGGGAGAGGGGAACCTGTGCCGGCTGCTGATTGGTTGCTGGAGTCAGCTGACTAGGCTCAGCCAATCAGGGGCTGCCCCTCAGCCCTAGCCTCCTGATTGGTGGGTGGTGTCACCTGACCAGGGCCGACCAATCAGGGAGAGGGGAACCTGTGCCGGCTGCTGATTGGTTGCTGGAGTCAGCTGACTAGGCTCAGCCAATCAGGGGCTGCCCCTCAGCCCTAGCCTCCTGATTGGTGGGTGGTGTCACCTGACCAGGGCCGACCAATCAGGGAGAGGGGAACCTGTGCCGGCTGCTGATTGGTTGCTGGAGTCAGCTGACTAGGCTCAGCCAATCAGGGGCTGCCCCTCAGCCCTAGCCTCCTGATTGGTGGGTGGTGTCACCTGACCAGGGCCGACCAATCAGGGAGAGGGGAACCTGTGCCGGCTGCTGATTGGTTGCTGGAGTCAGCTGACTAGGCTCAGCCAATCAGGGGCTGCCCCTCAGGCCTAGCCTCCTGATTGGTGGGTGGTGTCACCTGACCAGGGCCGACCAATCAGGGAGAGGGGAACCTGTGCCGGCTGCTGATTGGTTGCTGGAGTCAGCTGACTAGGCTCAGCCAATCAGGGGCTGCCCCTCAGCCCTAGCCTCCTGATTGGTGGGTGGTGTCACCTGACCAGGGCCGACCAATCAGGGAGAGGGGAACCTGTGCCGGCTGCTGATTGGTTGCTGGAGTCAGCTGACTAGGCTCAGCCAATCAGGGGCTGCCCCTCAGCCCTAGCCTCCTGATTGGTGGGTGGTGTCACCTGACCAGGGCCGACCAATCAGGGAGAGGGGAACCTGTGCCGGCTGCTGATTGGTTGCTGGAGTCAGCTGACTAGGCTCAGCCAATCAGGGGCTGCCCCTCAGCCCTAGCCTCCTGATTGGTGGGTGGTGTCACCTGACCAGGGCCGACCAATCAGGGAGAGGGGAACCTGTGCCGGCTGCTGATTGGTTGCTGGAGTCAGCCAATCAGGGGCTGCCCCTCAGCCCTAGCCTCCTGATTGGTGCATTATGTCACAACGAGAGGTATCATATTTGATCATTATTTATTAATTATTAAATTGTTAAAGGAATCATTAATAATGAGACTTTCTTTTTTTTGCCGCTTGAATTTATGTGCACCAAGGTAACCGCAGCACTTTTCGCCGACATTACTGGCGCGGGAACAAGGTGGCAGCGGCCGGGTTTGAACTCACGAGCAGCGGGATGGAAGGCCAACACCTTAACCACAGCTCCAAGTCAGAGATACTGGAAGGCGCCTCTCTCTGTAGCCTTTTGGTTTAGGTGTTAGTTTAGGTGATTCGTGAGGTTCTTTGTTCAATTCCCTAAGGCTTATTTTTGACGTGGATCACCACATAGACCAAAATTTAAGCCATCTTGTCTCGGCCCCTAAAAGCCACCATTCTTTAGTTGATTTAATGTGTTTGTTTGGAAGTCAGGCCAGCTAAAGGACTGTAAAACACTAAAGGATTGTTTTTCTCTGCACCCCCCCATGTCCAGTGTCTGTAGCCTAATGGGTAAGGTGTTGGACTTGTTGTCTTGAGGTTCTGAGTTCGATTCCACTAGGATCTAACTTTGTCCGTTGCGGGTTTTTTTTGTTTTTAATGACGCACATAGACCAAAACATAAGCCATCTTGTGTTCCGTCTTTTCTATGTGGCTATGTAGCGTAATGGTTAAGGAGCTAAGCTAGAGTGCTTAAGGTTGTGGGTTCGATTCCCTTGTGGTCTATCTTGAATTCTCTTTCAGTTCTCCTCTACATTGTGCTGTGTTGGTTGGTGAGGGAGAAAAAAGCCATTAGCAACCAGGTAGACCAAAACACAAGCCACCCAGTTCATGCATTTAAATTGAATTATTTAGTCAAAGGGATTTGGGTTACTCTGTTAGCATTAGCCATTTTCCCCACATTTGGATATTTTTATTATCATTCACAGGCCATACAAAATCATCTTAAAAATTACCCCTGCATTGTATATTTATCCCACCATACATCCCCACATTGTGAATGGCTGAACCTGGTCAAGTGACTCCACCAGCCAACCAGGCATTGGGATTGAGACCCGGGGGGGATTTAAGCATCACTTGCAGCCCTTGGTTCTTTTGTTGTTCATTTTCTTTGAGAAATCCAGGTGCTGTGGTTGCAGTAGGATGTGTCCAGGCCAGGGCTTATCTTTGTACAGTATTTCCCCTGTCTCTGTTTTTATATTGCCATTGGCCCTATTCTTTTGTGTTTTCGTTTTTTTTTCCCGCCTCCACCTTTGCTGTTACTGAAGGCACAAGGTGTCTCAGACCCTATCGTCTCAAATAATAGTAATGTCTTTTCCTTCACTTATCATGAGTAGTTCTTCTTCTTTCCATAGCTTTAACGTGTCCTGTTCAATCCCTTTTGTGTTGTGTCTTTGAAGCTAACATTCCCTCACTTTATTAGTCTCTACCGCTTCTGCTGGGAGGCTGTTCCATTTCTCTACCACTCTCGGAGTAAAGCTTCTTTACATTACATTTGAGCCTCTAACTCACTAGTTTCAGATTATGACCTTGTTTAACCATTTCTCCTTTTTTGAAACAATCATCCCTCCTGTGATTTGTTAAATGAATTTCAGGTATTTTCTCCAAGCTTATGCATATTGAGATTCCCTAGCCTCCTGATTGGTGGGTGGTGTCACCTGACCGGGGCCGACCAATCAGGGAGAGGGGATCCTGTGCCGGCTGCTGATTGGTTGCTGGAGTCAGCTGACTAGGCTCAGCCAATCAGGGGCTGCCCCTCAGCCCTAGCCTCCTGATTGGTGGGTGGGTCACCTGACCGGGGCCGACCAATCAGGGAGAGGGGAACCTGTGCCGGCTGCTGATTGGTTGCTGGAGTCAGCCAATCAGGGGCTGCCCCTCAGCCCTAGCCTCCTGATTGGTGCATTATGTCACAACGAGAGGTATCATATTTGATCATTATTTATTAATTATTAAATTGTTAAAGGAATCATTAATAATGAGACTTTCTTTTTTTTGCCGCTTGAATTTATGTGCACCAAGGTAACCGCAGCACTTTTCGCCGACATTACTGGCGCGGGAACAAGGTGGCAGCGGCCGGATTTGAACTCACGAGCAGCGGGATGGAAGGCCAACACCTTAACCACAGCTCCAAGTCAGAGATACTGGAAGGCGCCTCTCTCTGTAGCCTTTTGGTTTAGGTGTTAGTTTAGGTGATTCGTGAGGTTCTTGGTTCAATTCCCTAAGGCTTATTTTTGACGTGGATCACCACATAGACCAAAATTTAAGCCATCTTGTCTCGGCCCCTAAAAGCCACCATTCTTTAGTTGATTTAATGTGTTTGTTTGGAAGTCAGGCCAGCTACAGGACTGTAAAAAACTAAAGGATTGTTTTTCTCTGCACCCCCCATGTCCAGTGTCTGTAGCCTAATGGGTAAGGTGTTGGACTTGTTGTCTTGACGTTCTGAGTTCGATTCCACTAGGATCTAACTTTGTCCGTTGTGGGTTTTTTTTGTTTTTAATGACGCACATAGACCAAAACATAAGCCATCTTGTGTTCCGTCTCTCCCATGTGGCTATGTAGCGTAATGGTTAAGGAGCTAAGCTAGAGTGCTTAAGGTTGTGGGTTCGATTCCCTTGTGGTCTATCTTGAATTCTCTTTCAGTTCTCCTCTACATTGTGCTGTTTTTGTTGGTTGGTGAGGGAGAAAAAAGCCATTAGCAACCAGGTAGACCAAAACACAAGCCACCCAGTTCATGCATTTAAATTGAATGATTTAGTCAAAGGGATTTGGGTCACTCTGTTAGCATTAGCCATTTTCCCCACATTTGGATATTTTTATCATCATTCACAGGCCATACAAAATCATCTTAAAAATTACCCCTGCATTGTATATTTATCCCACCATACATCCCCACATTGTGATTGGCTGAACCTGGTCAAGTGACTCCACCAGCCAACCAGGCATTGGGATTGAGACCCGGGGGGGATTTAAGCATCACTTGCAGCCCTTGGTTCTTTTGTTGTTCATTTTCTTTGAGAAATCCAGGTGCTGTGGTTGCAGTAGGATGTGTCCAGGCCAGGGCTTATCTTTGTACAGTATTTCCCCTGTCTCTGTTTTTATATTGCCATTGGCCCTATTCTTTTGTGTTTTAGTTTTTTTTTTCCCGCCTCCACCTTTGCTGTTACTGAAGGCACAAGGTGTCTCAGACCCTATCGTCTCAAATAATAGTAATGTCTTTTCCTTCACTTATCATGAGTAGTTCTTCTTCTTTCCATAGCTTTAACGTGTCCTGTTCAATCCCTTTTGTGTTGTGTCTTTGAAGCTAACATTCCCTCACTTTATTAGTCTCTACCGCTTCTGCTGGGAGGCTGTTCCATTTCTCTACCACTCTCGGAGTAAAGCTTCTTTACATTACATTTGAGCCTCTAACTCACTAGTTTCAGATTATGACCTTGTTTAACCATTTCTCCTTTTTTGAAACAATCATCCCTCCTGTGATTTGTTAAATGAATTTCAGGTATTTTCTCCAAGCTTATGCATATTGAGATTCCCTAGCCTCCTGATTGGTGGGTGGTGTCACCTGACCAGGGCCGACCAATCAGGGAGAGGGGAACCTGTGCCGGCTGCTGATTGGTTGCTGGAGTCAGCTGACTAGGCTCAGCCAATCAGGGGCTGCCCCTCAGCCCTAGCCTCCTGATTGGTGGGTGGTGTCACCTGACCAGGGCCGACCAATCAGGGAGAGGGGAACCTGTGCCGGCTGCTGATTGGTTGCTGGAGTCAGCTGACTAGGCTCAGCCAATCAGGGGCTGCCCCTCAGCCCTAGCCTCCTGATTGGTGGGTGGTGTCACCTGACCAGGGCCGACCAATCAGGGAGAGGGGAACCTGTGCCGGCTGCTGATTGGTTGCTGGAGTCAGCTGACTAGGCTCAGCCAATCAGGGGCTGCCCCTCAGCCCTAGCCTCCTGATTGGTGGGTGGTGTCACCTGACCAGGGCCGACCAATCAGGGAGAGGGGAACCTGTGCCGGCTGCTGATTGGTTGCTGGAGTCAGCTGACTAGGCTCAGCCAATCAGGGGCTGCCCCTCAGCCCTAGCCTCCTGATTGGTGGGTGGTGTCACCTGACCAGGGCCGACCAATCAGGGAGAGGGGAACCTGTGCCGGCTGCTGATTGGTTGCTGGAGTCAGCTGACTAGGCTCAGCCAATCAGGGGCTGCCCCTCAGCCCTAGCCTCCTGATTGGTGGGTGGGTCACCTGACCAGGGCCGACCAATCAGGGAGAGGGGAACCTGTGCCGGCTGCTGATTGGTTGCTGGAGTCAGCCAATCAGGGGCTGCCCCTCAGCCCTAGCCTCCTGATTGGTGCATTATGTCACAACGAGAGGTATCATATTTGATCATTATTTATTAATTATTAAATTGTTAAAGGAATCATTAATAATGAGACTTTCTTTTTTTTGCCGCTTGAATTTATGTGCACCAAGGTAACCGCAGCACTTTTCGCCGACATTACTGGCGCGGGAACAAGGTGGCAGCGGCCGGGTTTGAACTCACGAGCAGCGGGATGGAAGGCCAACACCTTAACCACAGCTCCAAGTCAGAGATACTGGAAGGCGCCTCTCTCTGTAGCCTTTTGGTTTAGGTGTTAGTTTAGGTGATTCGTGAGGTTCTTTGTTCAATTCCCTAAGGCTTATTTTTGACGTGGATCACCACATAGACCAAAATTTAAGCCATCTTGTCTCGGCCCCTAAAAGCCACCATTCTTTAGTTGATTTAATGTGTTTGTTTGGAAGTCAGGCCAGCTAAAGGACTGTAAAACACTAAAGGATTGTTTTTCTCTGCACCCCCCATGTCCAGTGTCTGTAGCCTAATGGGTAAGGTGTTGGACTTGTTGTCTTGAGGTTCTGAGTTCGATTCCACTAGGATCTAACTTTGTCCGTTGCGGGTTTTTTTTGTTTTTAATGACGCACATAGACCAAAACATAAGCCATCTTGTGTTCCATCTTTTCTATGTGGCTATGTAGCGTAATGGTTAAGGAGCTAAGCTAGAGTGCTTAAGGTTGTGGGTTCGATTCCCTTGTGGTCTATCTTGAATTCTCTTTCAGTTCTCCTCTACATTGTGCTGTTTTTGTTGGTTGGTGAGGGAGAAAAAAGCCATTAGCAACCAGGTAGACCAAAACACAAGCCACCCAGTTCATGCATTTAAATTGAATTATTTAGTCAAAGGGATTTGGGTCACTCTGTTAGCATTAGCCATTTTCCCCACATTTGGATATTTTTATTATCATTCACAGGCCATACAAAATCATCTTAAAAATTACCCCTGCATTGTATATTTATCCCACCATACATCCCCACATTGTGAATGGCTGAACCTGGTCAAGTGACTCCACCAGCCAACCAGGCATTGGGATTGAGACCCGGGGGGGATTTAAGCATCACTTGCAGCCCTTGGTTCTTTTGTTGTTCATTTTCTTTGAGAAATCCAGGTGCTGTGGTTGCAGTAGGATGTGTCCAGGCCAGGGCTTATCTTTGTACAGTATTTCCCCTGTCTCTGTTTTTATATTGCCATTGGCCCTATTCTTTTGTGTTTTCGTTTTTTTTTCCCGCCTCCACCTTTGCTGTTACTGAAGGCACAAGGTGTCTCAGACCCTATCGTCTCAAATAATAGTAATGTCTTTTCCTTCACTTATCATGAGTAGTTCTTCTTCTTTCCATAGCTTTAACGTGTCCTGTTCAATCCCTTTTGTGTTGTGTCTTTGAAGCTAACATTCCCTCACTTTATTAGTCTCTACCGCTTCTGCTGGGAGGCTGTTCCATTTCTCTACCACTCTCGGAGTAAAGCTTCTTTACATTACATTTGAGCCTCTAACTCACTAGTTTCAGATTATGACCTTGTTTAACCATTTCTCCTTTTTTGAAACAATCATCCCTCCTGTGATTTGTTAAATGAATTTCAGGTATTTTCTCCAAGCTTATGCATATTGAGATTCCCTAGCCTCCTGATTGGTGGGTGGTGTCACCTGACCAGGGCCGACCAATCAGGGAGAGGGGAACCTGTGCCGGCTGCTGATTGGTTGCTGGAGTCAGCTGACTAGGCTCAGCCAATCAGGGGCTGCCCCTCAGCCCTAGCCTCCTGATTGGTGGGTGGTGTCACCTGACCAGGGCCGACCAATCAGGGAGAGGGGAACCTGTGCCGGCTGCTGATTGGTTGCTGGAGTCAGCTGACTAGGCTCAGCCAATCAGGGGCTGCCCCTCAGCCCTAGCCTCCTGATTGGTGGGTGGTGTCACCTGACCAGGGCCGACCAATCAGGGAGAGGGGAACCTGTGCCGGCTGCTGATTGGTTGCTGGAGTCAGCTGACTAGGCTCAGCCAATCAGGGGCTGCCCCTCAGCCCTAGCCTCCTGATTGGTGGGTGGTGTCACCTGACCAGGGCCGACCAATCAGGGAGAGGGGAACCTGTGCCGGCTGCTGATTGGTTGCTGGAGTCAGCTGACTAGGCTCAGCCAATCAGGGGCTGCCCCTCAGCCCTAGCCTCCTGATTGGTGGGTATTGTCACCTGACCGGGGCCGACCAATCAGGGAGAGGGGAACCTGTGCCGGCTGCTGATTGGTTGCTGGAGTCAGCTGACTAGGCTCAGCCAATCAGGGGCTGCCCCTCAGCCCTAGCCTCCTGATTGGTGGGTGGTGTCACCTGACCAGGGCCGACCAATCAGGGAGAGGGGAACCTGTGCCGGTTGCTGATTGGTTGCTGGAGTCAGCTGACTAGGCTCAGCCAATCAGGGGCTGCCCCTCAGCCCTAGCCTCCTGATTGGTGGGTGGTGTCACCTGACCGGGGCCGACCAATCAGGGAGAGGGGATCCTGTGCCGGCTGCTGATTGGTTGCTGGAGTCAGCTGACTAGGCTCAGCCAATCAGGGGCTGCCCCTCAGCCCTAGCCTCCTGATTGGTGGGTGGGTCACCTGACCGGGGCCGACCAATCAGGGAGAGGGGAACCTGTGCCGGCTGCTGATTGGTTGCTGGAGTCAGCCAATCAGGGGCTGCCCCTCAGCCCTAGCCTCCTGATTGGTGCATTATGTCACAACGAGAGGTATCATATTTGATCATTATTTATTAATTATTAAATTGTTAAAGGAATCATTAATAATGAGACTTTCTTTTTTTTGCCGCTTGAATTTATGTGCACCAAGGTAACCGCAGCACTTTTCGCCGACATTACTGGCGCGGGAACAAGGTGGCAGCGGCCGGATTTGAACTCACGAGCAGCGGGATGGAAGGCCAACACCTTAACCACAGCTCCAAGTCAGAGATACTGGAAGGCGCCTCTCTCTGTAGCCTTTTGGTTTAGGTGTTAGTTTAGGTGATTCGTGAGGTTCTTGGTTCAATTCCCTAAGGCTTATTTTTGACGTGGATCACCACATAGACCAAAATTTAAGCCATCTTGTCTCGGCCCCTAAAAGCCACCATTCTTTAGTTGATTTAATGTGTTTGTTTGGAAGTCAGGCCAGCTACAGGACTGTAAAAAACTAAAGGATTGTTTTTCTCTGCACCCCCCATGTCCAGTGTCTGTAGCCTAATGGGTAAGGTGTTGGACTTGAGGTTCTGAGTTCGATTCCACTAGGATCTAACTTTGTCCGTTGCGGGTTTTTTTTGTTTTTAATGACGCACATAGACCAAAACATAAGCCATCTTGTGTTCCGTCTCTCCCATGTGGCTATGTAGCGTAATGGTTAAGGAGCTAAGCTAGAGTGCTTAAGGTTGTGGGTTCGATTCCCTTGTGGTCTATCTTGAATTCTCTTTCAGTTCTCCTCTACATTGTGCAGTTTTTGTTGGTTGGTGAGGGAGAAAAAAGCCATTAGCAACCAGGTAGACCAAAACACAAGCCACCCAGTTCATGCATTTAAATTGAATGATTTAGTCAAAGGGATTTGGGTCACTCTGTTAGCATTAGCCATTTTCCCCACATTTGGATATTTTTATCATCATTCACAGGCCATACAAAATCATCTTAAAAATTACCCCTGCATTGTATATTTATCCCACCATACATCCCCACATTGTGATTGGCTGAACCTGGTCAAGTGACTCCACCAGCCAACCAGGCATTGGGATTGAGACCCGGGGGGGATTTAAGCATCACTTGCAGCCCTTGGTTCTTTTGTTGTTCATTTTCTTTGAGAAATCCAGGTGCTGTGGTTGCAGTAGGATGTGTCCAGGCCAGGGCTTATCTTTGTACAGTATTTCCCCTGTCTCTGTTTTTATATTGCCATTGGCCCTATTCTTTTGTGTTTTAGTTTTTTTTTTCCCGCCTCCACCTTTGCTGTTACTGAAGGCACAAGGTGTCTCAGACCCTATCGTCTCAAATAATAGTAATGTCTTTTCCTTCACTTATCATGAGTAGTTCTTCTTCTTTCCATAGCTTTAACGTGTCCTGTTCAATCCCTTTTGTGTTGTGTCTTTGAAGCTAACATTCCCTCACTTTATTAGTCTCTACCGCTTCTGCTGGGAGGCTGTTCCATTTCTCTACCACTCTCGGAGTAAAGCTTCTTTACATTACATTTGAGCCTCTAACTCACTAGTTTCAGATTATGACCTTGTTTAACCATTTCTCCTTTTTTGAAACAATCATCCCTCCTGTGATTTGTTAAATGAATTTCAGGTATTTTCTCCAAGCTTATGCATATTGAGATTCCCTAGCCTCCTGATTGGTGGGTGGTGTCACCTGACCAGGGCTGACCAATCAGGGAGAGGGGAACCTGTGCCGGCTGCTGATTGGTTGCTGGAGTCAGCTGACTAGGCTCAGCCAATCAGGGGCTGCCCCTCAGCCCTAGCCTCCTGATTGGTGGGTGGTGTCACCTGACCAGGGCCGACCAATCAGGGAGAGGGGAACCTGTGCCGGCTGCTGATTGGTTGCTGGAGTCAGCTGACTAGGCTCAGCCAATCAGGGGCTGCCCCTCAGCCCTAGCCTCCTGATTGGTGGGTGGTGTCACCTGACCAGGGCCGACCAATCAGGGAGAGGGGAACCTGTGCCGGCTGCTGATTGGTTGCTGGAGTCAGCTGACTAGGCTCAGCCAATCAGGGGCTGCCCCTCAGCCCTAGCCTCCTGATTGGTGTCACCTGACCAGGGCCGACCAATCAGGGAGAGGGGAACCTGTGCCGGCTGCTGATTGGTTGCTGGAGTCAGCTGACTAGGCTCAGCCAATCAGGGGCTGCCCCTCAGCCCTAGCCTCCTGATTGGTGGGTGGTGTCACCTGACCAGGGCCGACCAATCAGGGAGAGGGGAACCTGTGCCGGCTGCTGATTGGTTGCTGGAGTCAGCTGACTAGGCTCAGCCAATCAGGGGCTGCCCCTCAGCCCTAGCCTCCTGATTGGTGGGTGGTGTCACCTGACCAGGGCCGACCAATCAGGGAGAGGGGAACCTGTGCCAGCTGCTGATTGGTTGCTGGAGTCAGCTGACTAGGCTCAGCCAATCAGGGGCTGCCCCTCAGCCCTAGCCTCCTGATTGGTGGGTGGTGTCACCTGACCAGGGCCGACCAATCAGGGAGAGGGGAACCTGTGCCGGCTGCTGATTGGTTGCTGGAGTCAGCTGACTAGGCTCAGCCAATCAGGGGCTGCCCCTCAGCCCTAGCCTCCTGATTGGTGGGTGGTGTCACCTGACCAGGGCCGACCAATCAGGGAGAGGGGAACCTGTGCCGGCTGCTGATTGGTTGCTGGAGTCAGCTGACTAGGCTCAGCCAATCAGGGGCTGCCCCTCAGCCCTAGCCTCCTGATTGGTGGGTATTGTCACCTGACCAGGGCCGACCAATCAGGGAGAGGGGAACCTGTGCCGGCTGCTGATTGGTTGCTGGAGTCAGCCAATCAGGGGCTGCCCCTCAGCCCTAGCCTCCTGATTGGTGGGTGGTGTCACCTGACCAGGGCCGACCAATCAGGGAGAGGGGAACCTGTGCCGGCTGCTGATTGGTTGCTGGAGTCAGCTGACTAGGCTCAGCCAATCAGGGGCTGCCCCTCAGCCCTAGCCTCCTGATTGGTGGGTATTGTCACCTGACCAGGGCCGACCAATCAGGGAGACATTTTTTCACCACTTTTCGCCGACATTACTGGCGCGGGAACAAGGTGGCAGCGGCCGGATTTGAACTCACGAGCAGCGGGATGGAAGGTCAACACCTTAACCACAGCTCCAAGTCAGAGATACTGGAAGGCGCCTCTCTCTGTAGCCTTTTGGTTTAGGTGTTAGTTTAGGTGATTCGTGAGGTTCTTGGTTCAATTCCCTAAGGCTTATTTTTGACGTGGATCACCACATAGACCAAAATTTAAGCCATCTTGTCTCGGCCCCTAAAAGCCACCATTCTTTAGTTGATTTAATGTGTTTGTTTGGAAGTCAGGCCAGCTACAGGACTGTAAAACACTAAAGGATTGTTTTTCTCTGCACCCCCCCATGTCCAGTGTCTGTAGCCTAATGGGTAAGGTGTTGGACTTGTTGTCTTGAGGTTCTGAGTTCGATTCCACTAGGATCTAACTTTGTCCGTTGCGGGTTTTTTTTGTTTTTAATGACGCACATAGACCAAAACATAAGCCATCTTGTGTTCCGTCTTTACCATGTGGCTATGTAGCGTAATGGTTAAGGAGCTAAGCTAGAGTGCTTAAGGTTGTGGGTTCGATTCCCTTGTGGTCTATCTTGAATTCTCTTTCAGTTCTCCTCTACATTGTGCTGTTTTTGTTGGTTGGTGAGGGAGAAAAAAGCCATTAGCAACCAGGTAGACCAAAACACAAGCCACCCAGTTCATGCATTTAAATAGAATTATTTAGTCAAAGGGATTTGGGTCACTCTGTTAGCATTAGCCATTTTCCCCACATTTGGATATTTTTATCATCATTCACAGGCCATACAAAATCATCTTAAAAATTACCCCTGCATTGTATATTTATCCCACCATACATCCCCACATTGTGAATGGCTGAACCTGGTCAAGTGACTCCACCAGCCAACCAGGCATTGGGATTGAGACCCGGGGGGGATTTAAGCATCACTTGCAGCCCTTGGTTCTTTTGTTGTTCATTTTCTTTGAGAAATCCAGGTGCTGTGGTTGCAGTAGGATGTGTCCAGGCCAGGGCTTATCTTTGTACAGTATTTCCCCTGTCTCTGTTTTTATATTGCCATTGGCCCTATTCTTTTGTGTTTTCGTTTTTTTTTCCCGCCTCCACCTTTGCTGTTACTGAAGGCACAAGGTGTCTCAGACCCTATCGTCTCAAATAATAGTAATGTCTTTTCCTTCACTTATCATGAGTAGTTCTTCTTCTTTCCATAGCTTTAACGTGTCCTGTTCAATCCCTTTTGTGTTGTGTCTTTGAAGCTAACATTCCCTCACTTTATTAGTCTCTACCGCTTCTGCTGGGAGGCTGTTCCATTTCTCTACCACTCTCGGAGTAAAGCTTCTTTACATTACATTTGAGCCTCTAACTCACTAGTTTCAGATTATGACCTTGTTTAACCATTTCTCCTTTTTTGAAACAATCATCCCTCCTGTGATTTGTTAAATGAATTTCAGGTATTTTCTCCAAGCTTATGCATATTGAGATTCCCTAGCCTCCTGATTGGTGGGTGGTGTCACCTGACCAGGGCCGACCAATCAGGGAGAGGGGAACCTGTGCCGGCTGCTGATTGGTTGCTGGAGTCAGCTGACTAGGCTCAGCCAATCAGGGGCTGCCCCTCAGCCCTAGCCTCCTGATTGGTGGGTGGTGTCACCTGACCAGGGCCGACCAATCAGGGAGAGGGGAACCTGTGCCGGCTGCTGATTGGTTGCTGGAGTCAGCTGACTAGGCTCAGCCAATCAGGGGCTGCCCCTCAGCCCTAGCCTCCTGATTGGTGGGTGGTGTCACCTGACCAGGGCCGACCAATCAGGGAGAGGTGAACCTGTGCCGGCTGCTGATTGGTTGCTGGAGTCAGCTGACTAGGCTCAGCCAATCAGGGGCTGCCCCTCAGCCCTAGCCTCCTGATTGGTGGGTGGTGTCACCTGACCAGGGCCGACCAATCAGGGAGAGGGGAACCTGTGCCGGCTGCTGATTGGTTGCTGGAGTCAGCTGACTAGGCTCAGCCAATCAGGGGCTGCCCCTCAGCCCTAGCCTCCTGATTGGTGGGTGGTGTCACCTGACCAGGGCCGACCAATCAGGGAGAGGGGAACCTGTGCCGGCTGCTGATTGGTTGCTGGAGTCAGCTGACTAGGCTCAGCCAATCAGGGGCTGCCCCTCAGCCCTAGCCTCCTGATTGGTGGGTGGTGTCACCTGACCAGGGCCGACCAATCAGGGAGAGGGGAACCTGTGCCGGCTGCTGATTGGTTGCTGGAGTCAGCTGACTAGGCTCAGCCACTCAGGGGCTGCCCCTCAGCCCTAGCCTCCTGATTGGTGGGTGGTGTCACCTGACCAGGGCCGACCAATCAGGGAGAGGGGAACCTGTGCCGGCTGCTGATTGGTTGCTGGAGTCAGCTGACTAGGCTCAGCCAATCAGGGGCTGCCCCTCAGCCCTAGCCTCCTGATTGGTGGGTTTTGTCACCTGACCAGGGCCGACCAATCAGGGAGAGGGGAACCTGTGCCGGCTGCTGATTGGTTGCTGGAGTCAGCTGACTAGGCTCAGCCAATCAGGGGCTGCCCCTCAGCCCTAGCCTCCTGATTGGTGGGTGGTGTCACCTGACCAGGGCCGACCAATCAGGGAGAGGGGAACCTGTGCCGGCTGCTGATTGGTTGCTGGAGTCAGCTGACTAGGCTCAGCCAATCAGGGGCTGCCCCTCAGCCCTAGCCTCCTGATTGGTGGGTGGTGTCACCTGACCGGGGCCGACCAATCAGGGAGAGGGGATCCTGTGCCGGCTGCTGATTGGTTGCTGGAGTCAGCTGACTAGGCTCAGCCAATCAGGGGCTGCCCCTCAGCCCTAGCCTCCTGATTGGTGGGTGGGTCACCTGACCAGGGCCGACCAATCAGGGAGAGGGGAACCTGTGCCGGCTGCTGATTGGTTGCTGGAGTCAGCCAATCAGGGGCTGCCCCTCAGCCCTAGCCTCCTGATTGGTGCATTATGTCACAACGAGAGGTATCATATTTGATCATTATTTATTAATTATTAAATTGTTAAAGGAATCATTAATAATGAGACTTTCTTTTTTTTGCCGCTTGAATTTATGTGCACCAAGGTAACCGCAGCACTTTTCGCCGACATTACTGGCGCGGGAACAAGGTGGCAGCGGCCGGATTTGAACTCACGAGCAGCGGGATGGAAGGCCAACACCTTAACCACAGCTCCAAGTCAGAGATACTGGAAGGCGCCTCTCTCTGTAGCCTTTTGGTTTAGGTGTTAGTTTAGGTGATTCGTGAGGTTCTTGGTTCAATTCCCTAAGGCTTATTTTTGACGTGGATCACCACATAGACCAAAATTTAAGCCATCTTGTCTCGGCCCCTAAAAGCCACCATTCTTTAGTTGATTTAATGTGTTTGTTTGGAAGTCAGGCCAGCTAAAGGACTGTAAAAAACTAAAGGATTGTTTTTCTCTGCACCCCCCCATGTCCAGTGTCTGTAGCCTAATGGGTAAGGTGTTGGACTTGTTGTCTTGAGGTTCTGAGTTCGATTCCACTAGGATCTAACTTTGTCCGTTGTGGGTTTTTTTTGTTTTTAATGACGCACATAGACCAAAACATAAGCCATCTTGTGTTCCGTCTCTCCCATGTGGCTATGTAGCGTAATGGTTAAGGAGCTAAGCTAGAGTGCTTAAGGTTGTGGGTTCGATTCCCTTGTGGTCTATCTTGAATTCTCTTTCAGTTCTCCTCTACATTGTGCTGTTTTTGTTGGTTGGTGAGGGAGAAAAAAGCCATTAGCAACCAGGTAGACCAAAACACAAGCCACCCAGTTCATGCATTTAAATTGAATGATTTAGTCAAAGGGATTTGGGTCACTCTGTTAGCATTAGCCATTTTCCCCACATTTGGATATTTTTATCATCATTCACAGGCCATACAAAATCATCTTAAAAATTACCCCTGCATTGTATATTTATCCCACCATACATCCCCACATTGTGATTGGCTGAACCTGGTCAAGTGACTCCACCAGCCAACCAGGCATTGGGATTGAGACCCGGGGGGGATTTAAGCATCACTTGCAGCCCTTGGTTCTTTTGTTGTTCATTTTCTTTGAGAAATCCAGGTGCTGTGGTTGCAGTAGGATGTGTCCAGGCCAGGGCTTATCTTTGTACAGTATTTCCCCTGTCTCTGTTTTTATATTGCCATTGGCCCTATTCTTTTGTGTTTTAGTTTTTTTTTTCCCGCCTCCACCTTTGCTGTTACTGAAGGCACAAGGTGTCTCAGACCCTATCGTCTCAAATAATAGTAATGTCTTTTCCTTCACTTATCATGAGTAGTTCTTCTTCTTTCCATAGCTTTAACGTGTCCTGTTCAATCCCTTTTGTGTTGTGTCTTTGAAGCTAACATTCCCTCACTTTATTAGTCTCTACCGCTTCTGCTGGGAGGCTGTTCCATTTCTCTACCACTCTCGGAGTAAAGCTTCTTTACATTACATTTGAGCCTCTAACTCACTAGTTTCAGATTATGACCTTGTTTAACCATTTCTCCTTTTTTGAAACAATCATCCCTCCTGTGATTTGTTAAATGAATTTCAGGTATTTTCTCCAAGCTTATGCATATTGAGATTCCCTAGCCTCCTGATTGGTGGGTGGTGTCACCTGACCAGGGCCGACCAATCAGGGAGAGGGGAACCTGTGCCGGCTGCTGATTGGTTGCTGGAGTCAGCTGACTAGGCTCAGCCAATCAGGGGCTGCCCCTCAGCCCTAGCCTCCTGATTGGTGGGTGGTGTCACCTGACCAGGGCCGACCAATCAGGGAGAGGGGAACCTGTGCCGGCTGCTGATTGGTTGCTGGAGTCAGCTGACTAGGCTCAGCCAATCAGGGGCTGCCCCTCAGCCCTAGCCTCCTGATTGGTGGGTGGTGTCACCTGACCAGGGCCGACCAATCAGGGAGAGGGGAACCTGTGCCGGCTGCTGATTGGTTGCTGGAGTCAGCTGACTAGGCTCAGCCAATCAGGGGCTGCCCCTCAGCCCTAGCCTCCTGATTGGTGGGTGGTGTCACCTGACCAGGGCCGACCAATCAGGGAGAGGGGAACCTGTGCCGGCTGCTGATTGGTTGCTGGAGTCAGCTGACTAGGCTCAGCCAATCAGGGGCTGCCCCTCAGCCCTAGCCTCCTGATTGGTGGGTGGTGTCACCTGACCAGGGCCGACCAATCAGGGAGAGGGGAACCTGTGCCGGCTGCTGATTGGTTGCTGGAGTCAGCTGACTAGGCTCAGCCAATCAGGGGCTGCCCCTCAGCCCTAAGCCTCCTGATCGGTGGGTGGTGTCACCTAACCAGGGCCGACCAATCAGGGAGAGGGGAACCTGTGCCGGCTGATTGGTTGCTGGAGTCAGCTGACTAGGCTCAGCCAATCAGGGGCTGCCCCTCAGCCCTAGCCTCCTGATTGGTGGGTGGTGTCACCTGACCGGGGCCGACCAATCAGGGAGAGGGGATCCTGTGCCGGCTGCTGATTGGTTGCTGGAGTCAGCTGACTAGGCTCAGCCAATCAGGGGCTGCCCCTCAGCCCTAGCCTCCTGATTGGTGGGTGGGTCACCTGACCAGGGCCGACCAATCAGGGAGAGGGGAACCTGTGCCGGCTGCTGATTGGTTGCTGGAGTCAGCCAATCAGGGGCTGCCCCTCAGCCCTAGCCTCCTGATTGGTGCATTATGTCACAACGAGAGGTATCATATTTGATCATTATTTATTAATTATTAAATTGTTAAAGGAATCATTAATAATGAGACTTTCTTTTTTTTGCCGCTTGAATTTATGTGCACCAAGGTAACCCGCCTTTTCCCGCCTCCACCTTTGCTGTTACTGAAGGCACAAGGTGTCTCAGACCCTATCGTCTCAAATAATAGTAATGTCTTTTCCTTCACTTATCATGAGTAGTTCTTCTTCTTTCCATAGCTTTAACGTGTCCTGTTCAATCCCTTTTGTGTTGTGTCTTTGAAGCTAACATTCCCTCACTTTATTAGTCTCTACCGCTTCTGCTGGGAGGCTGTTCCATTTCTCTACCACTCTCGGAGTAAAGCTTCTTTACATTACATTTGAGCCTCTAACTCACTAGTTTCAGATTATGACCTTGTTTAACCATTTCTCCTTTTTTGAAACAATCATCCCTCCTGTGATTTGTTAAATGAATTTCAGGTATTTTCTCCAAGCTTATGCATATTGAGATTCCCTAGTCTTTCCTGATCCTGAGCCTGCATTATTCTTATCTACAATGGTAAGTTGAACATTTCCTTTCACTGTAACTCATCTAGTGCTCATAGTTTCCTCAGAGAATGGTGTTGCTTCTTTACATGTAGAGATATATATAGTTTATTGGTTTTGAATTGCCTTTTCAGCGTTTCTCTTTTTTGTTTTCTTTACTTTACTTTTCTTTTCGCCGTTGTCTTTTCCTTTGTTTTTCATTGCCATTGCCTATCTCATTGTTTTTCTTCTATTACCCATATTCTGTGGTTTGCAGTTCACTTTTTACCTTTTTTTTGGCTTATAACTTTTTCTTGTTGAGGTTTTTGTTGTTGTTGCTAGAATATTGTTGCATCAGCATGAGTTAATATTCATTGTACATATTCCAGATAATGAAACATGTCACATAAGTTATACAATGTAATCAAAGTGCAGATTTGAAACATAAGAAAATCCAAAATGCCCGTAAGTGCCATGTTAGATCAAATTTGAACCATTGTATGGTTTATACACTTGGTCATCCTCTCCATCTGATAAATATGTGAGTGTCACCAACACTTCCCCAATAGTAGGTGGATCAGTCTGTTTCTGTTTCTTGCAATGATTACTTTATTACTTTAACAGATAAAAGTAGGGACCCCAGGAACCTGTGATATTTAATTTTTATATGCTGAGGGATGGCCACCAAAATGTGCAATTGTGGTGAAGAACCTTCTTGGTAACCTCTGAATAATTGACACATCTAAAGACTTTTGCTAAATGAATAAAACTCTACCCCAAATGTTTGGAGAATATTGCATGTTAAGCTCTGACACCCCCACTTCCTGATAAACCACAAAAATTTGGGGAACAAGAAATCTTTAAAACACACACACACACACACACATAAAAAAAACACAAAAATTATAACCAGAAATGAAACCATGTGAATATGGTGCTTGTGTTGACCAAGGAGAGCATGGGTACATATAATAATTAACAATGTTGCAATTGTGAATAACACATTTATATCATTTTATCCAACTTTTCTTGTAATTTTTGAAATTAGGCAAAGATTCCCATATGGAACAGATCTACCAGTTTGTCTATGCCTCGTTTAGCATTTTAATGTTTTATTATTATTATTAACTTCCCCTCTCTCAGTACTGTATGTCCCATTCTGCTCTCCCCTGCTTGCTTCTATTAAATTGAGAAGTCTCCCTCAACAGTTTGTTTCCACTCTGCTTTTAGTTCCCTGGCCGAATGTTCTTTCTCCCAATTTGTGGACTGTTGTACAAAAGCAAACATAGGGGTTTAATTTGAGTGAAATTGCAGCTCTGGGCAAGATAGTCCTGGCTATTTGTGGATTGTGGCTATAACAGACCACCTCAATATCAGAATATCCTTGACGTTGCTATACATTCTAATTGCCAAATTATTAATACGTTTCTGCTGCGTAAAGAGCTTGGCTGACCCTGTATAATGCATAGCTAAGTCAATGAGATGTCACTGCAAAATCCCTGACCTTTTAATTATGCACTATACAGGAGCAGCTCAGCCCTTCTAGCAAGAGGAACCTGTAAGTAGGGGCCGTATGGACGCTCCCGTCAACCCTCCTTCCAAAAAATACTCTCCAATTAAGGAAGCGATTGCTGGAGACTTTCTCCCGCCTGATGAGCGAAGACAGGCTTATCCTAGTCAAGCAGCAGCTGCCCCTCAGCCCTAGCCTCCTGATTGGTGGGTGGTGTCACCTGACCAGGGCCGACCAATCAGGGAGAGGGGAACCTGTGCCGGCTGCTGATTGGTTGCTGGAGTCAGCTGACTAGGCTCAGCCAATCAGGGGCTGCCCCTCAGCCCTAGCCTCCTGATTGGTGGGTGGTGTCACCTGACCAGGGCCGACCAATCAGGGAGAGGGGAACCTGTGCCGGCTGCTGATTGGTTGCTGGAGTCAGCTGACTAGGCTCAGCCAATCAGGGGCTGCCCCTCAGCCCTAGCCTCCTGATTGGTGGGTGGTGTCACCTGACCAGGGCCGACCAATCAGGGAGAGGGGAACCTGTGCCGGCTGCTGATTGGTTGCTGGAGTCAGCTGACTAGGCTCAGCCAATCAGGGGCTGCCCCTCAGCTCTAGCCTCCTGATTGGTGGGTGGTGCCACCTGACCAGGGCCGACCAATCAGGGAGAGGGGAACCTGTGCCGGCTGCTGATTGGTTGCTGGAGTCAGCTGACTAGGCTCAGCCAATCAGGGGCTGCCCCTCAGCTCTAGCCTCCTGATTGGTGGGTGGTGCCACCTGACCAGGGCCGACCAATCAGGGAGAGGGGAACCTGTGCCGGCTGCTGATTGGTTGCTGGAGTCAGCTGACTAGGCTCAGCCAATCAGGGGCTGCCCCTCAGCCCTAGCCTCCTGATTGGTGGGTGGTGTCACCTGACCAGGGCCGACCAATCAGGGAGAGGGGAACCTGTGCCGGCTGCTGATTGGTTGCTGGAGTCAGCTGACTAGGCTCAGCCAATCAGGGGCTGCCCCTCAGCTCTAGCCTCCTGATTGGTGGGTGGTGCCACCTGACCAGGGCCGACCAATCAGGGAGAGGGGAACCTGTGCCGGCTGCTGATTGGTTGCTGGAGTCAGCTGACTAGGCTCAGCCAATCAGGGGCTGCCCCTCAGCCCTAGCCTCCTGATTGGTGGGTGGTGTCACCTGACCAGGGCCGACCAATCAGGGAGAGGGGAACCTGTGCCGGCTGCTGATTGGTTGCTGGAGTCAGCTGACTAGGCTCAGCCAATCAGGGGCTGCCCCTCAGCCCTAGCCTCCTGATTGGTGGGTATTGTCACCTGACCAGGGCCGACCAATCAGGGAGAGGGGAACCTGTGCCGGCTGCTGATTGGTTGCTGGAGTCAGCTGACTAGGCTCAGCCAATCAGGGGCTGCCCCTCAGCCCTAGCCTCCTGATTGGTGGGTATTGTCACCTGACCAGGGCCGACCAATCAGGGAGAGGGGAACCTGTGCCGGCTCCTGATTGGTGTGTGGTGTCACCTGACCAGGGCCGACCAATCAGGGAGAGGGGAACCTGTGCCGGCTGCTGATTGGTTGCTGGAGTCAGCTGACTAGGCTCAGCCAATCAGGGGCTGCCCCTCAGCCCTAGCCTCCTGATTGGTGGGTGGTGTCACCTGACCGGGGCCGACCAATCAGGGAGAGGGGATCCTGTGCCGGCTGCTGATTGGCTGCTAGAGTCAGCTGACTAGGCTCAGCCCCTCAGCCCTAGCCTCCTGATTGGTGGGTGGGTCACCTGACCAGGGCCGACCAATCAGGGAGAGGGGAACCTGTGCCGGCTGCTGATTGGTTGCTGGAGTCAGCCAATCAGGGGCTGCCCCTCAGCCCTAGCCTCCTGATTGGTGCATTATGTCACAACGAGAGGTATCATATTTGATCATTATTTATTAATTATTAAAGGAATCATTAATAATGAGACTTTCTTTTTTTTGCCGCTTGAATTTATGTGCACCAAGGTAACCGCAGCACTTTTCGCAGACATTACTGGCGCGGGAACAAGGTGGCAGCGGCCGGATTTGAACTCACAAGGAGCGGGATGGAAGGCCAACACCTTAACCACAGCTCCAAGTCAGAGATACTGGAAGGCGCCTCTCTCTGTAGCCTTTTGGTTTAGGTGTTAGTTTAGGTGATTCGTGAGGTTCTTGGTTCAATTCCCTAAGGCTTATTTTTGACGTGGATCACCACATAGACCAAAATTTAAGCCATCTTGTCTCGGCCCCTAAAAGCCACCATTCTTTAGTTGATTTAATGTGTTTGTTTGGAAGTCAGGCCAGCTAAAGGACTGTAAAAAACTAAAGGATTGTTTTTCTCAACACCCCCCCATGTTCAGTGTCTGTAGCCTAATGGGTAAGGTGTTGGACTTGTTGTCTTGAGGTTCTGAGTTCGATTCCACTAGGATCTAACTGTGTCCGTTGTGTTTTTTTTTGTTTTTAATGACGCACATAGACCAAAACATAAGCCATCTTGTGTTCCGTCTCTCCCATGTGGCTATGTAGCGTAATGGTTAAGGAGCTAAGCTAGAATGCTTAAGTTTGTGGGTTCAATTCCCTTGTGGTCTATCTTGAATTCTCTTTCAGTTTGCCTCTACATTGTGCTGTTTTGGTTGGTGAGGGAGAAAAAAGCCATTAGCAACCAGGTAGACCAAAACACAAGCCACCCAGTTCATGCATTTAAATTGAATGATTTAGTCAAAGGGATTTGGGTCACTCTGTTAGCATTAGCCATTTTCCCCACATTTGGATATTTTTATCATCATTCACAGGCCATACAAAATCATCTTAAAAATTACCCCTGCATTGTATATTTATCCCACCATACATCCCCACATTGTGATTGGCTGAACCTGGTCAAGTGACTCCACCAGCCAACCAGGCATTGGGATTGAGACCCGGGGGGGATTTAAGCATCACTTGCAGCCCTTGGTTCTTTTGTTGTTCATTTTCTTTGAGAAATCCAGGTGCTGTGGTTGCAGTAGGATGTGTCCAGGCCAGGGCTTATCTTTGTACAGTATTTCCCCTGTCTCTGTTTTTATATTGCCATTGGCCCTATTCTTTTGTGTTTTAGTTTTTTTTTCCCGCCTCCACCTTTGCTGTTACTGAAGGCACAAGGTGTCTCAGACCCTATCGTCTCAAATAATAGTAATGTCTTTTCCTTCACTTATCATGAGTAGTTCTTCTTCTTTCCATAGCTTTAACGTGTCCTGTTCAATCCCTTTTGTGTTGTGTCTTTGAAGCTAACATTCCCTCACTTTATTAGTCTCTACCGCTTCTGCTGGGAGGCTGTTCCATTTCTCTACCACTCTCGGAGTAAAGCTTCTTTACATTACATTTGAGCCTCTAACTCACTAGTTTCAGATTATGACCTTGTTTAACCATTTCTCCTTTTTTGAAACAATCATCCCTCCTGTGATTTGTTAAATGAATTTCAGGTATTTTCTCCAAGCTTATGCATATTGAGATTCCCTAGTCTTTCCTGATCCTGAGCCTGCATTATTTTTATCTACAATGGTAAGTTGAACATTTCCTTTCACTGTAACTCATCTAGTGCTCATAGTTTCCTCAGAGAATGGTGTTGCTTCTTTACATGTAGAGATATATATATAGTTTATTGGTTTTGAATTGCCTTTTCAGCGTTTCTCTTTTTTGTTTTCTTTACTTTACTTTTCTTTTCGCCGTTGTCTTTTCCTTTGTTTTTCATTGCCATTGCCTATCTCATTGTTTTTCTTCTATTACCCATATTCCGTGGTTTGCAGTTCACTTTTTACCTTTTTTTTGGCTTATAACTTTTTCTTGTTGAGGTTTTTGTTGTTGTTGCTAGAATATTGTTGCATCAGCATGAGTTAATATTCATTGTACATATTCCAGATAATGAAACATGTCACATAAGTTATACAATGTAATCAAAGTGCAGATTTGAAACATAAGAAAATCCAAAATGCCCGTAAGTGCCATGTTAGATCAAATTTGAACCATTGTATGGTTTATACACTTGGTCATCCTCTCCATCTGATAAATATGTGAGTGTCACCAACACTTCCCCAATAGTAGGTGGATCAGTCTGTTTCTGTTTCTTGCAATGATTACTTTATTACTTTAACAGATAAAAGTAGGGACCCCAGGAACCTGTGATATTTAATTTTTATATGCTGAGGGATGGCCACCAAAATGTGCAATTGTGGTGAAGAACCTTCTTGGTAACCTCTGAATAATTGACACATCTAAAGACTTTTGCTAAATGAATAAAACTCTACCCCAAATGTTTGGAGAATATTGCATGTTAAGCTCTGACACCCCCACTTCCTGATAAACCGCAAACATTTGGGGAAGAAGAAATCTTTAAAACACACACACACACACACACACATAAAAAAAACCACAAAAATTATAACCAGAAATGAAACCATGTGAATATGGTGCTTGTGTTGACCAAGGAGAGCATGGGTACATATAATAATTAACAATGTTGCAATTGTGAATAACACATTTATATCATTTTATCCAACTTTTCTTGTAATTTTTGAAATTAGGCAAAGATTCCCATATGGAACAGATCTACCAGTTTGTCTATGCCTCGTTTAGCATTTTAATGTTTTATTATTATTATTAACTTCCCCTCTCTCAGTACTGTATGTCCCATTCTGCTCTCCCCTGCTTGCTTCTATTAAATTGAGAAGTCTCCCTCAACAGTTTGTTTCCACTCTGCTTTTAGTTCCCTGGCCGAATGTTCTTTCTCCCAATCGTTTTGCTTTCCCCCTTGTCCCAGTACATTTATTTATATAGCGCCAGCAGATTCCATGGAGCTGTGCTATTTTCTGCCATGCCATGATCATTTCTGGCTGTGAGTGCACCGTCTTCATCTCACATGCCTTTACCAGGGGATTTCCATTGGAGATTTCCACTATCCCTTTTTCCCTTCTGTCTGTGTCCATCCTCATTCTCTCCATGTCTGTTCTGGTCAGTCACATGGATCCTGTATATGATTTTTCTTTCTGAAAATGTAATTATTTTATTGGAGGGGGTTGTAGGTCAGTTGTACAGCCTCTCAATCAGAAGCGGTAGAGTTTAGTAGGGTAATGGAAGATAAACATTTGCCGGGAAATCGTATAGCTCCCCTGAAACAAAGACACGGACACAGGCTAGATGGGCCCTATTGTTCAATTATTTGTGTGTGTGTGTGTGTATTATTATTATTTTTTATATTCCTTTGGTATGTAGTTGTCACTGCAGATTGTAGGAAGTGCTAGCGCCTGTACCTTTAGAGGGAGGCTATAGAAAATGCTAATTTGGTTAGTGAACCAGCTTGGTGAAGCCTTCTGCTTTCCCTCCTCCAGTGTGAGGATTTGTGGACTGTTGTACAAAAGCAAACATAGGGGTTTAATTTGAGTGAAATTGCAGCTCTGGGCAAGATAGTCCTGGCTATTTGTGGATTGTTGCTATAACAGACCACCTCAATATCAGAATATCCTTGACGTTGCTATACATTCTAATTGCCAAATTATTAATACGTTTCTGCTGCGTAAAGAGCTTGGCTGACCCTGTATAATGCATAGCTAAGTCAATGAGATGTCACTGCAAAATCCCTGACCTTTTAATTATGCACTATACAGGAGCAGCTCAGCCCTTCTAGCAAGAGGAACCTGTAAGTAGGGGCCGTATGGACGCTCCCGTCAACCCTCCTTCCAAAAAATACTCTCCAATTAAGGAAGCGATTGCTGGAGACTTTCTCCCGCCTGATGAGCGAAGACAGGCTTATCCTAGTCAAGCAGCAGCTGCCCCTCAGCCCTAGCCTCCTGATTGGTGGGTGGTGTCACCTGACCAGGGCCGACCAATCAGGGAGAGGGGAACCTGTGCCGGCTGCTGATTGGTTGCTGGAGTCAGCTGACTAGGCTCAGCCAATGAGGGGCTACCCCTCAGCCCTAGCCTCCTGATTGGTGGGTGGTGTCACCTGACCAGGGCCGACCAATCGGGGAGAGGGGAACCTGTGCCGGCTGCTGATTGGTTGCTGGAGTCAGCTGACTAGGCTCAGCCAATCAGGGGCTGCCCCTCAGCCCTAGCCTCCTGATTGGTGGGTGGTGTCACCTGACCAGGGCCGACCAATCAGGGAGAGGGGAACCTGTGCTGGCTGCTGATTGGTTGCTGGAGTCAGCTGACTAGGCTCAGCCAATCAGGGGCTGCCCCTCAGCCCTAGCCTCCTGATTGGTGGGTGGTGTCACCTGACCAGGGCCGACCAATCAGGGAGAGGGGAACCTGTGCCGGCTGCTGATTGGTTGCTGGAGTCAGCTGACTAGGCTCAGCCAATCAGGGCCTGCCCCTCAGCCCTAGCCTCCTGATTGGTGGGTGGTGCCACCTGACCAGGGCCGACCAATCAGGGAGAGGGGAACCTGTGCCGGCTGCTGATTGGTTGCTGGAGTCAGCTGACTAGGCTCAGCCAATCAGGGGCTGCCCCTCAGCCCTAGCCTCCTGATTGGTGGGTGGTGTCACCTGACCAGGGCCGACCAATCAGGGAGAGGGGAACCTGTGCCGGCTGCTGATTGGTTGCTGGAGTCAGCTGACTAGGCTCAGCCAATCAGGGGCTGCCCCTCAGCCCTAGCCTCCTGATTGGTGGGTGGTGTCACCTGACCAGGGCCGACCAATCAGGGAGAGGGGAACCTGTGCCGGCTGCTGATTGGTTGCTGGAGTCAGCTGACTAGGCTCAGCCAATCAGGGGCTGCCCCTCAGCCCTAGCCTCCTGATTGGTGGGTATTGTCACCTGACCAGGGCCGACCAATCAGGGAGAGGGGAACCTGTGCTGGCTGCTGATTGGTTGCTGGAGTCAGCTGACTAGGCTCAGCCAATCAGGGGCTGCCCCTCAGCCCTAGGCTCCTGATTGGTGTGTGGTGTCACCTGACCAGGGCCGACCAATCAGGGAGAGGGGAACCTGTGCCGGCTGCTGATTGGTTGCTGGAGTCAGCTGACTAGGCTCAGCCAATCAGGGGCTGCCCCTCAGCCCTAGCCTCCTGATTGGTGGGTGGTGTCACCTGACCAGGGCCGACCAATCAGGGAGAGGGGAACCTGTGCCGGCTGCTGATTGGTTGCTGGAGTCAGCTGACTAGGCTCAGCCAATCAGGGGCTGCCCCTCAGCCCTAGCCTCCTGATTGGTGGGTGGTGTCACCTGACCGGGGCCGACCAATCAGGGAGAGGGGAACCTGTGCCGGCTGCTGATTGGTTGCTGGAGTCAGCTGACTAGGATCAGCCAATCAGGGGCTGCCCCTCAGCCCTAGCCTCCTGATTGGTGGGTGGGTCACCTGACCAGGGCCGACCAATCAGGGAGAGGGGAACCTGCTGCTGATTGGTTGCTGGAGTCAGCCAATCAGGGGCTGCCCCTCAGCCCTAGCCTCCTGATTGGTGCATTATGTCACAACGAGAGGTATCATATTTGATCATTATTTATTAATTATTAAATTGTTAAAGGAATCATTAATAATGAGACTTTCTTTTTTTTTTGCCGCTTGAATTTATGTGCACCAAGGTAACCGCAGTACTTTTTGCCGACATTACTGGCGCGGGAACAAGGTGGCAGCGGCCGGATTTGAACTCACGAGCAGCGGGATGGAAGGCCAACACCTTAACCACAGCTCCAAGTCAGAGATACTGGAAGCCGCCTCTCTCTGTAGCCTTTTGGTTTAGGTGTTAGTTTAGGTGATTCGTGAGGTTCTTGGTTCAATTCCCTAAGGCTTATTTTTGACGTGGATCACCACATAGACCAAAATTTAAGCCATCTTGTCTCGGCCCCTAAAAGCCACCATTCTTTAGTTGATTTAATGTGTTTGTTTGGAAGTCAGGCCAGCTAAAGGACTGTAAAAAACTAAAGGATTGTTTTTCTCAGCACCCCCCCCCCTCATGTCCAGTGTCTGTAGCCTAATGGGTAAGGTGTTGGACTTGTTGTCTTGAGGTTCTGAGTTCGATTCCACTAGGATCTAACTTTGTCCGTTGTGGGTTTTTTTTGTTTTTAATGACGCACATAGACCAAAACATAAGCCATCTTGTGTTCCGTCTCTCCCATGTGGCTATGTAGCGTAATGGTTAAGGAGCTAAGCTAGAGTGCTTAAGGTTGTGGGTTCGATTCCCTTGTGGTCTATCTTGAATTCTCTTTCAGTTCTCCTCTACATTGTGCTGTTTTTGTTGGTTGGTGAGGGAGAAAAAAGCCATTAGCAACCAGGTAGACCAAAACACAAGCCACCCAGTTCATGCATTTAAATTGAATGATTTAGTCAAAGGGATTTGGGTCACTCTGTTAGCATTAGCCATTTTCCCCACATTTGGATATTTTTATCATCATTCACAGGCCATACAAAATCATCTTAAAAATTACCCCTGCATTGTATATTTATCCCACCATACATCCCCACATTGTGATTGGCTGAACCTGGTCAAGTGACTCCACCAGCCAACCAGGCATTGGGATTGAGACCCGGGGGGGATTTAAGCATCACTTGCAGCCCTTGGTTCTTTTGTTGTTCATTTTCTTTGAGAAATCCAGGTGCTGTGGTTGCAGTAGGATGTGTCCAGGCCAGGGCTTATCTTTGTACAGTATTTCCCCTGTCTCTGTTTTTATATTGCCATTGGCCCTATTCTTTTGTGTTTTAGTTTTTTTTTTCCCGCCTCCACCTTTGCTGTTACTGAAGGCACAAGGTGTCTCAGACCCTATCGTCTCAAATAATAGTAATGTCTTTTCCTTCACTTATCATGAGTAGTTCTTCTTCTTTCCATAGCTTTAACGTGTCCTGTTCAATCCCTTTTGTGTTGTGTCTTTGAAGCTAACATTCCCTCACTTTATTAGTCTCTACCGCTTCTGCTGGGAGGCTGTTCCATTTCTCTACCACTCTCGGAGTAAAGCTTCTTTACATTACATTTGAGCCTCTAACTCACTAGTTTCAGATTATGACCTTGTTTAACCATTTCTCCTTTTTTGAAACAATCATCCCTCCTGTGATTTGTTAAATGAATTTCAGGTATTTTCTCCAAGCTTATGCATATTGAGATTCCCTAGCCTCCTGATTGGTGGGTGGTGTCACCTGACCAGGGCCGACCAATCAGGGAGAGGGGAACCTGTGCCGGCTGCTGATTGGTTGCTGGAGTCAGCTGACTAGGCTCAGCCAATCAGGGGCTGCCCCTCAGCCCTAGCCTCCTGATTGGTGGGTGGTGTCACCTGACCAGGGCCGACCAATCAGGGAGAGGGGAACCTGTGCCGGCTGCTGATTGGTTGCTGGAGTCAGCTGACTAGGCTCAGCCAATCAGGGGCTGCCCCTCAGCCCTAGCCTCCTGATTGGTGGGTGGTGTCACCTGACCAGGGCCGACCAATCAGGGAGAGGGGAACCTGTGCCGGCTGCTGATTGGTTGCTGGAGTCAGCTGACTAGGTTCAGCCAATCAGGGGCTGCCCCTCAGCCCTAGCCTCCTGATTGGTGGGTGGTGCCACCTGACCAGGGCCGACCAATCAGGGAGAGGGGAACCTGTGCCGGCTGCTGATTGGTTGCTGGAGTCAGCTGACTAGGCTCAGCCAATCAGGGGCTGCCCCTCAGCCCTAGCCTCCTGATTGGTGGGTGGTGTCACCTGACCAGGGCCGACCAATCAGGGAGAGGGGAACCTGTGCCGGCTGCTGATTGGTTGCTGGAGTCAGCTGACTAGGCTCAGCCAATCAGGGACTGTCCCTCAGCCCTAGCCTCCTGATTGGTGGGTATTGTCACCTGACCAGGGCCGACCAATCAGGGAGAGGGGAACCTGTGCCGGCTGCTGATTGGTTGCTGGAGTCAGCTGACTAGGCTCAGCCAATCAGGGGCTGCCCCTCAGCCCTAGGCTCCTGATTGGTGTGTGGTGTCACCTGACCAGGGCCGACCAATCAGGGAGAGGGGATCCTGTGCCGGCTGCTGATTGGTTGCTGGAGTCAGCTGACTAGGCTCAGCCAATCAGGGGCTGCCCCTCAGCCCTAGCCTCCTGATTGGTGGGTGGGTCACCTGACCAGGGCCGACCAATCAGGGAGAGGGGAACCTGTGCCGGCTGCTGATTGGTTGCTGGAGTCAGCCAATCAGGGGCTGCCCCTCAGCCCTAGCCTCCTGATTGGTGCATTATGTCACAACGAGAGGTATCATATTTGATCATTATTTATTAATTATTAAAGGAATCATTAATAACGAGACTTTCTTTTTTTTGCCGCTTGAATTTATGTGCACCAAGGTAACCGCAGCACTTTTCGCAGACATTACTGGCGCGGGAACAAGGTGGCAGCGGCCGGATTTGAATTCACGAGCAGCGGGATGGAAGGCCAACACCTTAACCACAGCTCCAAGTCAGAGATACTGGAAGGCGCTTCTCTCTGTAGCCTTTTGGTTTAGGTGTTAGTTTAGGTGATTCGTGAGGTTCTTGGTTCAATTCCCTAAGGCTTATTTTTGACGTGGATCACCACATAGACCAAAATTTAAGCCATCTTGTCTCGGCCCCTAAAAGCCACCATTCTTTAGTTGATTTAATGTGTTTGTTTGGAAGTCAGGCCAGCTAAAGGACTGTAAAAAACTAAAGGATTGTTTTTCTCTGCACTCCCCCATGTCCAGTGTCTGTAGCCTAATGGGTAAGGTGTTGGACTTGTTGTCTTGAGGTTCTGAGTTCGATTCCACTAGGATCTAGCTTTGTCCGTTGTGGTTTTTTTTTGTTTTTAATGACGCACATAGACCAAAACATAAGCCATCTTGTGTTCCGTCTCTCCCATGTGGCTATGTAGCGTAATGGTTAAGGAGCTAAGCTAGAGTGCTTAAGGTTGTGGGTTCGATTCCCATGTGGTATATCTTGAATTCTCTTTCAGTTCTCCTCTACATTGTGCTGTTTTTGTTGGTTGGTGAGGGAGAAAAAAGCCATTAGCAACCAGGTAGACCAAAACACAAGCCACCCAGTTCATGCATTTAAATTGAATGATTTAGTCAAAGGGATTTGGGTCACTCTGTTAGCATTAGCCATTTTCCCCACATTTGGATATTTTTATCATCATTCACAGGCCATACAAAATCATCTTAAAAATTACCCCTGCATTGTATATTTATCCCACCATACATCCCCACATTGTGATTGGCTGAACCTGGTCAAGTGACTCCACCAGCCAACCAGGCATTGGGATTGAGACCCGGGGGGGATTTAAGCATCACTTGCAGCCCTTGGTTCTTTTGTTGTTCATTTTCTTTGAGAAATCCAGGTGCTGTGGTTGCAGTAGGATGTGTCCAGGCCAGGGCTTATCTTTGTACAGTATTTCCCCTGTCTCTGCTTTTATATTGCCATTGGCCCTATTCTTTTGTGTTTTAGTTTTTTTTTCCCGCCTCCACCTTTGCTGTTACTGAAGGCACAAGGTGTCTCAGACCCTATCGTCTCAAATAATAGTAATGTCTTTTCCTTCACTTATCATGAGTAGTTCTTCTTCTTTCCATAGCTTTAACGTGTCCTGTTCAATCCCTTTTGTGTTGTGTCTTTGAAGCTAACATTCCCTCACTTTATTAGTCTCTACCGCTTCTGCTGGGAGGCTGTTCCATTTCTCTACCACTCTCGGAGTAAAGCTTCTTTACATTACATTTGAGCCTCTAACTCACTAGTTTCAGATTATGACCTTGTTTAACCATTTCTCCTTTTTTGAAACAATCATCCCTCCTGTGATTTGTTAAATGAATTTCAGGTATTTTCTCCAAGCTTATGCATATTGAGATTCCCTAGCCTCCTGATTGGTGGGTGGTGTCACCTGACCAGGGCCGACCAATCAGGGAGAGGGGAACCTGTGCCGGCTGCTGATTGGTTGCTGGAGTCAGCTGACTAGGCTCAGCCAATCAGGGGCTGCCCCTCAGCCCTAGCCTCCTGATTGGTGGGTGGTGTCACCTGACCAGGGCCGACCAATCAGGGAGAGGGGAACCTGTGCCGGCTGCTGATTGGTTGCTGGAGTCAGCTGACTAGGCTCAGCCAATCAGGGGCTGCCCCTCAGCCCTAGCCTCCTGATTGGTGGGTGGTGTCACCTGACCAGGGCCGACCAATCAGGGAGAGGGGAACCTGTGCCGGCTGCTGATTGGTTGCTGGAGTCAGCTGACTAGGCTCAGCCAATCAGGGGCTGCCCCTCAGCCCTAGCCTCCTGATTGGTGGGTGGTGTCACCTGACCAGGGCCGACCAATCAGGGAGAGGGGAACCTGTGCCGGCTGCTGATTGGTTGCTGGAGTCAGCTGACTAGGCTCAGCCAATCAGGGGCTGCCCCTCAGCCCTAGCCTCCTGATTGGTGGGTGGTGTCACCTGACCAGGGCCGACCAATCAGGGAGAGGGGAACCTGTGCCGGCTGCTGATTGGTTGCTGGAGTCAGCTGACTAGGCTCAGCCAATCAGGGGCTGCCCCTCAGCCCTAAGCCTCCTGATCGGTGGGTGGTGTCACCTAACCAGGGCCGACCAATCAGGGAGAGGGGAACCTGTGCCGGCTGATTGGTTGCTGGAGTCAGCTGACTAGGCTCAGCCAATCAGGGGCTGCCCCTCAGCCCTAGCCTCCTGATTGGTGGGTGGTGTCACCTGACCGGGGCCGACCAATCAGGGAGAGGGGATCCTGTGCCGGCTGCTGATTGGTTGCTGGAGTCAGCTGACTAGGCTCAGCCAATCAGGGGCTGCCCCTCAGCCCTAGCCTCCTGATTGGTGGGTGGGTCACCTGACCAGGGCCGACCAATCAGGGAGAGGGGAACCTGTGCCGGCTGCTGATTGGTTGCTGGAGTCAGCCAATCAGGGGCTGCCCCTCAGCCCTAGCCTCCTGATTGGTGCATTATGTCACAACGAGAGGTATCATATTTGATCATTATTTATTAATTATTAAATTGTTAAAGGAATCATTAATAATGAGACTTTCTTTTTTTTGCCGCTTGAATTTATGTGCACCAAGGTAACCCGCCTTTTCCCGCCTCCACCTTTGCTGTTACTGAAGGCACAAGGTGTCTCAGACCCTATCGTCTCAAATAATAGTAATGTCTTTTCCTTCACTTATCATGAGTAGTTCTTCTTCTTTCCATAGCTTTAACGTGTCCTGTTCAATCCCTTTTGTGTTGTGTCTTTGAAGCTAACATTCCCTCACTTTATTAGTCTCTACCGCTTCTGCTGGGAGGCTGTTCCATTTCTCTACCACTCTCGGAGTAAAGCTTCTTTACATTACATTTGAGCCTCTAACTCACTAGTTTCAGATTATGACCTTGTTTAACCATTTCTCCTTTTTTGAAACAATCATCCCTCCTGTGATTTGTTAAATGAATTTCAGGTATTTTCTCCAAGCTTATGCATATTGAGATTCCCTAGTCTTTCCTGATCCTGAGCCTGCATTATTCTTATCTACAATGGTAAGTTGAACATTTCCTTTCACTGTAACTCATCTAGTGCTCATAGTTTCCTCAGAGAATGGTGTTGCTTCTTTACATGTAGAGATATATATAGTTTATTGGTTTTGAATTGCCTTTTCAGCGTTTCTCTTTTTTGTTTTCTTTACTTTACTTTTCTTTTCGCCGTTGTCTTTTCCTTTGTTTTTCATTGCCATTGCCTATCTCATTGTTTTTCTTCTATTACCCATATTCTGTGGTTTGCAGTTCACTTTTTACCTTTTTTTTGGCTTATAACTTTTTCTTGTTGAGGTTTTTGTTGTTGTTGCTAGAATATTGTTGCATCAGCATGAGTTAATATTCATTGTACATATTCCAGATAATGAAACATGTCACATAAGTTATACAATGTAATCAAAGTGCAGATTTGAAACATAAGAAAATCCAAAATGCCCGTAAGTGCCATGTTAGATCAAATTTGAACCATTGTATGGTTTATACACTTGGTCATCCTCTCCATCTGATAAATATGTGAGTGTCACCAACACTTCCCCAATAGTAGGTGGATCAGTCTGTTTCTGTTTCTTGCAATGATTACTTTATTACTTTAACAGATAAAAGTAGGGACCCCAGGAACCTGTGATATTTAATTTTTATATGCTGAGGGATGGCCACCAAAATGTGCAATTGTGGTGAAGAACCTTCTTGGTAACCTCTGAATAATTGACACATCTAAAGACTTTTGCTAAATGAATAAAACTCTACCCCAAATGTTTGGAGAATATTGCATGTTAAGCTCTGACACCCCCACTTCCTGATAAACCACAAAAATTTGGGGAACAAGAAATCTTTAAAACACACACACACACACACACATAAAAAAAACACAAAAATTATAACCAGAAATGAAACCATGTGAATATGGTGCTTGTGTTGACCAAGGAGAGCATGGGTACATATAATAATTAACAATGTTGCAATTGTGAATAACACATTTATATCATTTTATCCAACTTTTCTTGTAATTTTTGAAATTAGGCAAAGATTCCCATATGGAACAGATCTACCAGTTTGTCTATGCCTCGTTTAGCATTTTAATGTTTTATTATTATTATTAACTTCCCCTCTCTCAGTACTGTATGTCCCATTCTGCTCTCCCCTGCTTGCTTCTATTAAATTGAGAAGTCTCCCTCAACAGTTTGTTTCCACTCTGCTTTTAGTTCCCTGGCCGAATGTTCTTTCTCCCAATTTGTGGACTGTTGTACAAAAGCAAACATAGGGGTTTAATTTGAGTGAAATTGCAGCTCTGGGCAAGATAGTCCTGGCTATTTGTGGATTGTGGCTATAACAGACCACCTCAATATCAGAATATCCTTGACGTTGCTATACATTCTAATTGCCAAATTATTAATACGTTTCTGCTGCGTAAAGAGCTTGGCTGACCCTGTATAATGCATAGCTAAGTCAATGAGATGTCACTGCAAAATCCCTGACCTTTTAATTATGCACTATACAGGAGCAGCTCAGCCCTTCTAGCAAGAGGAACCTGTAAGTAGGGGCCGTATGGACGCTCCCGTCAACCCTCCTTCCAAAAAATACTCTCCAATTAAGGAAGCGATTGCTGGAGACTTTCTCCCGCCTGATGAGCGAAGACAGGCTTATCCTAGTCAAGCAGCAGCTGCCCCTCAGCCCTAGCCTCCTGATTGGTGGGTGGTGTCACCTGACCAGGGCCGACCAATCAGGGAGAGGGGAACCTGTGCCGGCTGCTGATTGGTTGCTGGAGTCAGCTGACTAGGCTCAGCCAATCAGGGGCTGCCCCTCAGCCCTAGCCTCCTGATTGGTGGGTGGTGTCACCTGACCAGGGCCGACCAATCAGGGAGAGGGGAACCTGTGCCGGCTGCTGATTGGTTGCTGGAGTCAGCTGACTAGGCTCAGCCAATCAGGGGCTGCCCCTCAGCCCTAGCCTCCTGATTGGTGGGTGGTGTCACCTGACCAGGGCCGACCAATCAGGGAGAGGGGAACCTGTGCCGGCTGCTGATTGGTTGCTGGAGTCAGCTGACTAGGCTCAGCCAATCAGGGGCTGCCCCTCAGCTCTAGCCTCCTGATTGGTGGGTGGTGCCACCTGACCAGGGCCGACCAATCAGGGAGAGGGGAACCTGTGCCGGCTGCTGATTGGTTGCTGGAGTCAGCTGACTAGGCTCAGCCAATCAGGGGCTGCCCCTCAGCTCTAGCCTCCTGATTGGTGGGTGGTGCCACCTGACCAGGGCCGACCAATCAGGGAGAGGGGAACCTGTGCCGGCTGCTGATTGGTTGCTGGAGTCAGCTGACTAGGCTCAGCCAATCAGGGGCTGCCCCTCAGCCCTAGCCTCCTGATTGGTGGGTGGTGTCACCTGACCAGGGCCGACCAATCAGGGAGAGGGGAACCTGTGCCGGCTGCTGATTGGTTGCTGGAGTCAGCTGACTAGGCTCAGCCAATCAGGGGCTGCCCCTCAGCTCTAGCCTCCTGATTGGTGGGTGGTGCCACCTGACCAGGGCCGACCAATCAGGGAGAGGGGAACCTGTGCCGGCTGCTGATTGGTTGCTGGAGTCAGCTGACTAGGCTCAGCCAATCAGGGGCTGCCCCTCAGCCCTAGCCTCCTGATTGGTGGGTGGTGTCACCTGACCAGGGCCGACCAATCAGGGAGAGGGGAACCTGTGCCGGCTGCTGATTGGTTGCTGGAGTCAGCTGACTAGGCTCAGCCAATCAGGGGCTGCCCCTCAGCCCTAGCCTCCTGATTGGTGGGTATTGTCACCTGACCAGGGCCGACCAATCAGGGAGAGGGGAACCTGTGCCGGCTGCTGATTGGTTGCTGGAGTCAGCTGACTAGGCTCAGCCAATCAGGGGCTGCCCCTCAGCCCTAGCCTCCTGATTGGTGGGTATTGTCACCTGACCAGGGCCGACCAATCAGGGAGAGGGGAACCTGTGCCGGCTCCTGATTGGTGTGTGGTGTCACCTGACCAGGGCCGACCAATCAGGGAGAGGGGAACCTGTGCCGGCTGCTGATTGGTTGCTGGAGTCAGCTGACTAGGCTCAGCCAATCAGGGGCTGCCCCTCAGCCCTAGCCTCCTGATTGGTGGGTGGTGTCACCTGACCGGGGCCGACCAATCAGGGAGAGGGGATCCTGTGCTGGCTGCTGATTGGCTGCTAGAGTCAGCTGACTAGGCTCAGCCCCTCAGCCCTAGCCTCCTGATTGGTGGGTGGGTCACCTGACCAGGGCCGACCAATCAGGGAGAGGGGAACCTGTGCCGGCTGCTGATTGGTTGCTGGAGTCAGCCAATCAGGGGCTGCCCCTCAGCCCTAGCCTCCTGATTGGTGCATTATGTCACAACGAGAGGTATCATATTTGATCATTATTTATTAATTATTAAAGGAATCATTAATAATGAGACTTTCTTTTTTTTGCCGCTTGAATTTATGTGCACCAAGGTAACCGCAGCACTTTTCGCAGACATTACTGGCGCGGGAACAAGGTGGCAGCGGCCGGATTTGAACTCACAAGGAGCGGGATGGAAGGCCAACACCTTAACCACAGCTCCAAGTCAGAGATACTGGAAGGCGCCTCTCTCTGTAGCCTTTTGGTTTAGGTGTTAGTTTAGGTGATTCGTGAGGTTCTTGGTTCAATTCCCTAAGGCTTATTTTTGACGTGGATCACCACATAGACCAAAATTTAAGCCATCTTGTCTCGGCCCCTAAAAGCCACCATTCTTTAGTTGATTTAATGTGTTTGTTTGGAAGTCAGGCCAGCTAAAGGACTGTAAAAAACTAAAGGATTGTTTTTCTCAACACCCCCCCATGTTCAGTGTCTGTAGCCTAATGGGTAAGGTGTTGGACTTGTTGTCTTGAGGTTCTGAGTTCGATTCCACTAGGATCTAACTGTGTCCGTTGTGTTTTTTTTTGTTTTTAATGACGCACATAGACCAAAACATAAGCCATCTTGTGTTCCGTCTCTCCCATGTGGCTATGTAGCGTAATGGTTAAGGAGCTAAGCTAGAATGCTTAAGTTTGTGGGTTCAATTCCCTTGTGGTCTATCTTGAATTCTCTTTCAGTTTGCCTCTACATTGTGCTGTTTTGGTTGGTGAGGGAGAAAAAAGCCATTAGCAACCAGGTAGACCAAAACACAAGCCACCCAGTTCATGCATTTAAATTGAATGATTTAGTCAAAGGGATTTGGGTCACTCTGTTAGCATTAGCCATTTTCCCCACATTTGGATATTTTTATCATCATTCACAGGCCATACAAAATCATCTTAAAAATTACCCCTGCATTGTATATTTATCCCACCATACATCCCCACATTGTGATTGGCTGAACCTGGTCAAGTGACTCCACCAGCCAACCAGGCATTGGGATTGAGACCCGGGGGGGATTTAAGCATCACTTGCAGCCCTTGGTTCTTTTGTTGTTCATTTTCTTTGAGAAATCCAGGTGCTGTGGTTGCAGTAGGATGTGTCCAGGCCAGGGCTTATCTTTGTACAGTATTTCCCCTGTCTCTGTTTTTATATTGCCATTGGCCCTATTCTTTTGTGTTTTAGTTTTTTTTTCCCGCCTCCACCTTTGCTGTTACTGAAGGCACAAGGTGTCTCAGACCCTATCGTCTCAAATAATAGTAATGTCTTTTCCTTCACTTATCATGAGTAGTTCTTCTTCTTTCCATAGCTTTAACGTGTCCTGTTCAATCCCTTTTGTGTTGTGTCTTTGAAGCTAACATTCCCTCACTTTATTAGTCTCTACCGCTTCTGCTGGGAGGCTGTTCCATTTCTCTACCACTCTCGGAGTAAAGCTTCTTTACATTACATTTGAGCCTCTAACTCACTAGTTTCAGATTATGACCTTGTTTAACCATTTCTCCTTTTTTGAAACAATCATCCCTCCTGTGATTTGTTAAATGAATTTCAGGTATTTTCTCCAAGCTTATGCATATTGAGATTCCCTAGTCTTTCCTGATCCTGAGCCTGCATTATTCTTATCTACAATGGTAAGTTGAACATTTCCTTTCACTGTAACTCATCTAGTGCTCATAGTTTCCTCAGAGAATGGTGTTGCTTCTTTACATGTAGAGATATATATATAGTTTATTGGTTTTGAATTGCCTTTTCAGCGTTTCTCTTTTTTGTTTTCTTTACTTTACTTTTCTTTTCGCCGTTGTCTTTTCCTTTGTTTTTCATTGCCATTGCCTATCTCATTGTTTTTCTTCTATTACCCATATTCCGTGGTTTGCAGTTCACTTTTTACCTTTTTTTTGGCTTATAACTTTTTCTTGTTGAGGTTTTTGTTGTTGTTGCTAGAATATTGTTGCATCAGCATGAGTTAATATTCATTGTACATATTCCAGATAATGAAACATGTCACATAAGTTATACAATGTAATCAAAGTGCAGATTTGAAACATAAGAAAATCCAAAATGCCCGTAAGTGCCATGTTAGATCAAATTTGAACCATTGTATGGTTTATACACTTGGTCATCCTCTCCATCTGATAAATATGTGAGTGTCACCAACACTTCCCCAATAGTAGGTGGATCAGTCTGTTTCTGTTTCTTGCAATGATTACTTTATTACTTTAACAGATAAAAGTAGGGACCCCAGGAACCTGTGATATTTAATTTTTATATGCTGAGGGATGGCCACCAAAATGTGCAATTGTGGTGAAGAACCTTCTTGGTAACCTCTGAATAATTGACACATCTAAAGACTTTTGCTAAATGAATAAAACTCTACCCCAAATGTTTGGAGAATATTGCATGTTAAGCTCTGACACCCCCACTTCCTGATAAACCGCAAACATTTGGGGAAGAAGAAATCTTTAAAACACACACACACACACACACACATAAAAAAAACCACAAAAATTATAACCAGAAATGAAACCATGTGAATATGGTGCTTGTGTTGACCAAGGAGAGCATGGGTACATATAATAATTAACAATGTTGCAATTGTGAATAACACATTTATATCATTTTATCCAACTTTTCTTGTAATTTTTGAAATTAGGCAAAGATTCCCATATGGAACAGATCTACCAGTTTGTCTATGCCTCGTTTAGCATTTTAATGTTTTATTATTATTATTAACTTCCCCTCTCTCAGTACTGTATGTCCCATTCTGCTCTCCCCTGCTTGCTTCTATTAAATTGAGAAGTCTCCCTCAACAGTTTGTTTCCACTCTGCTTTTAGTTCCCTGGCCGAATGTTCTTTCTCCCAATCGTTTTGCTTTCCCCCTTGTCCCAGTACATTTATTTATATAGCGCCAGCAGATTCCATGGAGCTGTGCTATTTTCTGCCATGCCATGATCATTTCTGGCTGTGAGTGCACCGTCTTCATCTCACATGCCTTTACCAGGGGATTTCCATTGGAGATTTCCACTATCCCTTTTTCCCTTCTGTCTGTGTCCATCCTCATTCTCTCCATGTCTGTTCTGGTCAGTCACATGGATCCTGTATATGATTTTTCTTTCTGAAAATGTAATTATTTTATTGGAGGGGGTTGTAGGTCAGTTGTACAGCCTCTCAATCAGAAGCGGTAGAGTTTAGTAGGGTAATGGAAGATAAACATTTGCCGGGAAATCGTATAGCTCCCCTGAAACAAAGACACGGACACAGGCTAGATGGGCCCTATTGTTCAATTATTTGTGTGTGTGTGTGTGTATTATTATTATTTTTTATATTCCTTTGGTATGTAGTTGTCACTGCAGATTGTAGGAAGTGCTAGCGCCTGTACCTTTAGAGGGAGGCTATAGAAAATGCTAATTTGGTTAGTGAACCAGCTTGGTGAAGCCTTCTGCTTTCCCTCCTCCAGTGTGAGGATTTGTGGACTGTTGTACAAAAGCAAACATAGGGGTTTAATTTGAGTGAAATTGCAGCTCTGGGCAAGATAGTCCTGGCTATTTGTGGATTGTTGCTATAACAGACCACCTCAATATCAGAATATCCTTGACGTTGCTATACATTCTAATTGCCAAATTATTAATACGTTTCTGCTGCGTAAAGAGCTTGGCTGACCCTGTATAATGCATAGCTAAGTCAATGAGATGTCACTGCAAAATCCCTGACCTTTTAATTATGCACTATACAGGAGCAGCTCAGCCCTTCTAGCAAGAGGAACCTGTAAGTAGGGGCCGTATGGACGCTCCCGTCAACCCTCCTTCCAAAAAATACTCTCCAATTAAGGAAGCGATTGCTGGAGACTTTCTCCCGCCTGATGAGCGAAGACAGGCTTATCCTAGTCAAGCAGCAGCTGCCCCTCAGCCCTAGCCTCCTGATTGGTGGGTGGTGTCACCTGACCAGGGCCGACCAATCAGGGAGAGGGGAACCTGTGCCGGCTGCTGATTGGTTGCTGGAGTCAGCTGACTAGGCTCAGCCAATGAGGGGCTACCCCTCAGCCCTAGCCTCCTGATTGGTGGGTGGTGTCACCTGACCAGGGCCGACCAATCGGGGAGAGGGGAACCTGTGCCGGCTGCTGATTGGTTGCTGGAGTCAGCTGACTAGGCTCAGCCAATCAGGGGCTGCCCCTCAGCCCTAGCCTCCTGATTGGTGGGTGGTGTCACCTGACCAGGGCCGACCAATCAGGGAGAGGGGAACCTGTGCTGGCTGCTGATTGGTTGCTGGAGTCAGCTGACTAGGCTCAGCCAATCAGGGGCTGCCCCTCAGCCCTAGCCTCCTGATTGGTGGGTGGTGTCACCTGACCAGGGCCGACCAATCAGGGAGAGGGGAACCTGTGCCGGCTGCTGATTGGTTGCTGGAGTCAGCTGACTAGGCTCAGCCAATCAGGGCCTGCCCCTCAGCCCTAGCCTCCTGATTGGTGGGTGGTGCCACCTGACCAGGGCCGACCAATCAGGGAGAGGGGAACCTGTGCCGGCTGCTGATTGGTTGCTGGAGTCAGCTGACTAGGCTCAGCCAATCAGGGGCTGCCCCTCAGCCCTAGCCTCCTGATTGGTGGGTGGTGTCACCTGACCAGGGCCGACCAATCAGGGAGAGGGGAACCTGTGCCGGCTGCTGATTGGTTGCTGGAGTCAGCTGACTAGGCTCAGCCAATCAGGGGCTGCCCCTCAGCCCTAGCCTCCTGATTGGTGGGTGGTGTCACCTGACCAGGGCCGACCAATCAGGGAGAGGGGAACCTGTGCCGGCTGCTGATTGGTTGCTGGAGTCAGCTGACTAGGCTCAGCCAATCAGGGGCTGCCCCTCAGCCCTAGCCTCCTGATTGGTGGGTATTGTCACCTGACCAGGGCCGACCAATCAGGGAGAGGGGAACCTGTGCTGGCTGCTGATTGGTTGCTGGAGTCAGCTGACTAGGCTCAGCCAATCAGGGGCTGCCCCTCAGCCCTAGGCTCCTGATTGGTGTGTGGTGTCACCTGACCAGGGCCGACCAATCAGGGAGAGGGGAACCTGTGCCGGCTGCTGATTGGTTGCTGGAGTCAGCTGACTAGGCTCAGCCAATCAGGGGCTGCCCCTCAGCCCTAGCCTCCTGATTGGTGGGTGGTGTCACCTGACCAGGGCCGACCAATCAGGGAGAGGGGAACCTGTGCCGGCTGCTGATTGGTTGCTGGAGTCAGCTGACTAGGCTCAGCCAATCAGGGGCTGCCCCTCAGCCCTAGCCTCCTGATTGGTGGGTGGTGTCACCTGACCGGGGCCGACCAATCAGGGAGAGGGGAACCTGTGCCGGCTGCTGATTGGTTGCTGGAGTCAGCTGACTAGGATCAGCCAATCAGGGGCTGCCCCTCAGCCCTAGCCTCCTGATTGGTGGGTGGGTCACCTGACCAGGGCCGACCAATCAGGGAGAGGGGAACCTGCTGCTGATTGGTTGCTGGAGTCAGCCAATCAGGGGCTGCCCCTCAGCCCTAGCCTCCTGATTGGTGCATTATGTCACAACGAGAGGTATCATATTTGATCATTATTTATTAATTATTAAATTGTTAAAGGAATCATTAATAATGAGACTTTCTGTTTTTTTTTGCCGCTTGAATTTATGTGCACCAAGGTAACCGCAGTACTTTTTGCCGACATTACTGGCGCGGGAACAAGGTGGCAGCGGCCGGATTTGAACTCACGAGCAGCGGGATGGAAGGCCAACACCTTAACCACAGCTCCAAGTCAGAGATACTGGAAGCCGCCTCTCTCTGTAGCCTTTTGGTTTAGGTGTTAGTTTAGGTGATTCGTGAGGTTCTTGGTTCAATTCCCTAAGGCTTATTTTTGACGTGGATCACCACATAGACCAAAATTTAAGCCATCTTGTCTCGGCCCCTAAAAGCCACCATTCTTTAGTTGATTTAATGTGTTTGTTTGGAAGTCAGGCCAGCTAAAGGACTGTAAAAAACTAAAGGATTGTTTTTCTCAGCACCCCCCCCCCTCATGTTCAGTGTCTGTAGCCTAATGGGTAAGGTGTTGGACTTGTTGTCTTGAGGTTCTGAGTTCGATTCCACTAGGATCTATCTGTTTCCGTTGTGTTTTTTTTTTGTTTTTAATGACGCACATAGACCAAAACATAAGCCATCTTGTATTCCATCTCTCTCATGTGGCTATTTAGCGAAATGGTTAAGGAGCTAAGCTAGAATGCTTAAGGTTGTGGGTTCGATTCCCTTGTGGTCTATCTTGAATTCTCTTTCAGTTTTCCTCTACATTGTGCTGTTTTGGTTGGTGAGGGAGAAAAAAGCCATTAGCAACCAGGTAGACCAAAACACAAGCCACCCAGTTCATGCATTTAAATTGAATGATTTAGTCAAAGGGATTTGGGTCACTCTGTTAGCATTAGCCATTTTCCCCACATTTGGATATTTTTATCATCATTCACAGGCCATACAAAATCAGCTTAAAAATTACCCCTGCATTGTATATTTATCCCACCATACATCCCCACATTGTGATTGGCTGAACCTGGTCAAGTGACTCCACCAGCCAACCAGGCATTGGGATTGAGACCCGGGGGGGATTTAAGCATCACTTGCAGCCCTTGGTTCTTTTGTTGTTCATTTTCTTTGAGAAATCCAGGTGCTGTGGTTGCAGTAGGATGTGTCCAGGCCAGGGCTTATCTTTGTACAGTATTTCCCCTGTCTCTGTTTTTATATTGCCATTGGCCCTATTCTTTTGTGTTTTAGTTTTGTTTTTCCTGCCTCCACCTTTGCTGTTACTGAAGGCACAAGGTGTCTCAGACCCTATCGTCTCAAATAATAGTAATGTCTTTTCCTTCACTTATCATGAGTAGTTCTTCTTCTTTCCATAGCTTTAACGTGTCCTGTTCAATCCCTTTTGTGTTGTGCCTTTGAAGCTAACATTCCCTCACTTTATTAGTCTCTACCGCTTCTGCTGGGAGGCTGTTCCATTTCTCTACCACTCTCGGAGTAAAGCTTCTTTACATTACATTTGAGCCTCTAACTCACTAGTTTCAGATTATGACCTTGTTTAACCATTTCTCCTTTTTTGAAACAATCATCCCTCCTGTGATTTGTTAAATGAATTTCAGGTATTTTCTCCAAGCTTATGCATATTGAGATTCCCTAGTCTTTCCTGATCCTGAGCCTGCATTATTCTTATCTACAATGGTAAGTTGAACATTTCCTTTCACTGTAACTCATCTAGTGCTCATAGTTTCCTCAGAGAATGGTGTTGCTTCTTTACATGTAGAGATATATATAGTTTATTGGTTTTGAATTGCCTTTTCAGCGTTTCTCTTTTTTGTTTTCTTTACTTTACTTTTCTTTTCGCCGTTGTCTTTTCCTTTGTTTTTCATTGCCATTGCCTATCTCATTGTTTTTCTTCTATTACCCATATTCTGTGGTTTGCAGTTCACTTTTTACCTTTTTTTTGGCTTATAACTTTTTCTTGTTGAGGTTTTTGTTGTTGTTGCTAGAATATTGTTGCATCAGCATGAGTTAATATTCATTGTACATATTCCAGATAATGAAACATGTCACATAGGTTATACAATGTAATCAAAGTGCAGATTTGAAACATAAGAAAATCCAAAATGCCCGTATGTGCCATGTTAGATCAAATTTGAACCATTGTATGGTTTATACACTTGGTCATCCTCTCCATCTGATAAATATGTGAGTGTCACCAACACTTCCCCAATAGTAGGTGGATCAGTCTGTTTCTGTTTCTTGCAATGATTACTTTATTACTTTAACAGATAAAAGTAGGAACCCCAGGAACCTGTGATATTTAATTTTTATATGCTGAGGGATGGCCACCAAAATGTGCAATTGTGGTGAAGAACCTTCTTGGTAACCTCTGAATAATTGACACATCTAAAGACTTTTGCTAAATGAATAAAACTCTACCCCAAATGTTTGGAGAATATTGCATGTTAAGCTCTGACACCCCCACTTCCTGATAAACCACAAAAATTTGGGGAACAAGAAATCTTTAAAACACACACACACACACATAAAAAAAAACACAAAAATTATAACCAGAAATGAAACCATGTGAATATGGTGCTTGTGTTGACCAAGGAGAGCATGAATACATATAATAATTAACAATGTTGCAATTGTGAATAACACATTTATATCATTTTATCCAACTTTTCTTGTAATTTTTGAAATTAGGCAAAGATTCCCATATGGAACAGATCTACCAGTTTGTCTATGCCTCGTTTAGCATTTGAATGTTTTATTATTATTATTAACTTCCCCTCTCTCAGTACTGTATGTCCCATTCTGCTCTCCCCTGCTTGCTTCTATTAAATTGAGAAGTCTCCCTCAACAGTTTGTTTCCACTCTGCTTTTAGTTCCCTGGCCGAATGTTCTTTCTCCCAATCGTTTTGCTTTCCCCCTTGTCCCGGTACATTTATTTATATAGCGCCAGCAGATTCCATGGAGCTGTGCTATTTTCTGCCATGCCATGATCATTTCTGGCTGTGAGTGCACCGTCTTCATCTCACATGCCTTTACCAGGGGATTTCCATTGGAGATTTCCACTATCCCTTTTTCCCTTCTGTCTGTGTCCATCCTCATTCTCTCCATGTCTGTTCTGGTCAGTCACATGGATCCTGTATATGATTTTTCTTTCTGAAAATGTAATTATTTTATTGGAGGGGGTTGTAGGTCAGTTGTACAGCCTCTCAATCAGAAGCGGTAGAGTTTAGTAGGGTAATGGAAGATAAACATTTGCCGGGAAATCGCATAGCTCCCCTGAAACAAAGACACGGACACAGGCTAGATGGGCCCTATCGTTCAATTATTTGTGTGTGTGTGTGTATTATTATTATTTTTTATATTCCTTTGGTGTGTAGTTGTCACTGCAGATTGTAGGAAGTTCTAGCGCCTGTACCTTTAGAGGGAGGCTATAGAAAATGCTAATTTGGTTAGTGAACCAGCTTGGTGAAGCCTTCTGCTCTCCCTCTTCCAGTGTGAGGATTTGTGGACTGTTGTACAAAAGCAAACATAGGGGTTTAATTTGAGTGAAATTGCAGCTCTGGGCAAGATAGTCCTGGCTATTTGTGGATTGTTGCTATAACAGACCACCTCAATATCAGAATATCCTTGACGTTGCTATACATTCTAATTGCCAAATTATTAATACGTTTCTGCTGCGTAAAGAGCTTGGCTAACCCTGTATAATGCATAGCTAAGTCAATGAGATGTCACTGCAAAATCCCTGACCTTTTAATTATGCACTATACAGGAGCAGCTCAGCCCTTCTAGCAAGAGGAACCTGTAAGTAGGGGCCGTATGGACGCTCCCGTCAAGCCTCCTTCCAGGGAATACTCTCCAATTAAGGAAGCGATTGCTGGAGACTTTCTCCCGCCTGATGAGCGAAGACAGGCTTATCCTAGTCAAGCAGCAGCTGCCCCTCAGCCCTAGCCTCCTGATTGGTGGGTGGTGTCACCTGACCAGGGCCGACCAATCAGAGAGAGGAGAACCTGGGCCGACTGCTGATTGGTTGCTGCAGTCAGCTGACTAGGCTCAGCCAATCAGGGGCTGCCCTCAGCCCTAGCCTCCTGATTGGTTGGGTGGTGTCACCTGACCAGGGCTGACCAATCAGAGAGAGGAGAACCTGGGCCGACTGCTGATTGGTTGCTGCAGTCAGCTGACTAGGCTCAGCCAATCAGGAGCTGCCCCTCAGCCTTAGCCCCCTGATTGGTGGGTGATGTCACCTGACCAGGGCTGACCAATCAGAGAGAGGGGAACCTGGGCCGGCTGCTGATTGGTTGCTGGTGTCAGCTGACTAGGCTCAGCCAATCAGCGGCTGCCCCTCATATCATATTTGGTATCACTTAATTATTATTTATTAATTGTTAAATGAATCATTAATAATGAGAAAGTATTTTTCTCTTGCTGCGTATGTGCACCATGGTAACTGCAACACCGTTAACAGTCACTACCACTTTTGCCACGGAGACATTACTGGCGTGGGAACAAGCCGGCAGTAGCCGGATTTGAACTTGCGAGCAACAGGGTGGATCACCGTAACCACAACTCCAAGCCAGAGATGCTGGACTGTAGCGGTCTCTGTAGTGTATTGGTTTAGGTGTTAGAGTGATTTTAGTTTAGGTGATTCTTGAGGTTCTGAGCTCAATTCCCTAACGCTTATGGATCGCCACGTAGACAAAAACTTGTCTCTGCCCTTACAAGCCACTGTTCTTTAATTTATTTAGTGTGTTTGTTTGGAAGTCAGGCCAGCTAAAGGAGTGTATTGGGGTAAAAACTAAAGGATTGTTTCTCTGATCCCTTATGTCCAGTATCTGTAGCGTAATGGCTAAGGTGTTGGGCTTGGTTGCTTGGGGCTCTGCGTTTGATTCCCCAACGCTTCAACTTTGCTTCTTTCGGTTCTATTTTTTTTGTTTTTAAGTAAGCACATAGGCCGAAACATAAGCCATCATGTCTTTGCCCTTACAAGCCACCATTCTTTAGTTTATTCAGTCAGGCTAGCTAAAGGTAAAACTAAAGGATTGTTTCTTATACCTGTTCTCTGTGGTGCAATGGTTGAGGTTCTGGTTTCAATGCACTCCAATTGATTGATTGATTCACTCCAAAGCTGGATGCAGTTTTCATATAACCAGGGCCGGCCCAAGACAAAATGCCGCCTGGGGCGAAGTTGAAAATGCCGCCCCCCCCCATTAGCTACCCTTCCTCTCCCTGCCGCCCCCCCATTAGCTACCCTCCCCCCCCGTACTTACCTTTCAGCAGTCCTGTGGTGAGTCTCCCTGCTCGGTCTTGGTGTCGGCTTGTAATGCTGAGTGCCAGAAATGACGTCATCTTCCGGCGCTCAACATTATAAGCCGGCACCGAGACCGAGCTAGAGGGCTCGCAGAGGAGAGAGAGAGGGGCGCCGAGCGGGTACTGATAACTTGGTAAGATAAAACCACTCGGCGCCTCTCTCTCTCTCTCTTCTCGGCTTTAAAAAAAAAAAAAAGGGCTTGGGGCGGCAAAGTGCCTTATACCCCTATATGCCACTCTGGCATTTAGGGGGTTAAAAGGCATATTATGGGGCAGAGTGGCATATAGGGAGGCATTTCAGGAGGCAGAGTGGCATTAAGGGGGTTAAAAGGCATTTCACAGAGCACTCTGCCTCCAGAAATGCCTTATGCGCCCCCCACATTTAACACTCCCTCCCTCTCCCTTTTCCAAACTTACCGGTGCTTCTGAGTCCCTGGAGCTTAGTCCAGGCAGCGTGTAGAGCTCTACACGCTTGAGCAGAAGTTGTCTACGTGAATCGCGTAGAGCTCTACACGCTGCCCGGACTAAGCACCGGGGACTCAGAAGCACCGGTAAGTTGCCGGGGGGCATAACACAGGAGGATCCAGGAGCTCTACACGCTGCTCGGACTAAGCACCGGGGACTCAGATGCAGGGGACCTGGATCCTCCTGTGTTATTCCCCCCCCTAACTCTACACACTGCCCGGACTAAGCACCGGGGACTCAGAAGCACCGGTAAGTTGGGGGGGGGCATAACACAAGCGGAAGATCCAGGTCCCCTGCATCGCTGCGGGGGATCTGGATCTTAGTCTCATAGTCAGACCTATTTGAGGTCTGATTATAAGACGACCCCGATTATAAGACAAGGGGTATTTTTCAGAGCATTTGCTCTGGAAAAAACCTTGTCTTATAATCGGGCAAATACGGTAATATGAGTTTTAGAGCATGTGTGTGTAGTATTATTAAAAATTTATTAAATCACACATTGCAGCAGGACCTCCTCCATACTTTAACTGCAAACTCATTTCTCTTATACACTCACACTGCCTTATGATAGTCCCTGCCTCTTCTGTTGCTCCTCTGCCTGCCATCCATGCCTGTTTTAGCTTGCCACACTCCAACTTCAGGTGGATGTCCTACTACACACTGCCCGTTAGGGAGCTCAGGATTATAACTGATGTAAGCCTTGATCTGGAGACCACCCAAAAGAGCAGACTGGAGATGGACCCCTGACTCTTATAAAATATAAGCCATAAAATAAAAATACTAGGAAAAGTGAGTTGCTTTAAATAAATTGCAGTGTTAGTTTGGGAGCATTTAACTTTTTTGACAAGTCATTCTTCTACAGTGGGGGGGGGGCGGGGGGTACAGTTTATGTGGTTTTATTTTTGTATAATGAGGAACTACTGTACTTATATGGCTGTGGTCTGACCAGAATTAAACCTTAGCATAATAGTTATAACCGTTTTAGAATGTTCTAAACATATTGAGTTAAGCCTATGACATCTGATGATTTTATAATGGCATTATAGCACTTGGTGTTAAACTATACATATAGATAAATAATAAAAGCCACTATTTATAGTAAGAAATTTCCCATGAGACAGATAATGAAGCAAATACACAAGAGAACAGGCAATATACCACATGTACCCATGCAAATTACAAATTAACTAGTGATTCCTAATAGTTCGCAATATATTACTCATGCTTCTGCAAATGAACCATTTAAAATGCTGCTCAAGCCATTACATTAGTTTCTGCATCAGTCTCTGCTTCTTCCTCTTCTAAATTATTCATGTTCCTTTTTTATTATACTAAATAATGGTACTGTCCTTTGCTGCTTCAAGGTTCTCCAATCGACCCTGTCTCTCTATATGTTACACCATGGTCATTTTCTGTTATTTAAATCATTCATGATGCACGCTGCTGAAAAAGTCCTTAATACCAAAAGATAAGTTAACGATGTCCTGTTTTATTCAGAACAGTCCTGTTCTAATCAGGGTGCTGTCTGTGCTAGGGAAGACAAATAAATGTGTTTTATAAAAAAATGGGAAACCAGTATTTGAACAATGCAATGTATTATTTCTGTTATGTCTATGTTTCCTGTAAAGGTAGAGGCTGTTTGATGACCACATACCCTGAATTTTCAGGGATGCTCTTAACTCCGTAGAGTTTAAATCTGGACGAATATCCAGTGAAGTGGCATAGTACTTAGAAATTGTTACTGGGGAATATGTGGCTGTTGGTGGGAAGGGAGGTACTGCAGGTGGGATAGTGTGGTTGCCATCTTTGCATTAGGGTGACCGTCACCACATTTTATTTCTGCCATTCAGGGACACACTGAAGCGCATGAGATTACAGACACAGGTGTGTATATACATAAATATATATATATATATATATATATATATATATATATAATATGCGTTAGACATGCATTTTTAACTACATCATATGTACTTATCTCTTTGAAGTAAAGACCATAATTGAAATATGATTTCAAAATAACAGCTGAACTGGCAGTTAGTTTTCATTCGTTAATTTTAAACCCTACTGCCAATATATATTAATATTAGCCCCTGGCATGAAATTCCTCCCTTTTTCCTGCACCACATGTAAACTCAGCACTGAGTGAGGGTATAGATCAAATAAACAACACATGGAAACAGCACTGTAGGTATTGATCAACTGAAAAAGACATACAAACCCTGTATTTGCAGGTATACATAAATAATGTATGGAAACATAGCATTGCAGATATGGATCAGCAGAATAACACACAAACGCAGATTTGCAGGTATAGATCAAATGGAATTCACATAAAAACTCTGCATTAAAGGTATAGATAAAACCCCCTGAATTACAGGCATAGATCACAGGTCTCACACCCCAAAGCCAGCCCTGGCAACCACATTGACTACATAGATCCTAACCAGCACCCAAATTACATGCATAGGACTTGCCATCTTTGTCCTGAATCAGCCCAGCATGAGTCAGCTTTGTCCCATAAATACCCTGCCTGTCCCATCTTGGCCCCCAAGGCTCAAAAACTCTGCTTGTCCCATTTTGCCTCTCCACAAATCAATTATACATCTATGATACAGACAAACAATTTTACAGTCACTCATTAATTCATTCACGTAATTCCTTCACAAATAATTCATTCTCTCATTCATTCACACAAATCATTTACACATATTCATTAATGCATTCTCACAAATTCATTAATTCATACTCTCACTCATTTAGACAATTCATCCACACATTCATTCATACTCCCACACATTCATACAATTTATCCACACATTATTCCATTTTCTCACTCATTCACACAATGCATTCACACACTCATTCATTCTCTCACTCACGTTCACTCTTTATGTCAATATTCTTACCACCCCTTTTCTCACTATCTATCCCCTCTCCCCCCTTTTCACTATCAACCCCCTCTCCCCTTTCTCACTATCTACCTCCTCTCCCCCCCTTCTCACTATCTACCCCTCTCCCCCACTTTTCACTATCTACCGCCTCTCCTCCACTTCTCGCTATCTACCCCACTATCTACCCCTCTCCCACTATCTACCCCTCTCCCTCCCTTCTCACCATCTACACTTCTCACTGTCTACCCCTCTCCACCCTTTGAAGTTCACTTACCTTGTAGAGGTCCTGTGGTGGGAGCGAAAAGCCTCTCTCTCCCTGCTCTGCTCGCGGAGGAGACTGAGGGGCACGGATCGTTTGCTGAAAACTTAACGAGCTACTGCTCGGCGCCCCTCTCTCTCCTCCGCGTCAGAAAAAAAGGACGGCGTTTCAATTCCGGGACAATGCATTGTCCCGGATTGAGGCTGCCAGGGACCCGGAACATGTGGTCACCCTGCTTTGCATGCCTCTCAACAGTCTTTTCACTAGAGATTATTTATATATGAGTCTTTTCCAAAAATATAATATTAAAACATGAAGAGAAAGAAATCTCATCCTCCAAACAACTGAGCAAGGTCTATTACTTTTACTAAGTCTGTCAATTCTGCAGTTGACCCATTTTAGTTGACTGGAAGGTTTTTAACTTTACACAGGATGAGGAACCAGACACCACAACATGACATGTTCCTTGCAAGTTAAGAATGGTTTGGCCCATCAATCCAATTAGTGAATTGCACAAAATGAAATGTCCTTTTTAGGGATAGTCTCTGTCCTAAGTGCTTGACATTTAGTAAGAAGGCAAAACAAAAACAATTAAGCTTTTGTTTGGATTTTACCGCTTAGGGGAAAAAAATCCAAAAGGCAATCAGATTTCTCTTTAATATTACTATAAAATATTCTCTAAAATATTACTCTAAAATATTAGTTCTGTTAATGAACAGGTCACTGGAGAGCACTTTTTATTGGCCCGTTTTTCTAACGCATATAGATGCAATTGTGTATCCTTTTCTTGCACCTAGTTCCATAATGTCCTTTTTAAGGTCCGGTGCCCAGAATTGCACCGCTCATTCAAGGTGAGGTCTTATCATTGAGAGGCAAGATGATATCATTCTCTTGTGAATCAATACCCCTTTTTATACATGCCAATATCCTATTGGCCTTTGCTGCTGCTGACTGACATTGTGCATTGTTGCTAATTTGTCTACAATTATTCCTAAAGGGATTCCATTACCATTCCAATACCATTTAAAGTGTATGTTATGTTACATTGTTATTATTTTCCCGTAATACGTAACTTTACATTTGTCTGTATTGAATTTCTTTTGCCACTTGCCTGTCGAGTCCTCCACTCATCAAGGTTAGACTATTTTGTGTCTCCAGCAAACACTGAGAGGTGACTCTCAAATGTCATATTAAAAAGAAGAAGAACCATAACAGACCCCCTGCAGCACTCCACTTAATACCTTTATCCAGTTTGAGAATTTTACATTTACAACCACTCTTTGTATTCTATCGTTTAGCCAATTTTCAATCCAAGTAAATACATTTACCCCTAAGCCTATTTCTAACTTGTTGGGGAAAAAAGAGTATGTGCCTATTATTTCCCACCCAGTATAGCAATTTCCAATGCATGCAGAAACAATGTTTTTTATATTGCAGAAAATAATATCACTATGACTATGAAACACTTAGTGAATAGAGCTTAATATTACAATATAACCTTGCAATAACCACTCAGAAGCTAGTTTTTTGCTTCATTAATTTCCTCCTTTAATATTTTTATATTGACCTTAGTAAATTATGTCATTGATTTGCACTTCTTGGTACTGTTAGTGCGGTTTACATCAAGAAGCAAAAATAAGCTATCAGAAGGAACTCCTGGAAACCACTGAAATATATTTTCTGGCAGAGTGATTTTGGATAAAACTGATAACCATTTAATTGGAACAAACAGTGGTCTGAATATTAAAGCAAAGCTTATGCATGCTTTAAGCGGACCGTCTAGTTTTTTTTTACAAGGATCAGTGAAGCATTTCACTTAAAAATGATAGCATTTCAACACCTCCCTGTGACCTCATTGATTTATACACTAATTCAACTGAATTTAGTTTTGGTTTCCATGCAGAAATACTGACTTCTTAGCAAATTGTAAACATTTATGAAGGTACTAAATTTACCCCATCTACACACACACCTCTGGTATGTTTTACGATCATATGGTCAAACAGAAAAATCTCAGTTATCCCTTCCTGGCTCCTTTAAATTCAATGCTCATTAACTCTGTATCTGCAGAAGCACAGACATCATAACTCTGGTGGCTATAGCTAAATTGTGACATTGTGGTGTCTGGAAAGCTGGGTCACAATGCTCCTTGAAACCAATAAAACCCAACATGGTGCCAAGATGTGGAAGAAGATGCCGGATTGGCAGTGGTCAGCAAAAGCAAAAGTGGTTGGCAGGGTAGGTAGGGGAAACATTCAGAAACCATGAGAGAAAGGGTGAACAAGAATGGGAGTGTGAGAGAGTGAGTGAATTTCCGATGACAATTAGGAGCTTTTTGCTTCGTTTTCATTTGATTTATAAGGGACATGGCCTTGTTTTCGTCGCTTTATGAATCTGGTGCCCCATTTCTCTTCCCAATGTCGACAAATTTAAAATTCCCACTCACATGTCTTGTCACATCACCCTGTATGGCTTCTTATCAGATCAGAATTTTTAAAAATGATCAAAGCTTATGATCATTATCCCATGTTCAATTGATGTTTATCAATTCAGATATGATGCATCATATCATATATCATCAACTACTATCCATTGAGGAGTTATAACCTTAACTGAACACTAATGGAATGTGAAAATAGTGATGTCAGAGTGTAAACTAAGCAATACCTAAAATAACCACAGCAGACAAACCATTGTTTGTGAATGGTTTTCTAGTCTAGTATGACTATTAACTCTAACTATAATTTCTGAAATTAGAATCATAGTACATGGCCTAAGCTGAAGTAACATACTGTTTGTTTACCATGTGAAGTACTTATAAGTTCAAACAGGTAAACTAAGCACTCAAATAATAGTACTACTGACAACCACTATTGCCACAACTTTTTTACTTTCAGGTTGGTGCTAACCCTTCTAGATGTGTTGAAAATGTGCATTAAAATAAGATAAAATAAATAATAATGTTAATACATTAGTGTTAGGATGTGGCAGTTCATAATGGGTAGATTTAATGACCTGACTAAAGCGTTAGTTGCAAAAGTAAGCATTTCAATGTCCTGACTAAACCATATACAGCAGGTGATGGAGTCCAGAGGCAGGAGATGTAGCCGCACACGTGCCAACAAAAACACTGTTCCAATCAGTAGGACTTAGAAACAACTGAAGCAGCAGTGAATGGGTGCAAAAGAGCAGTAAAACCAAAGGTGTAATAGAAAAAAGAGACACAAAGGGGTTGTCAAATGGTAGCAGAGGTCAGAACTGGTGGCTAAATTTATAGGTCAAGAAAACATGCTGAAGATCAAAGCACACATATAACAGCAGCAAATATGAACTTCACGAAACAATTGCACCAAAGGTAGCTTAATTACTAAATAAGGAAGAGGGAAGGAGGTCTGGCAATATATAGGCACCAGGGGAGGTATCTCACACTTGTTGATGCATTGCTACATATATGTCTCTATAGCTTTGCTTATACCCTGAATGGAGGTTGGAGCCAGGTCACACCCTCTTATGGCAAACTTTGTGTGGTAGCATAGGGGAATGCTGTCCTTAACACTGTGGATGTGTTTCCAGAGCGAGGTTGTGCCCGCCATCTTGGATGTTGGCAAGATTACCCCTTTCAGGCTTAGAAGTCCGCTGTTGATTGAGGTAGGGAAGCTGGGGACATGAGATACATGTAATGGTATGAACCTAAAGAAAATACTGCTTTTCCACCATGGAAAACTCTGCTCTGAAAGCTATTCAGTGAGGTGTGCACTAGACTTGTGCACAAGGTCCAAAATCGTTTTTCGTTTCATTTTTTTAATTCAGTAATGAAATTCAAGGGCCAAAAACACAAGTCTCTCTCTCTGCCCCCCAAGTCCTGTCCTCCCCCTGCCTTGTATCTGCCCCCTCCCATCTCCCCACTTACCTTCTCCAGCAGTTTTCTTATCTCCACTGATTTCTTGGCAGATGCAGTGACCATGCTGGCAGGGTGTGGGGAGGTGGCGGGGGAGTCAGTATGTGAGACAGTGCTGCCCACACACAGTGGCTTCAATAGAAGCTGCTCTCAATGGTAATATAATCCTTGCTTCTCTGTAGAGCTAGATTATTGTTCAAGTGTAATGTGCAAGTGAACGAAATGTAGACATCATACAAGAACCAAATAAACACACTGCACGTGTGCACTCAAACAGAAATAAACAGCAAGGAATCTGAAAAAAACATATTGATAGGGAAACACACTGTTTACAGGTAGATGGGGCATGGGTTAATCCAAATATGAAGGTATTATGAGGTTAAGAGTATGATTTTTTCATTGAGATTTTAAATCATAGCCTATACAAGCAATTAGCAGATACAATGTCAATGTTTTGGCTGAATAAAAAGAAATATGAGCCAGCATGTAAACTTGACTCGGGACTAGATCATGGTTGTCTAAAAGGTAAATCTCTGTAGTTCCATAAAAGTTTTTTCTATACTGTGATACTATGCATTTTAAATTCCATTTTTTCCACAATTAAGCAATTTCTATTGCCTTTACATAATAATTAGCACTCGTCTTTTTTAATTTAAACAGACAATGTATTGCTAAGCATTAACCAGCAAACCATGAAAGCCTCTTAATTTTGTTTCTTGCCAATTTCATCTAACTGATTTTCATTCTCAGTTGTACAGGAATATAATTTCATCTGCCATTTGGTAAATAAGTAACATTATGCAGAAGCATAGTAATTGTATTAGGCATTTTCTGGTTTGGTTTACACAGAACTGCAAAAGTCACAAGGACATATGGCATACTTATTTATTTTGAGCTGGCTGGTAAATATTGTTTTTAAGCTTCTAGAACTTAGCCATCTTTATACACTGCTAAGCAAATTTAAGTGTGTGATTATATTCTTTGCAGCATAAATGCATAGTTCAGTAAATTCAGCATTGCTAAGGCATGAATGATATTTTACCTGTACTGACCTGATTTAAAAAAGAAAAAGATTAACTTACATTCTGACATCTATGTTTGAACAGGACAGTAACAAAGTAGGATAATACAACTAATACTCTATATGACCAATCATATGTGTATTTCAGTCACACACATTGCTAATAGGTCTGTATAATCAACCGCATAGACAAACATTGGCAGTAGAATGGTTCATACTGAAGAGTCCAGTGTCTTTGACCCTTCGAGTATTACAGATCTGGCCAAATTTTAGCCCCTAGGAGGTGGGGAATGATTTCTGCATTCTTTTGTTTGTCTGGAGTATTTTCCTTGAGCTAGATACAAATGACATCCCAAACAGAATTTTACTAACAACATTTTTTCATCAATTACTCTAGAAGCAAAAGCTTATACATTGTAGAATTCATTTCTAAAATTATAACCATAGTACCTGACTCATACACATTCTGATGTGTATTTACTACATGGGCTACAGTTACGTTATAAAAGGTTTATGTCCTTTGTCATTCTTTCGCTTAATCATAATTCCAACCATTTAATGTTAGCTAAGTAACACTGTATGGTGACATAACAAATATTGCACACAATATTAAGTTTGAAGTTTATTTGTCTAATTTATCTAAAGCATCAGGCTGTTTTAACTTTTATTTTGTGGTAGTCGTGTGTAAGGGCACTGGGTGCCAGATCAGGTAGGAGTCTCGATGTAGGGGCAGATTTGGATCCAGTGCATAGCCGAAGGCAGGCTGACAATGTATCCAGCTTAGGGCTGCTCTCCACTTTAGCCCTATTCTTCCTCTTGGGGGTCATCTATAGGTGTTCTGAGCATGAGCAGGATATGAACTTTGGTAACAAGCTCAGTACAGGCAGGAAACTGGAAGCCCACTGGCAAGGCAAGAAGTAGGAGCAGAGGGGTACCAAGGGACAAACACTAGAACTTGGTATACAAGGCCAGGAACACAATTCTCTAGCACTGAGGCTAAGATAATGCCCGGTTTATATTCAGCCTTAATTGACTGAACGAGGTGCAGGAACAACATGACCAACAAGATACGTGGTTCACCTGGAATCTGCAAGGTTCCTGGTTCGTATCCCCACAGATCCTGACTTCATGTCTTCTCTCTCATTAAGGTACCCACATAAGTAATATATTGTTTTCTTCAGGACATATCATCTAATTTACTAAAAAAAAAAGCAAATAAAATAATCTGCTAAAATGTTTCTAATATGTGTCCTAAGTTTAAAAATAACCAATGTTTTTATGTTTTTGCTTTTTTTTTTTTAACAAGTTATAGGTCAATCACCCCTTTGTCAAAATTTGTAGTCATTTTTTGTGGGTTTGTTTTGCATACATTGTAATTTTAGGTATGAATTCATAGCTCCTGGTATATGTTGCTTCCAAACAACACCACAGTATGTGTTTAGCAACATTTCCTGAGTAAAATTATGATATCCTTGTATAGATTTGTTTTGTTGTTTGGGAGCTTAAAGGCCACATTTGGGAGGTGCACATTTTTCAACTTGGAATTTTGATATCTTGTCATCTTGCCCCCGTGTCCTATCATAGACATATTTGAAGCCAACCAATTCCATTTGCCCCATCAAACCATATATGTTTCAAAACCAGACACCTCAGGGAATTTTAAATGCTGGTATTAATACACTAATTTTATGACCAGCCTTTGTCAAATTTTTTGGCAGTCATTTTTTGTGTGTTTATTTTAACACACATTCTACGTCAGGTATAAGTTTATAACTCCTGGTATATGCCACTACCAAACAACACCATGATATGTGTTGAGCAACATCTCCTTAGTACAATGATCCTACCCATTCACAGGTTTTCTAAGCAACCTGTTTCTAGTAAAAAAATTATTCTGGCCTTCTCATTTTTTGGTATGTTACAGTTACTTTTAAATGAAGGCCATTCACTACCTAAGAGATTTTCTCCCTCCAGGAGATAGACCTGCATCTTACCTTTCTGGTCTCTCCACTTTTACCAGCCCTACCTTCAGTTCCCATGGAAAGGAAGTAGTATCAAATAACGTTGTTTTATTGCTTTTAATACTTTTTTGTATTACTTTTTGAAGGGACATAGTATCTCTTTCTCCTCTTTCTCTCTCTGACACAAGATCATAGTGTGTCAGTAAGAGAGATGATTTTTCCAACTCAGTGTTAACAGAACACTGAATTGTAATTTATTGGATGTGGATTGTGATTGATTGATCTTGTGCATTTGGATTCATGCTAATCTTAATTTTAACACAATTTGCCATTTTCATGAATTCATACAAATGTCTGAAAATGTGGAGGGACCTCCAACAAACAAATGAAGCAGAGAGCTCTGAATTTTCGTTTGCAAATCCTTGCTGTCCAACCGACTACCTCCGCTGACTTGTGCTCCCTTAGCCTGGGGCAACACACTTTCCCTAGTTTCCCAGTCACTAGCCGAGACTCAGTGTAGGGTATAAACCAAAACAAAGACTGATGTATTTCTCACACACAGGGCTGGATATATCCAGCAAAACACACATTTAAATAAAACAAGATATTGGGCTACAAACCGCCCCCTTAATCGGCCTCCCAGAGACAACAGGCGCAATAAAGGGATTAACAATACAACAGGGTCCCAATCCCCCACTATCTATTACTGGCCCAAATCAGTTCCAGGGACCGGCCGGGGTAAATGTCTGTAGTGGTGGAACTCTGTTAGCCATGCATAAATAAAGCATAGCTTCATTGGTAAAATCCTCGCATTATTTTGGGTTGTTTAGCCCTTCCCACAGGATAAAATTAACAAGGTGGGTCCTGCATAATGCACTATTAAGGATATGCATTTATAAAACAATATTACTGTTTATTTATTTATAATAGACCAATTGTATATGAAATATAAAATGTATCATAATAAAATAGCTTTTACTTAACTTTTTTTCACATTTGCTGCTAGCACTTCACACATATTTACCAATTCCCCTTCCATTTATTTTCTGAGGTCCTTAAGTGAGTTGCAGTGCTTCTTGGAACTTAACTACCTGGTTCCAATCAACCGTGGAAATGAAAGTCTCTGCCAATCACTAATAGATTCACCAATTATCCTCCAATTCACTATTCTGAGCCATGTGTACAACACTCTACTTGAAGATAAATCTACTTTCAGGCTTTGTCTCTTTTTAACGATGTCTCAGAGCTACATCCATCAAAGCCCGAAGAAAGCCTTGCACTACTCATCAAATTCAGGAAACTTAATGATGCAAGTTACAAGGCAGTTTGACTTTGTTGGATGGGAACAATGGTTTCCTCAATACAAAATGAATCAGAATTTGTTTTTTTTTTTCTTATTCAACTGCACTGTGGTCTTAGATTTTCTTTTAATTTTAAGGTGACTAACCTATGTCTTTATGTAAACAAAAAGGCCCCAAAGCTTTTAATGTTTAATTTAAGCTTATCTGTAGAAATAATTTACAATTTAGTCATAATATATGTGTGATCTATTTTTTTAATGTTTTGTGATGGAAGAGGGTCTGTAATAAAAAATGATTTAATCTATCGTGACAGCATGGAATCCCATTTGCAAAAAAAACAAATTAAAAAATCTTCAGCACACATGTCGAGGCAAGTAATGCCCCACTTGGCTCAGGGGTCTTTTCTTCATGACCTATTCTTTTTCCCAGTCATCTTCCTTCAACACTCTCCCTGGTTCTGAGGCTTAATGAAGTTTAAATTTCCTGCACCTGTTGCGGGATTCGTCAACCTCAAACTGGGCCCTCAAAATCTCGTATGGATTTCTGTTTTACAAACCTGGTAAATTCCCAAGGCAGACTTACCCGAAGCTCTCCCTTTTCTGGTTTTATGAAGGTGTGGGGCTGGCCATGTGTGGTGGTGGGGTAGCCCCAGGCAGCCTTTAGTGCATCAAAGGCAGGAAGTGGGTAGGAAGTAGGCATGGTTAAACACCTCTTTCCTGCCTGGAGAATGAAGAAACGGACATGGGGAAGCAGAGTTTCAACCAGAGACTCTGGTTCAAGTGTGGAGAGATAGCAGGTATGAGCAGTGGTCTAAGCTGCTCTCTAACTGCTCCTCACCAGGAACCCTTAAACATATTTTTCATATCACCTATGCAAAAAAGTCAATAGAACATCTCCCATGGGTTGTACATTGTCACATATTATTATTTACGACTGGAACCCATTTTTACATATGTAATGCTGTAATACAAATTGCTTATTTTTACTGTCAATTTCATCAATTTGTATGAATGTCTGAAAAAGAAGAGGAACCTCAACAAAACAAACGAAAATGAAGCAGAGAGCAGAAATTTTGTTTAAAGTACGTTGGCTTAGTCACTCTAACTCACTCTTCCTCACCCTCCTTCACACTTTCTCACACTCCCTCCTGCTCTGTCTCAAGCTACACATCTTCTCTTGACTCCTCTTGTTCTTCTGTCTTCTTTCTTCGTCTGCTTGCCCTCGTCTTCTTTCTTTGTCTGCCTCTCCCTGAAACGGGCCTCCCAGTGAACTTCTATAAAAGGGCAGAGACTCTGGGCACACCATCTCCCTTGATTGAAGGAACAGGGGAGAGGCTGTCCCCGGGGCCCAGGCCTTTTTTGCGGAAGTGCACCGAAAGGCCACGATAACGCTGATAGATTCACGGAGAATGAGAGATACAGAAACCATTCTCTTTATCTGCATTTATCTGTCTTTATTATTCTGGCCTCCTGATGTACTTCCTCCCCAATTGGAGGAATGTGAGAGCATGAGTGAGAGTATGAGAGAGTGAATGAGGGTGACACATTTTGTTTCCAAATGGAAAAACTCAACTGTTTTTGGTTCATTTGCACAAGCCTAATGCCTATACGCTGTTGTGTATAGATTTGCCTCTTACATATAGTCTTTTAAAACCACCATGTATTGCAGAATTAGTTGTTGCTAAATGAATGTGTGATAATTGTAAAAATAATCAGTAAAGGATTAATCCATGTATAGCAAGCAATAGTATTATATTGCTCCTTGAAGGAAAGTCTGGTTCTGTAAGGGCTTACATCTGTAAGAGTCATTTTGAATGTGATATCAATAATGAAGCTATCATTAAAAAAACTGGACTGTGCTGCAATGAATAAAAATAAAAAAATAAAAGTAAAACAAAATCTTTCTCTAGACAAGGACTTTTTTTTTTATTTTTTCCCCCAGTTTTGAGAAGCAGCTTTATCTATAATAGCCAGATTGATTGATGACCTCTCCAATTATTATTACTTCCTATTTTGTCTTCTTAATATGCTAGCAGCCCAGAGCAAGGCTTTTAGTCTAGGAGAAAGATAGAATGAATGAATTCCGCAGACTTTTCCCATATCTTCTCTCCCTCAATTTAATTAAAAATCTTTTTAGCAGTTCTCCGCTAGGCACAAATTTACAGTACAAAAAAAACTACTTGCCATTATAAAGCTGGTCTACCATTCACAGACACGTCTGAAACAAAGATGTTAATTCGGAGTGGTATTGATTTAAAAGATTGATATTCTTTGATATTCTGCATCAGCGTATATTGCTGTGACTGAGAGCCTTGTCTCTCGTTATCTTTCAGAATTGTCTGGCAGTATATTTTAATTTTGTTTTAATGACAACTTCATATTAGAGGTTTTTAGTGAAATCACATTCTCCGTTGTTACAAATTAAATGAAAAGTGCTAGTGATGGCCTCTTATGTAGATTCATATGAATACGAGATGCTATTTTAAGAATGAAGAGCTATTGAGATTGCTTGAAGACCTCTGTATGAAATGCAGATATTCTAGTTTTTTTTATAATGATATTTTACTCATATTTTCATGTAATTAAATATTGGGCTGTTTTAGTTTTTGAAAAATGAGGAAATCCCACAGATTGAATACTAATTAAGTAATACGATAATTGCTAAAATACAAGTCATTTGACTCTACAGCCTAAATCCTGGACTCATAAACACTTTGAGTTCTTGGCAGGTCCCAAACTGACATTAACCTCGTATGTCAAACATGTTAAAACAGCAGATTTTTGACCACAAAGCAACATAGCCCTGGATATCAATGCTGATATTCTAACAAAAGCCTGCATAAGACATGTTCCATGGAAGTCTAATACTAGAGGGAAGCGTACAACTTTCATTTACAGTGCTCCCAACCATCATCCTAATCAAAGCCATCTGAACAAAACAGCTTCAACACATCACCGCAACCAGATCAACTTATCCCCATCCAAGCGGTCCTCTCCTATTGTCTCACTCCCCTCAACCACCGACTAGATTGTAAGATCGCAACAGCAGGGCCCTCTTCTTCTTTGCACCAGTTTGTTATTGTATGTGTTTATAAAATGTTCTAATGAATGTAACAGCGCTGCGGAATCGGTTGACGCTTTATAAATATAATGTAATGTACTACATGGTCCAGGCTGCCCGTTGAGTTACTTTCAGAAAACAGTCTTGCCCAGAGCTCTAGATTGTGCCTTCAACTCACTGAATTATGGACAATAAAGGGCCAATCCTGGCACAATCCCTTAAAGAAGGGCTGAGCTAGCCCTGCATTATGCATCAGGTGATTTCACAGATTTTTATTTACATGTTCCTTAACAAAAGTACAATTCAGGTAGCAGTGGAAGCATCTACATCTGAATTAAAAAGTACAAACGTTCACAACAACATTTTCATCATATATACATGCATGGGTCTTAAATACCAAAGCTTCCTTCGTGGATGGATAAACATTGCATAATGCACAGATATATAATATATTCATTCCCAATGAAACAAAACATAAGAAAGCCAGATTTTTGATACACACAAATATTTTTCTGAAGTCATAATCCAATGCTAACAGGTAGAGTAGGTTTATACAACAGGGAGAGAGGTCATAGAGAATGTCTCAAACTAATGCAAATAATGATATGTACTTAATTGATCTTTCTTGAGGAAATCAATTCATTTTGGGTATTCTGCTTAGAGGTACAAAAGCAAAGCTATTAAAAGCAATTGAACAGTGATCACACCATATCAACCAATGAACTTGTCTTGCTGGTTGGACCATTCCGTTTCTGAGGTGATTTCACAGATTTAACCATACATTACACAGTTTCACGCAAGCCACTCTTCCAGTAGATGCTCACTGGAGTTGGACGTTACTGATGCTGAATCCACATCTCTCCTACACACTCTCCTTCCAACATCCACTTGTGAATAAACTCCAGTACGTGAATATATTCTGAAACTTTTCTGTAAGTTATATGTTATGAAATAAGTATCAGAGGTTTTAAAAAGTGATGGATCTAACCGTTTTATTGCTGAAGGAGTAACTTACACTCAATAAATATTGGATGCGTTGACTTCTGTTGGGGAATACCCAAGTTTGCTTCGTCAAGGGGGCTGACACTCAGGCTTGCTGATTCCAGCTAATTGAGGAAGATCTTCTACTCCTTCCATTGGTTCTATTTTTCGTATATATGCTGGTAAGACTTTAAATGTATGAAGCAGTGAGAATATAAGTTTTATTTTATTTTCAGATTTGTATTTCAGTTATTTCTGTTAAATTGTTATGATTTGTGTGGGGTTTAGGGCAGTTGAGGGGACTGACAGTATTTCCTTCTAGGAACTTAGCGGTGAGGGATAGCTGCAATCCCATTTGGGTATGGGTTGGAGTAAGGTAGCCATGTGGGGAGGAGTGGAACTGTTTCCTCATTTAACACTTGGGCCTGTTTGACTCCTTATCAACGGTCTTCTGTTGAGGTAGAGTGATGGTCACATGGTTTACTAGTGTTATTGGTGTTTGGGGGGATGGTCTGCAGGTCTAATGTTAGGGGGGTTTAAATGTGTTATGATGCCTTTGATGGCTACGATTAATACAAGGTCTTCGATGTCTTTGAAATGTGATAAAAGATCGTATATTAACCCCTTAACAGGCAAGTCATACACAAACGGTTAGGTAACGACCAATGATGTGGCTGGCATTTCATTTCATTATTGAGGCATTCATCAACACCAAGATCGGCATCAGGGGCGGCGGACACCCGTTTTAAAGGTTTAGGAGGCGATGGTTGATTGCCTTCCATCTGAAGAACAAACCTCTGAGGAGGACAGACTGTATAAAATGGTATCACATTCTATGAATCACTGCCCCAATCTATGTGGTCCATTACCTATCTTCTGGACAAATGGATAGCATATGTATTTATTTCATGTTAGTTTTGTTATTTATTGAACATTTTGAAGATATTATGCCAGGTGTTATGTATTATGTAGTAATATGCATTATTTATAGCTGGAGAATATATAATATGCTTATTTGGGTGATTTGATCAGCTGGTCAAGACCATGATGCTGACATTGTCATGTATGTATGTATGTTTACAAACAAAGTAAACATGTTTTAAACATTTGCTTTTAACATGAAGTCCGAATGTCTAATAGTATTAATTTCCCCACCAGCAGGAAAAGAAAGTTTTAACATGTAATTAGGGCATGCATGGAGGTTACAGCCTTTTAACAAAACATAGACATGGCTAAAACAGGCATTTTATTATTGCTGACTCCTGCTTAATACAAACATCACTAGCTGGTTGTGATGCGTTATTACTAACGTTTTCTTTATATAGTGACTTTGTCCAGGGGGCTTTAAAAAGATCAATGGTTAAGCATGAAAGCGTGAGGCAGCGATAGAAACAGAACAGAGTGAGAGTGAAGGTACACAGAGATACCGCAGGATGCCGAGGATATGGGGAAAGGTAAAAGGAACAGTCAAGATATATAGTGACAGCCTTCCACTAGCATTTCTCATTTTCCATTTGTCGCATGATTATACACAATTTATATATATTTTTCATATCTCTATTTCAAGCAATGTATCATTTCATTGATGTATTATAAGACCTCTAGGTGGCACTGAAGTTGCTTGTTTAAACATGCATACTGTAATATCGCTTGGATAAAAAAAGAGCAGATTGCCTTTTGGGATTGTCTGGATTCAAGACACCAATTTGCCAATAAGGTATTTTATGACCCTGTCCAGATACTGTGTACAAAATGTTATTTTCTTTGAGATTAAAATATGGAAAAAATACAATTTGAACTTTGATGGTAGATAAGAACCATCTAGTCTCCCATGTTTCTGTTTGGTCTTGTATGTTATTCGGGATAGCCTTTTGTCTATCCCATACATGCTTAAAATCCATCATTGTAGTAATGTCTACCACTCCTGGAGGAAGATTGTGCCACTTATCTACTACCATCTCAGAATGTTTAAATCTTTCTGCAGATGGGGTCTCCAGAACTGTGCGCAGATCCCTCTTCTCCTATTAATGCCTATAGCTATACAACTCAGCATCCTGCTTGCATTTTCTACTACCTTGTCACATTGTCTGCTTATGATTTCCAAATCCATTTCCTTGTTTGTCACATAGTACTCAATACTATATTGTGCCTTTGGATCTTTATATCAAAAGTGCATATTTTACATTTATAAATATAAAATGTCAGTTGACACACTCTTGACTAGGACTGGACAAATCTGTGTAGACGTTAGATATGAAAAATTAGGAGCCATGGCTACCTGGCCTCTGCAATTTGCCAAGCCTTGCTCGTGACCAGTGTCCCCTCTAAGCTGTGCGCTTGTGCGCGCGCACATAGCTTTCAGAAGGAGCACACACAAACAAAAATTGTGCGCACAACCAGTAGCGTACCGAAGGGGGGCGGTCCGCTACTGGTTGTGCGCACGGCACCCCTCCAGAGACGGACAGTAATGTCCACCGCTAGAGGAGCAAGCTCGGTTGGGGAGATCAAAAATCAAGGGACCTGGAGGTCTGTTAATGCAGACCTCCGATCCTGCTCCCTTTCAATGCGCGCGGCAACTGATGCAATGCCCACCGCCTCCACTGCACTGGAAGGAGAGGACACAGAAGAGGAAGAACAAAGAGGAGGAAAAGTGACAGGTAGGAAAACATTCTGTGAGAGTGAATTAGTAAGTGTGTGAGAGTGATGGGTGATATGCTGTAGTTTAAACTGAATGTTTGTGAATGAGTGTGTGTGATAGCATGAATGTGTAAGTGTGTGGGGGGGGATAGCATGGCATAGGGAGGCTGTAATCATATTCCTATCATGCTCAGATTCCAGCATGTACTGGCTGCCTGAGCATGATAGGATTGCTGTTAGCAATTATATATTTTTTTGTTCAATTTTGGTGTGTTAACCACACATTTAAAAGTAAGTAACACACCAAAATTGGACAGAAAATTTTGATAACAATATTAATATATACATATGATTGCTAACAGCAATCCCACTCCTATCATGCCCAAGCAACCAGTACATGCTAGAACCTGGGCATGATAGGAGTGTGAATGCTGTTAATTATATATATATATATATATATATATATATATATATTGTTATTGATTTTTTTGTCTAATTTTGGTGTGTTACTTTTAATAAAAGTGTTTTGTTTTGTTTTTGTTTTTCAAGGTGTGGGGGGGTCATTTTCGGTTTCAGTCAAGTGAATGCAAAATTTTCAGGTCCAGAATTTTCATTTCGGTGCACCCCTATATAGATATATATGGTGTATATATAAATATATATATATATATATATATATATATATATATATATATATATATATATATATATATATACTAGGCCAGACACTAAAGTGGTAGGCCTACACCACATCAATGTTTGGCTTAGTATATAGTGATTGGGGTTATGCTGCATTATTGCCAATGTCTGGCTCAATGTATCATGATAGGTGGTATGTTGTACCACGGTCAGTGCGTGCCTCTGTATATAGTGATAGGTGTTATGCTGTACCACTGTCAGTGTTTGCCTCAGTATATAACGATAGCAGTTATGCTGTACCACCGTCAATGTTTGCCTCAGTATATAGTGATAGCAGTTATGCTGTACCACCGTCAATGTTTGCCTCAGTATATAATGATAGCAGTTATGCTGTAACACCGTCAATGTCTGCCTCAGTATATAGTGATAGGTGTTATGTTGTACCACCGTCAATGTCTGCCTTAGTAAATAATGATAACAGTTATGCTGTACCCCTGTCAATGTTTGCCTAATGATAGAAGCTATGCAGTTTTAACCTGACAAAATCTACCTACAGTAAACCTATTTATATACATTTGTGATTCATATATTTTCTTTACACTTATATCCTATTTTACACACTAACATACTTCTGCACTTCTGCAGATGTACTAACATACTTACTAACATACTTCCACACGCTAACATACTAATTCACACGCTAACATACTTACACTAACATAATTCCACACACTAACATACTTACAGAAAACACACACTCTTTCATACTTACACACACAATAACATACTTATACACACCCCCTACCTTTGAGTCATGATAGTCACAGCTCTCTCTTGGTTCTCCTTCTAGGTCCTTGCACACTGCCTCACTGAGTCTGAGTACCAGAAAATTCATATCTCAGCGCTCACACCCAGCGAGGCAGCAGCCACTAGCCTAACAGTATGCCTGGGGGGGGGGGGTAACTGCTGTTGGGGGGCCTCCACTTGACAGGTGGAAATTGAAATAATTGCAGAGGGAGCCAGCTAGACCTTTATCCTCATTTACCTACTTCCTATATTTTGTCTTTCATGTAATTATTTCTTGTTTAATTTTATTACTTTCACTTGTGTACAGTGAAGGAAAAAATATTTGATCCCCTGCTGATTTTGTGCATTTGCCCACTGACAAAGACATGATCAGTCTATAATTTTAATGGTAAGTTTATTTGAACAGTGAGAGACAGAATAACAACCAAAAAATCCAGAATAACACATTTCAAATAAATGTAAATTGATTTGCATTTTACTCAGTGAAATAAATACCGTATTTGCTCGATTATAAGACAAGGTTTTTTTCAGAGCAAATGCCCCTTGTCTTATAATCGGGGTCGTCTTATAATCAGACCTCAAATAGGTCTGACTATGAGACGACTAAGATCCAGATCCCCCACAGATGCAGGGGACCTGGATCCTCCTGTCCCCCCCCCGTCCCACTTACCGGTACTTCTGAGTCCCCGGTGTGTAGCTGGGGCAGCGTGTAGACAACTTCCGCTGCAGCAGGAAGGAGGTGTGGCTAGCAGCGGGGGTTGTCTGCGTCCATCGCGCAGACCTTCACCGGCTGTCAGAGATCAGAGTTCTCCGCACCGGTCATGGGGCACAGTGGCATTTAGAGGCTTAAAAGGCATATCATGGGGCACAGTGGCATATAGGGGGTATAAGGCATTTCTGGGGCAGATGTGCATAACTGGGGGGCAGGTTGGAAAATAGAAGGAAATAAAACCAAAATATTTTTCTCAATCATAGCTTTTATTAAGAAAAAATAGTTTAGATGAATTAACATTTACTGGTAAAACTTTTTTCCTATAGGGTCGTGTTATATTCAGGCTTTTTCTTTTTTTCCTAAATTAATATTCAGATTTGGGGTGTCGTCTTATAATCAGGGTCGTCTTATAATCGAGCACATACGGTATTTGACCCCTTTGCAAAACATGACTTAGTACTTGGCGGCAAAACCCTTGTTGGCAATCACAGAGGTCACACGTTTCAGGTTTGCACACATCTCAGGAGGGACTTTGTCCCACTCCTCTTTGCAGATCCTCTCCAAGTCATTAAGGTTTCAAGGCTGACGTTTGGCAACTCGAACCTTCAGCTCCCTCCACAGATTTTCTATGGGATTAAGGTCTGGAGACTGGCTAGGCCGTGTGTTTTGGGTTATTGTCATGATGGAATACCCATCCATGACCCATTTTCAATGCCCTGGCTGAGGGAAGGAGGTTCTCACCCAAGATTTGACGGTACATGGCCCCATCCTTCGTCCCTTTGATGCGGTGAAGTTGTTCTGTCACCTTAGTGGAACCCCCCCCAAAGCATAACGTTTCCACCTCCATGTTTGATGGTGGGGATGGTGTTCTTGGGGTCATGGGCAGCATTCCTCCTCCTCCAAACACGGCCATATAGCTTGATTCAGACCACAACACTTTCACCTAGTTCTCTTCTGAATCATTCAGATGTTCATTGGCAAACTTCAGACGGGCCAATTGTTTTCTTGGTGACTATGGTCCCAGCTGCCTTGAGATCATCTCAGCTCTTTACCTGTATAAAAGACACCTGGGAACCAGACATCTTGCTGATTGATAGGGGATCAAATATGTATTTCACTGAGTAAAACGCAAATCAATGTATAAATTACTTGAAATGCATTATTCTGGATTTTTTGTTGTTATTCTGTCTCTCACTGTTAAAATTATAATTTATACTATTTTACTACTATTAAAATCATAGACTGATCATGTCTTTGTCAGTGGGCAAACTTACAAAATCAGCAGGGGATCAATTTTTTTTTTCCTTCACTGTACCTAAAATGATTTATTGCCTGTTTCATATGAACCTGGCAATACTCTCCTCTGAATGTGTTTCGATGTATGTAATTGGGTGCATTTTGCCTCCTCAAGGTTAAATCTTATACTTTTTAAAAAAAAGATTTTTATAATTTTTTAGCTGACTTTGCTAAAAAAAAACTAAAAACTTTTTAATATACTCCAATTTCTCCTGGACATATAAAGTTTACTGTTCCTGACACCCTCATTAAAAAAGAATGCATAAAGTACTGTGTGAGTACTCTGCCATTTTCTTTCATGGTCTGGCATTTTTTGCAACTGCTTGATTTGCAACTGCTTGATTTGCTGCTTGAAGTAAAGCACTCCCATGAATTAATTAAGAATGAGTATGACTATCCAATTTTACCCTATTTATATTCACTGTTTGCACATTGACTTCAGCTTATAAGTAAGTCCGATCTAAGGCGCTAAACAAGTTAAGCTTTGCACTTTTCTCAATGACTTCCTATCGGCACTTTATTAAACATTAAAGAACATTTTATTGATTCTTGGAGTACGAAGTCTCAATACTTATTTGTTCAAGTTGAGTGGAGGCACTGAGGCTCTTAGGCTCCCGTTCCCTAGATGGATTTGTGGTTGCCAACAGAAACCACTGGAGGATTGTTGGCGTGCAGCCCATTGAAAGTGTATTGTTACTTTGTGAATACCCTACAACTTGCAGTTGTGTTGCTGCTGCTGCCCTCCTCCTACATGGCCTAGCATTTCTTGCCACAGATTAACTGCTTGAAGTAAAGCACTCCCATTGACATCAAGTTCAGCAGAACACACTTCCTGTATGCCAAATAGCGGGGGAGCGAGAGGGCAAATTCATGTGAGAGATTCTGCAGATTCCCCCCAAAGCACAACACCATCTAAAGGGACCAAGCAATTATCATATGCATTAAAGTGTATATGATGGCTATGTGAACTCTATGCTCGTCCAAGGCTATTATATTATTATTTTTTTTTATATTAAATCACACATGCCAACTGGTTAATGAAGCAGCATAGGCAGCCTTGTTGCCTCCCCATCGGCTACTAATTGGTGTGGAATGGGTATGAGGAGGACAATCATATGGGCTCTATACCTCCCTGAAGGTTATGTAATTAGCTCTCTTAACTCACGACACACAGGGCACTTAACTACCACCTTGTTTCATTTGCGCTCTTGGGTGACCCACTTTTTAATTTCAACTTTATGCAGTCGAGGCGTCAAGCACCAAGTGTACCTTTATTGTTGAAGCAGGATGTTAGCCTCTGCAGGAAACAGTCCTGATCATGTATTTACATACCGAGCAATAGCAAAAGTAAGGCAAGAAAGGGAAACCAAAGCAGGGACACTGGAGGAGCTTAAGAATACTGCAGTTAGTCAAAAGAAATACAACAGGATACACAGACCCGAAGAAGATAGATCTGTAAGGATTCTCTCAGAAACCCAGCAGTAGACAGAGCGGACTAGTGGACAAGCTCTAGGTAGTATAGCTTAGGAGTAGTGGAGACAGTCGGGACAAGCCAATGAGTCAATTAGATACCAGAGGGCAGGGACAGGAGCAGTGGTCAGACAAGCCAAAGATCAGCAAAGGGAGGGCAGTCAGTGGTAAAATAAGCAGGGCAAGTAAAACCAGGATCTTGCGGGCGCAAACACAACTGAGCACATCTCCCTCCAAATTGGACATGTCCCGCCTTTAACAATCCTTTAACCTATACTCATGTGCACAAGCAGCTAGACGGCCTGCAGCAGCAGATAGAAACAGGGAGCTGCATGGTGTAGGGCATCCGGCACAAGGACAGTTATCAAACAACCTGTCTGAACTCATTTGCAACTTGTAAAATTTGCAGTTTTTACAGAAGTTGTTTTGTAAATGATACCATATGAGTGCATGTAGCACAGTTGAGTGTGATCATTTAAATTAGGCCTTTACTTGACTTACAACTGGAATTTTTGTGAATTGTTGCCTTAACATATATATATAACTACAGTTATTAGGTAGATTGTTAGATTTAAGTTTCAGATGTACTAAGCACTTGTAAAGAGCTTGTGGTTTGATTCTTGTTTGTTGACATACATATCTGCAAATGCTGTAAACCAGTGCTCCTCATCCCTCTCCTCAAGGCACACCTAACAGTCCAGGATTTAGGTATTACTCAGGTGTGTCTAAGGTGTTTTTGTTTGCTAATTATGCAACACTTTAGACACATCTGAGTAATACCTAAATCCTGGACTGTTAGGTGTGCCTTGAGGAGAAAGTTGAGGAGCACTGCTGTAAACGAATACAGCCTCTACAAACAGGCTTGGGATGGTGTGTATTAAGCAAGTGTGTGGAACCAAAGTTACAGTTTTGCCACTTTTGGAACTAAATGCAGCATCAGAAATCTTATTTGTTTGCTGCCTATAACCGATCAGTGCCTTCTTTAGCATCACATGACAATTCAGTATTCTTGGCAAAAATTCTAAATAAGAAAATACGTCTTTGAGAACTCAACAGTAGTAATGATGTTTTCGATGATATATTTAGTTATAATAGTGTTACATTCAGCACAGTAGGTGGAACAGCACCTTTAACTACAATAACAGACCGATGTCTGTAAAGAAAAACATCTATTTACGCAAATTTCGGTGCTTACATACATTATAATCATATTGAATTTATTATATCACTTATATCAGTTTTACCACAATAAATTGAATAGCTGATTATTTCGTTTGTCTTGTGTAAATCACTTTTCCTCCTGTATTATTATGTTGAGACTAACCTGCAATCAATCAGTTTGCATTTTTATTAAGAAGGCTTTCATCCCTAAGAAAGTGATTATTAAAAATGATGAAATTCATCTCTTAAATGTAGATTGAAAAGTATTTTGTTTTGAATTTACACATGTAATATGAATCCATTTAAACGCATGCATTTACAGATGATTCATGTTCAAGACAAAGTGAAATCTTGAAAAATGTTAAATTAATTCTATTAAACTGTATTATGCATTCAATAATTTATATAATTCAATGATTTATACACATTCATAACATCTATAGAGGCTGCACTGATTCCCCCCCCATGCATCTTTTCTATCTCTTTTATTGTAAATCACAAGTAATATGCTCTCCATGAATCAAAGTAATAGGTGTACACAGTAAAAGAAAATATCATGGTGCATTCATTCCAACTTATGCTGAACACACACACACACACACATATATATATATATATATATATATATATATATATATATCTATATATACATATATACATATATATGACAAGGAAGAATAATTCAGTTTCTAACAACGCACAGTTATGATAGCAATAGAAGAGAGGCTGTTGAAGCATGTGGCTTCAACTGATACTCAATCACTATCATTATTTAATACAGCAGAGGTGAAATAGACAAATGTAGAACATTTTAATGTGATTATTTTTTGCGTCTTTATTCGTTGATGATTTTATTCATATTATAGTGAGTCTAATAGTCATTATTTCTTGAAATTTTGTATTTAAAGAGGAAAGCTTTCTTTTGTAGCAACAGTATCTACACTTAAAACAAATTGTTTAATGTAGTCTCCCACCTATTTGATTACCACATTTGCTCGATTATAAGACCACCCCCAAAATTTGAATATTAATATTAATTAGGAAAAAGGCAAAGCCTGAATGTAAGACTATCCTATAAGAAACAAGTTTATTATTAATATTAATTCACATGTAAACTATTTTTTATATTTAATAAAAACTATGATTGAGAAAAATGTTTTTGTTTTTCGTTTTGTGTATTTATTTGCCAACCTGTCCCCAGTTATGCACATCTGCCTCCCAGAAATGCCTTATACCCCCTTATATGCCACTCTGCCTCCCTAATATTCCTATTAAACCCCTATATGCCACTCTGCCTCCCTAATATTCCTTTTTACCCCCTATATGCCACTCTGCCTCCCGGATACTCATTTTAACCCCCTATATATCACTCTGCCTCCCTGAAATTCTTTTTAACCCCCTATATGCCACTCTGCCTCTAGAAAGCCCTTATAACCCCCCATATGCCACTCTTACCCTCCCCTGACTTACCAGCGAATCCCTAGACTTCCCCCCCCTGCTTCAGATTCCTTGGTATGTAGTTGCGGAGCCGGTGGAGGTCTGTGCGATGCGCGCAGACAACCTCCACTGCTGCTGCTGCTGGCACTTCCGCCAAGGCTTCTATGAATGAGCACCGGAAGGTCATGTGATGCCGGCGCTTCGTCATAGAAGCCCCAGAGGAAGTGCCAGCAGCAGCGGAGGTTGTCTGCGCGCATCACACAGACCTCCAGGGTAATGCAATGGATACTCACAAAGGCTTTAAACTGTTAGCCAAGTCATATGTCAACTCATCTGATATGACTTGACTTGCAAGGTCATGCAACTTCAGAAAACCATGAGGCAATACAGGAGCAGGCGTAAGTGCTCCAAACTTGCTCTTCTTGGCTGCCCTTTAGAGCTTATGAGTGACATACAATTTTTACTTGCCTCCATTCATGATTTGTGACTTTCAAATCACCATACTTTGTGAGTGACCATGCAAGTGTTTGCAAACTGATTCCTAGACAAACCTGATGCAAGCTTTTGAAATTACACTCTAAATCTGGCTACCAAGCAACTTTCATTAGAAATATGTTTCCTTCAATTTAACCTATTGTGTTAACCTATCTTTCGTAAGATGATCCCCTATTTGCATAAAATGCCATTGTGAAATAAATAGAAACTATTTCTTGGAAAGTAAAATAAAATATTCATAAACATAAACATAAACAGAAAAAAATATTTTCTAAGATCTATGCCAAATTTAAATCTGTCACATTTAGTATAAATGATATTATTATTTAAGGGTAGTTATGAAAAAAATGAATTGGTTGGTCGGGAATTTTATAATTGCCTGTGGTAAATTGACTTGAGGCTTTAAAAAAATAAAAAAAAACAAAGAAGGGCTTTAGGACTTACTTCTCAGGGCAAATAGTAACTTGAAACAGTCTCAATGAAAAAAGGGATAATTGGTCCCAAGGCTACCTGTAGGCCTCCACTGACAAACACCCATATACATCATGCAAATTAACAGAACACATTTATATTTAAATATCAGATTTATTTTAAGTATAGATTATTTACATATGTAAAGACCATATATATTGTTTCAGTGTCTGTGTATAAAGCACCCGGGTGCTTTAAAGACATTATATGTTCTATATGACTGAAAAGTGGTGGGTGAAGTTTGTTTCACTGCCGAAGATTGTGAGTACTAATTCTCAGGGAAAAAAAATATTCTTGCTTAGTTTTTGCTTCTGACCATTAAAAGTACATTATTTTAGAAATGAATAATGGTGTGCATTAGCGATTTTCTATTTCTGTTCTACGTGGAGGTACAGGTTGTGAACTTGCTGTGCCTCCTTTTGCTAATTAGCTCGCAACACTATTTATCTTTATGTGAAAGCTTCTTCTCAGACATTCTTTTTGTTATCGAATGTCGGAAGAGCAGCATTTTTCATTAATAATGCATGAAATGGACAACAAATGTACATTTCCAGATGTACATTTCCAAATTCTAAATATGTCCCACATTTTATTTACCTTTTTTGATATTATCAGATGTTAATTATTAAAGTTTGAACTACATATTCAAGGAAAATGAAATATAATTTTTCATATAGCATGCCAAACAAATGTGAGAAGCTCATGCAAGAACAGACAGCCGCTTTAAAGCCTGTCCTACAGTGTGTCCCTCTTTGGGAGCATCTCAAGTTTTAGATATTAGTCTTCTGTTCTGGACTGACCTGAAATGTGAGGCAAAGAAACCCCAGACGTACGCTTGGGGTTTGATTGTCCTCATCAGTGGGAATTGGTATTAAAAATAACCCCTTCTTTGCTACCTTATAAGATTTTAATAAAATATGCATGTGGGGTATTATTCTACTAAGGGGATGTTGTTGAAAATAAATTAGGGTTTTTTTATTTTTAAAACAATATATAATTTGTGTGGCTACAGTAAACATGGAAAAAGGGAATCATAATTGAACAAAGACATGCTAAAATTGGCAAAAAAGCTCAGATCACAAACGGGTGAAAATAGATTTTGTGTTGAAAGCATTTTCTTTCTGGGACGTTAGGGTAAGACTGGCAATGATGGAGCGGCTCTGGCATTGTAAGGTCAGTGGCCAACCCGATGACTCAAGCACAGCCAACAGTTGAATACACCTGGCGCCACACTGCGTTTTTATGCTCACACATGCGGTGGGGCATATCTAGCTGCTGGCCACATGCTGCAGCACCTGATCTGCCATTGGGTGTGGCGCCAAGTATGTGGCGCCGTGTGCCAGATGGCCAGTCTGGTCCTGGTGATGCTGCAATGGAGAACCCTGCACAGAGCCTGCATTTACAGATATTGCATGTGCGCAGCACATGCCCAGCCAGCTTGACTGATTTTTTATAAAAAAAATACAAGCCACTTGGCAGCCCTAGTTTAGGGAGAACAGACTAAAAACCCTGTGTCATAATGAAGACTTGGAGGATCCATCATATTTAGAAAATAACAGCAAGCTTGTTGGACGATTGGACGCAAAATGTTTCTTTAAATCTGGTATTTAACCATAAATATGATTTTAAGTCTTCTTATGTGATAGATTATCTTTAAAAAAAAACATGGTACACAGCTAGAAATGTTTATTGTATATACTGTTTAATATATCTACCTAAACCTCGGTGTCGTGGTAAGAGAGCATTTTCGAGGACCTAAGACAAGCTGTTTTTCGGTAAAGCTATTTCTTTAAAAGAATAAAGAAAATCTACATGTAGTAGTGATGAAGAGATTAGCATGCAGCACAAATAATAGGCCTTGGTGAGCACCATCAGCACTTTTTAAAATACAAAGCAGAAAGGAGCTGCAGGGTGTTTTCAGTCATTCAATATCCACTTTATCTGATAACAAAATATACACAATGAACAATTTACCAAGGAAAAAAAATGAGAAACCCCCCCCCAAGATATTTGTTTTTTTTTAAAAAGATACACATGTAGCGGATGGACATTAAATGTAAATATGTACATATATAAATATCAATTGCATAAAACAAGCAGTGTTGGATTCTATAACCAGTGAGATGTTCAGTTGTGTGTATTGTAAATGTGTATATTTTCAGCTGAGATCTGTAAGAAAATAGATATAAAACCAGAAATACATTTTTTATACATAGTAATATCCAATATGTTGGAGAAAAGCGGTAGTAAACACAGTGACAGTATAAAATAACATAATGCGACTATGTAAGACATATTTCATATCTCAAACATCTGTCAATAAATTCCAGGAAGTAATCCAATTTAAAATATAGAAAACACAAGCATGCCTAGGTCAAAATACATTTTGGGAATTTTATAAGAAATAGGATCACATTGACAAAAAAAAAGTGAAGACCATAGTTTTAGTGGCTACTTCCCACCATGAAAATATACACGTAAAATAACAAACAATAAATTATATGAAAGATTTAGAAATATACCCTATATTGTATGCTTGCATTTATTTCTACTTTGTACTAGAGGCTGGGTTGTTATTTATATTCAAAGCAAAGACCTTATTTCTTATTTCCTGTGTATTGTACTTTGAGATTTCTAAACATTTTTTCATGATCCCTGGTTAACTATGCACAAAGAGGCTCGAAACTTGAAATTAAATATTGGTCCAACTTAACAAATTCAAAATTTGCAGTCATGTTACCCGCAAACAATTGATTTTCCTCCACTTGGTAAAAGAAACACATAGTCAAATTTATTATACCTTTGACAAAGCTCTATTTATTTTCCATTTATTGGCACAAAGTAACAGTGTTTTATAAAAGAGTAAATCAATGACTCACTTTTGCAATTCCTTTCTTATAAACTACATCTCATTAACAGAAGTTACAACCTTTTGGTTGAGCTAAGAGTCAGATTTCATACAGTCCACCTGCTATTGATTAAACCAGATCTCATGGATCTTTGCTTTCTTGGGGTCATGTAAGTGAACTGACACAATTAAACATATGCAAATTATGTTTGTCAATGGAGAAAAAAAAATAGCCTATGTTATGCGGATGCTGGTGTTAATGCGAAAACAATAACTCCAGCATTGACATAACATGGGCTACCTTTTCATTGACCATCCGTCAGTGTTAGTGCTCATTGTTATCCACAAATGCATGGTCCGCTACAGTTTATTTTTTTTATACACTATGCTAGGCATATCCCTAGCACAAGTATATATATCGAAGGTTATACTTACTCCAACTCAAGAGCTGCACGTATGGTTGGCTACAAATTGTCAGTATGCACAAGCTACCAGAGTCCTCTCCAAACATTTATGTAACTTTTATCTCTATGCCATTCACGCTAGCCTGACGATAAAGGGTAGAAGGACATATATATATCCGGTAGGAAGATGCAAGTGCAATCATGATATGTCTTAAAATGCATGTTAAATGAAGGTTGGTGAGTTACTGCCATGTTACCATGAAAATGTGTTCCTTTAGTTTGTTGAAGATGTGGAGGGTTGTGTCTTTTTTTCATGGCCACTCTTGGATGGTGGACACGTATACCTCACTGGCAAGATGTTCTACAACTACACTGTCAGTCATTAATCAGTAACAAAACAATGGATTAATTAACCTTTTGGGCCACAAAAGGTTAAGTACTGTAGATGGGTAAATCTAAAAGCAGGTAACATGTTTCCTTTTCATCAAATTTTACAATTAAAGTATAGACCCAGCATGACCTTCCTGACATAATAGCTAAGGGCCAAATCCTGAAGTAAGTCAGCCCAGCATCTGTAATCTCCAGGGCAATTCCACAGTCTGTGTTCCTTATTCTAATTTGTTCTACTCTGCTATGGCATGCACCACTGAAACTGCAGGGTTTCCCTTACTGCATCAGAAATCCTGTCACACATCTGAAAAATCTTTTCAACCTCATTTTCTTAATACTTTTATTTTAGACTGTACTTCCTTTCATACATAACTTTGTTTTTCAGTTAGGCTGCTTGTCAGGACTGGGCTCGGAGTGTAAGGCAGGAGGTACAGATACCTAGAGGCAGTAACACGAGATAGCAAAGTCAGTGAGCTGTAGCAATGAATGGTGAGTGTACAGAGACACCACACCTTGGCAACACTCAAGCATAGAATGAAATGAGTACAGGGTTAGTATAGGGCTGTAGTTTTAAGGCTCCTCCCTCTAGATGCATGGTGCTACCTCCCACAGAGCAAGTTTGCTAGACAAGCCCCTTCTCCACTACTACCAGCATCCCCACCAATGAGGACAAGCCCCCACCAGCTGCAGCGCAATCACGCCAATGAATTTAGACTTTGTCTCTCCTAGTGCCCCCCATCCAGGACAGCCAGGGCCCTTACAAATGTAATGATTATACCCCCCTGATAGTGGTTCCCAGGGGGAACAACCACCCCGGGTATGCTATAGCACCATTTAGATCAAATGCTATATGTGTTTGTAGCTAGACCTATTAAAGTTGCCACACAAATTCAATCAGTTCTGTGTGAGAAGCTGTAGTGGTGGATGTGAATGTGGTCTGTTGTAAGGACGGGTGGAGGCAGAATTGGCTGTAGAAAGGGAGTGAAGTTTCTCCATACTACCTTAGCATGTGGGAAGTTCTTCTAGGTCTGATTAAATGTTCCGAAGGAGACCACAATCCTACACCCGTGGACCTAAGGTAGACCGGTACTGCAGCATGTAAGTACCGGCTTTAAAAACATTATATGCTACTTTTTTATATAGTGTGGTAAAGCTGGTAGGGTGCATTCTGTCGTATTGTATACATTCACAAAGATTTACCCTGCATATGCATGAGTTCCCCAGATCTATTTCTCATTTTTACCTTAAATAAGTGGTTTTAATATTTCCCTTTTCAAAGTGTTCTTGTAGGTATGAAAATTAGACTGGACGACCTGTACCCAGACAGGGTACACCCGCCAAATCGTGCTTCCTTCTGCCAAGGCACCAGTGGTTAACCTCTTCAGCACTGGACAAGACTAGCACTGGGAAGATGAAGTGTGACAGTAATCTAATGGAGCCTTGCTGGCTCTGTGGCTAGTCCTAAAAAGGACAATAAATTGTCATAGCAGCCCATGACAATCATCAGACAGAACTAATGTTGAGGATGAATTGAGTTCTTTTGGAACAGTACAGCTATTTATGCACACAAACACAATTAGATCAGGAATATAATCCCATCACTAGCAGACAGCCCGGTACCTCCATACAGTTCTATGCAAAAAGGCTCTCAGTGAGAGAGACAAGGGAAACAGAGGAGTAGGTACTCACTGGAAACAAATGTAGCACCCTCAATCATAAATGAGGAGAAAGTAGAAATATCAGCCAGGATAATAGTCAAAGCAGTTCTTTTCTTTATTTCTGAAAACACCGACCATTTCGGCGTGAACAAACACACTTATCAAGGTGAAGTTTGAGGCCAGGCCAGTGCTTCTGCCCATGTAGAGCCCCCATACCTGGTTAGTCCATGAAAGTCATGCTGTGCCCCCGATGAGCACATGGTGACAGACGTAAGAGGGGATGGGGCAGGCAGGTAAGGAGTCACTCCATGAACCTGTCATGACTCCTTTCCAAAACTCAAACCTACCCCCTGTGTCCTCAGCCTCAGGGAGTTACAGTGACAACCATGTCCTGTATTAGTAGTAATGAATTCATTCTTCAGCAACTAAGAAAAGTTATTGTCACAATACCAGAACCAGGCGCACACACCACAGGAGTTGTTCACACTGAGTAACCTAAGGAAGAGTTGAGCCCTAAGATAGGAGGCCAGGAACTTTGATGATCCCGATAGTGTGGAGGCTCAAATACAGGCAAATAATATAGGAATTGGGTATTAGATAGCAAAGCACTTACCAGCGGCCGGATACCTGTATATACAAGGTGCCAAATGTAGATGCACAGGTAGCCAAAGGATGTCAGGTCAGGTACACCTGACAGGTAATCAGACAATACCTGGTTCAGTATACTAAGGCAGTAGTCAGACATAACCAAGGTTGGTACACAGAGCAGGTAGTCAGGAGAGTCAGGTATGGTAGACAGAAAAGATCAGCAAAACTGCTTGACAGAGTAGTGAAACAGGCCATCAGTCATAAATAGCTTGGAAGATGCTCCACTCATTCATTGCACGTCATGAGTGCGCCCCTAGTTCTCTGCACAAATGGTCCACCAGCCCGACATGGCTCCAATGCATGACACTTATAGTTGGGTTAGTAGCTGGGAACTTAAATCTGGTTTCCTTGGCGGTAAGTGATATGCTTCTCCCCAAAATCAAAAGGTGTGTTCAGTAATTATTAGTACAAGCTGGCCAAAGTCATGTCCGATTGGTAAGATCTCTAAGGGTAAGGATGATGTTGTCGGGGAACTGTCAGGATTTGTGGGGAATGTAGAATAAATGTCCCAAGTTGTTGGCAAAAGAGGAGGGGTCTACAGAAGGAGGAGGAGAGTGGTACCCGGATGATAGACTTGATGGTTGAGGCACCTGATTGTTTCATTTTTTTTTTTTGGTAGGCCAGTACCGTGAAGGACTCTGCAAGAAATGAATTACAGCTGGTTGCCATCAAGGCTTCAAGCTGGTTCATCTACCATAGAAGGATCTTCTGAAATGCGTTGTGGGAGAGCATTAAGGACATTCTATCCCAAGTTGTAGAATTGTATGCAGGGCATACCTAGAGTATTTGGCACACCTTGGACAGATCCTGTAAGTGGCACTTCCCCAATATAAAGACATCTACAAAAAAAATTATGTTGGCAAGAATAATTATTGCACCAATGTATAAACTGTATGTCAACTGGAAACAACAAGAAATCAGAAAAAATAAATTAATAACTTATAAATAAAATAAGTAAGTTTAAATAAATAACATTTACTAAATATATCATACTGCTTTCTTTAATAACCCCCCCCAAAAAAAAAACCACAGGTCCTTCGAGCTTTCATTTCTGCAAACTGATCAATGACCAAAGCTAATCTTCATTGCATTTTCATGTTCAATTGAAAGTATGGCAAGATTTGTCAACCTTGTTTCATTCATGGTGGAGTGGAAGAAATTTTTTTATCAATTTTAATTTTGAAAAACTTCTTTCACATGAAGCAATGGATATGCAGAGAGTCAAAAAGAATCTTAGACACAGTGACAAGTTTGGCAGAGATTCACAAAAATCACATTTCACAATGAACTCTAGGAACTGCAATGTCGTCCATTTCTTTGCTTCTTCAAAGCTGATCTTGGCAGCTTCCAAATGCCTCCGAAGGCATTCAATTTCCACATAGATGTCTTCATCTGAAAATTTGTCAAAAATCTCAGTCAATTTTGAAGTATAATTCTGAAGATCCTTTTCTATTGCAACAACCAAAGAGTTTGGCTGAATAATACCAGAGATTGAAAGGATTTTTTCCATTGCCTTAGAACAAATTTTCAACTCCTGATGAAGCCTATCAAGGTCGTTCAAACATAGCTCTTTTTATTTCCTCAGTGTGAAACCAGCATCTCTTGCCTTCTCGCCTGGCATTGTTTTCCTGAGCTTTACTCTCCCTCTTCTCTCCATAGAAATGTTCATTTCCTCACACATTTTAGTTGCATAACAAATGGGCCTCTCCACAATTTTATTTCTTTGATCTGCGAGAAACAATTTCAGAGCTTGCAGCTTCACAACAGACTTTTCAGGAGTAATTCCCACTGTTTGTAAATACTTTTGTGTGATAATAGTTTCTTCCAGAACTTCACACCAGAAAGAGAGGTAACACAAAAACAAAAAATCACATACAGCAGCCAGCAACATCTGAGCTGATCCTCTTGTGTCCATATTTTCTTGGGGATTACACAGGATTACAAGGGCTGAAGTCAGTTTTTCAACATTTGCCCTCACTGGTTTCACAGCATCATAATGAACACTCTGTCTGGTCTGGGAAAGTCTTTTCACTGTCATGCCTACATTCTCCATCAGCAGTTCCCAACGATGAGTGGAAACTGAAAAGAAGGAATACACTCTCTCCAATGTTCCAAAAAAGTCACACAGGAACAACGCTTCCAAATAAGTGCACCCCACAAAGGTTAAGAGAATGGTTTGCACATGGCACAAGCAAAGCCTTTGGATTAATCTCTTTAATCTTTGCCTGAACACCACCATACGTTCCTGCCATAGTTGCAACATTGTCGTATCCTTGACCACGGCAAACGCTTCTGTCCATTCCATCTTTCTCCAGATATTTTAGGATATTTTCTGTGAGGTCAGCAGTTTTTCTAGCAATAGGAAAGAAGCCCAAGAAAGATTCCTTTACTTCAACATGGTCACCTTCAATGTGGGCATATCTAATCAGCTCACACATCTCATCAGTGTGGGACACATCGGGGGTGCTGTCAAAAAGAATCCCAAAGTACTTTGCCACTATTTTCTCTCTCATGTGATTCCCCAGAGGCAAATGAATTTGTTCAGAATTTTTTGAGAAAAAGCACATTCTCTTCCCAGATGCAATAGAATGTTTAAGTCTTATGAATGTTCCTTTAAACCTGGATCATAATTTGAGAGCAATTCTACCAATTCCAGGAAGTTTCCTTTGTTTGCTGATGCCATGGTTTCTCTATGACCACAAAAAGGTAGATTCTGGTGAGCCAGAAACAAAGTTGCATCTAAGAGGCAATGCAAAATATCCCTGTATGTCTTTTTCATTTTGTCCACAGTTGTTTGATAGACTTAATCAAGGAATTTTTGTAGCTTCAATCCTGCTCTCAGGATCTTCCATTTCTCCAAGCTTGTAAGATGCAGTTCAGAAGCCTCATGATCAGGCACCCTTGGGTTCAGCTTCCACCACACTTGAAACCCAGTGACAAAACTGGAAGTTCTGGTTGTGTCTTCATCAAGAACAAACAGTCTGCAGCAAAAACAAAACAAACTTTCTTTTGAAAGTTCTAAGAACTTTCTCACCATTTGGCAGAGCCTTATAGAACCATGCTGTGGTCAGCTGTCAACTCGTCCCTTTTGATTTCTCTCCTTGCCTTTGAACTACACTGAAAGGCCCACCCCTATTTTGGAAAGGCTCACTTCCCCTCTTAATGAGGTCCACTCTTAAGTCATCTGGGACTTGCCAATCAGCAACATCAGAATCAACTGATAGTCTACGAGTCTCCTCTTTCTCTTCTTCCTGTTCTTCGTCTTCTTCTTCCTTTTCAACAAAGTCTTTCTGGTGCAGACTTTTGCTGGCATCTCCCTCCTTCTCCAATTCTTGTGCTTCTTTATTTGAACCTTGAAAAGATACTTATGGTGTTTCCCCCTTGGATTCACTAGATTGAATGTCTTCAGTACTTTCTCCTACTTCAGTTGAGGTACCACATATTTTAAAATTGATCCAGACATTGCCTCAACTGACTTTTCTCTCGCCTTCTTAATTTTTCGTTGCTGAAACCCACTTGGTTGATTTCTCTTCATATTGGTTGTGTTTGCAGTCACAAAGTTTTATGTGTCCACTAGATGGCGCTTATGAGCATAATTGTCAATGTATTTTATTCCCATAATGCATTGTTACAAGTCACTTACATAAAGGATTGAATGGTCTTGTCATTAGAAGTCATAAAGTTATCTCTGAGAATCATAAGCCATCTGATTAAGAAAATTCAAGATACAAACCCCTCTCTTAGTTCACAAGCAGGCAAAAGTGGTATGTAGGTGTATTTCTGTCTAATTATGAGTTTCCAGTCATGTGTTTTTTTATGTAATTGACTGTATGTCTGATGATTTGTCTTTCATATTTATCTTTATTTAGTTCTACGGTGTTGATGAAAATGTCTTAGTTGGAACCTGATATGTGCATTAAACATCTGTGAGATAAGAACCTCAGCCTTCTCATTGTGACTAAGGGCGGCATACTGGTGTTTTCTGAAAAAAATCAAAATGTATTTCTGTTGTAAGGTCAGTCAAGGGGATCTGTCCTATGTTTCTCCCACACAGATTCATTTTAACTGATAAAGTTTCTAAGAAGACCTAACAAGTGAGTGACAAAAATTATAAATTAAATACTGGCTAAGCAGCCAGACATTGACGGTGGTGCAGCATAACTGCTATCATTATATACTGAGGCAGACATTGACAGTGGTACAGAATTACTACTATCACTATAACTGATCCAGATATTGACGGTGGTACAGCATAACTGCTATTATTATATACTGAGGCAGACATTGACAGTTGTACAGCATAACTGCTATCATAATATACTGAGGCATACATTGAAGGTGGTACAGCATAACCGATATCATTATCTACTGTGGCAGACATTGCCGGTGGTACAGCATAACTGCTATCATTATATACTAAGGCAGACATTGACAGTGGTACAGCATTACTACTATCACTATAACTGATCCAGATATTGACGGTGGTACAGCATAACTGTTATTATTATATACTGAGGCAGACATTGACAGTTGTACAGCATAACTGCTATCATAATATACTGAGGCATACATTGACAGTGGTACAGCATAACCGCTATCATTATATACTGTGGCAGACATTGCCGGTGGTACAGCATAACTGCTATCATTATATACTGAGGCAGACATTGACAGTTATACAGCATAACTGCTATCATAATATACTGAGGCATACATTGACGGTGGTACAGCATAACCGCTATCATTATATACTGTGGCAGACATTGCCAGTGGTACAGCATAACTGCTATCATTATATACTAAGGCAGACATTGACAGTGGTACAACATTACTACTATCACTATTACTGATCCAGATATTGATGGTGGTACAGCATAACTTGCTATTATTATATACTGAGGCAGACATTGACAGTGGTACAGCATAACTGCTATCATAATATACTGAGGCATACATTGACGGTGGTACAGCATAACCGCTATCATTATATACTGTGGCAGACATTAACAGTCCTCTGCCACTTTTCCCGCTACAGCCATAAGCTCCTTTTCCTCCTCTTCGTTCTTCCTCCTGGCTCTTCTTCTTCTGTGTCCTTCCGGAGCAGAGTGTGGAAGGCAGTGGGCACTGCTTAAGTGTTGTGCGCCGGGATTTGACAGCAAATCCCAACGCACAGCAGCACCAAGGGAAGTCTGCATTAACAGACAGTTAAAGGGAGATCCTTGATCTTCCCAACCAAGCCTGCTCCTCTGGCGGAGGACATTACTGTCCGTCTCTGGAGGGGTGCCCCGTGCCGGCGTGTTGGCACCCCCCTGATGAGCAGAATGCGGGGTGGACCACCCCACCCTGCCCGCCCCCCCCCGCTAGGCATGCTACTGACTGTATGCTCTATACATGGACTTTTACAGCCAGGTATAGGTGACCTGTTATTTTTAAATTGTAAGGTATTTTATGCACTTTTGTATATAATAAACCCTGTTTACTTGAATCCTTCTCCGTTGTTCTATTCGAGAATGAAGTCTGGGGGAATGTGACATCTCATATTTGACACACAAACCTGAGAGGTCCAAGTAAAAGCATTGAATGTAGTGAGCTGTATTCTGCTCAAAGTGTGCAATCCATCTATCATTTAAAAATGCTTATTCCTAATAAAGACAATATTGCACTATGCACTTTTTTTTGGTTTTCTCCTTCTAAGGTTCTGATCCTTTATGAAGAATAACTGATCATACTACACAAGCTGAGATTCAATGAGTGTTTTTAATGTTGGTCATTATTATTATTTTTTTAGAGCACATCTTATCTCTCTAAGAAGGCTTCCAACGTTGTGGCAACAGTTTAGGGAAGGCCCTTTTCTATTCCAGCAAGGTATGTAAAGAGAATGTTGGATGAGTTTGTTGTGGAAGAACTTGACTACCACAGAGCCCTGACTTCAACCCCATTGAACACCTTTGGGATGAACTGGAGCGGAGATAACAAGCCAGGTGTTCTTATCCAACATCACTGTCTGGGCTCACAAATATTAAGGGTGAAAAGGTATAACCCTGTCAGGTCCCATTACAGATTAGGAAGCAGTCAAAACTCAAAATAAAACACTCTAGCTCAAGAAGCTATAACAGTGATAAAGGAGTGGGGGTAATGGAAGACTTCAAGCGTGGATATCGCTTATCCAGTTAAGCAATCAAAAGCCTTCTAGGCATGTAGGGAGAGGAGGAGTAAGCTTAGGCGAGATAGGTTTGCAATATAAATTATATCTATAATGTGTGTGGTGTTGTTGTGGGCCTGTAAATTTGGCATAAATTTCACTTGGTTCTGGTTAATGAGCGCTGGGAGTAGGGGGTTTAGTCTATTTGCTGATGAGGATTGGGGCTTGGTTGGACCACATAATTGGCCCTATTGTGGATTCAAGAATATGTTGGAAGAATATACTATCCTTTAAAAAGAGATCAAATATAGATGTCGCAGACAGCAGATTGAAAGCTGTGGTTTCAGTTAGGTGTTGGGTTCTCCAGACATCATGAACATCAAGTTCTAGTAGTAGCATTTGGAGCTTTGAGGGTTGATGTGAGTCAATTGCTATATGGGTGTTAGCATGTTGGGAAGAGGTGTCTAAATTATTGCTGGGTGTGAGGTTGAAGTCACCACAGATCACGATTTTCCCAGTTCTCATAGCAGCATTTTTTCTAAGCTCTTTCTCAGGAAGGACAGCTGTGCTGAATTGGCTAGTGTAATAGGTTTGCAGTTGAGGGAGCCAGAAATAATTAATAGTCTGCCTTCAGCAGCTGAATTTTTTCTTTCGTAGCTCAAATGTGCAGTCCTTGCTTATTAATATGGAAACTCCCTTGGTTTGTTGTCAGTCATAGTTATAAATGGGGAATGAGTAGAAATCGGGAGCTTTATTCCTGGGGAAATTGCTTTTCCAAAGCAGGCAAATGTGACCTTGGATTTCACTGCCTCTTGTAGTGCCAGCCTCCTTTTATGAGGTGAGTTTGACATTGAGCGATAGACTGGATATAGCCATGAGAATGTGGCAGTGTTTCATGCTAGCCAAAATATGCAGATCAAGTGGGTATGCAAAAGTGGGATTATGGACAAAATTGGCCATACTTTCTTAATAAGGCCCTTGACTCTCTTAGGAGGAAGACTCATAAGTCTTAGGGTTTGATATGTTCCACCGGGGATTTGGACCTGAAGTCTGCATTCCGCTTGCCGGCATCTGAAGATACCATTGTTTATGTACGGCAGTACGTTCTTCCAGGGAGTTGATCATTTTTGTTGTACCATTCTTTTGTATCAGAAGATGCTTCTTTGAAGTCTTTCTGAAGTGTAGTTTTATCCTAGGGCTCTGAGTATGTAACTAGAAAGAAATATCATTTGCGGGAAAATTTTTAGAGATCAGAAAACTGAGAAGAATTGCATGAACTGGTATGTTGGGCCCAGATGCAACTTATTTTCTAATGTGTGGGAGATGAGACCGTGATGTGTGAAGAGTTGGTGTAGAGATTTCGTGTACATGCAGAACAAGGAAAAATACAGAAAATACTATTTGCAAAGGTTTAAGTATTAGTTATGAAAGTTTGAGGTTTTACATCAGGAAAAAACAGGCAAACTAGATGGGACAAATGGTTCTGTGGTCAAATTCCATGTTCTTATGAGATGACACAGCGTTATCTACTCCCAAAGCCTGTGCCTGCCAGGACAGCGGTTGATAGTTACACTCATTCACTATAATCTTAGTACAATATCATAATAATTTAGAGACATCAAATTAAGCAGAAATAAGCTTACAGTAGTTGCTAATACTAAAACTGGAACGATTATATAATATCGTTAGTTGATGTTTCTTAGATAAGGCAAAAAGGCATTGACGTTTAAAAAAAAATAAGTTCATCAAGGGAGTTGCTTCGTAATATACACAATTTCCCCAGTGATTAAGACTGTTGTGATATGGCAATTTATTATTATTGCATTTCACAAAATAACTGTGATAGAAAGATACAGCTACTGGCAGTGTTACATTTCCTGTGTACACAATCTCATATTGCATTGGCTCATCCCCAGAATAGAAAGTCCAAGTACAGTCCAAGTAGGTGGGCAAACCGCCATCCAAACAGATGGATAAGCATGTTATCAACCAAAGCAACATAGATGAATGGTACTTCTGAGCATTTCCCAGACAGATGTGTTCCCTGATATGTCTCCCACTGGTTTGTGGAATATGCCACTTCTAATCTCCTGTTTGTATGTTAGTGAAATCATTACAAAAATAATGAAAACAGTGTTTTCCTCTCGTAAAAGTATTTGAATTACTGGGCAGGTGGCCATTGTTTCAAAATATCCATTATTAACTCCTTCCAATCACTGGTTTTCATTTATTAACTTATATAGGAAAAAGCATTTATCCTGCGTTTCAAACAATAAAAAATATTCAAAGATATGTCGCATTACATTTTAGATTTAGTCTTTCCAAGCTTTAGCTTTTTGGAAAATTATGATTATTGCCCTTTTTGTTACACAAAAGTGTAAACCTTTTGCACAATTATTATAATAAACCATGATCCTCATAGAAAAACTACTTATCCAAGGATTGCGGTAAGTATTATTGCAGAACCCCTGTTATATTCCCAACTGTCGGTTCCACTTCTGTGTAATTATATAATTATAAGTTGGCGCTCTGCAAATGAAAAATGGATGATAAATGTACGGGCTATTGCCTATATAATATGTCTTTCCCCAACCACATTGCATTTTTCTATTTTAAACATGGAGAAATCTGCATAATAACTGGCTAACATGATTAGCTTTGATTGTGTACACTAATATGCCTGTATCAGTGATGGTTTGATAAAAAAAATATATTAATGAATACTTTTTAATAATTATCCGAAGCAAAATCTGGAACTTGTTATTATACCTTACTTATACATTTGTTCTTTCACTGTTTAAAGTGGAGAATAGTGTTATTTATGTTTAGAGTCACTTTTTCAGAGATTTCTATATAAATCTTGTGGTTCACAAAAAGAACTAATCTTGTGTTTTAATACATCTTTAATTCAAACAGGAAATACCAGTACAGCTTTCTTGATAGGTTTTAGGAAGAAGAAATGCTTAATGGAAAGACCTTTTAAAATGAACATTCTAAATTCAAACATTAGAGCGCTGACAATACTCATCCACATTATCGCCGCCGCTACTAATTCAGTGTATTGTATACATTCTGCTATTAATTACTTCACCTGAAGTTGTTTTTCATTGAAACAGTTTGGCTCAAAATCTGATTCCAATTTTTATTATGCTTGATATGCAGCTTTGGATCCAAACCAGTGCATTGACCTAGCAAGTTTTGGTGCTGAGTCATTGGTTACAATTAGTGAAAGGAGCTTATCTAACAAAGATTGCTTTCATAGGAGAATATCCAGAGGTGCCAGATTGCAAGCATCTGTTTGGGGATGTCAATGGAATTATTACATATCAAGTTCTGGATGAGAAATTATGAGATTTTTATTACACTTGTATTAGAACAATGTCCTTATTATTGTTATATTTTTTTAAAGTGAGGGAATGTTGTCTGGTGATTAACCAAAATCATGTCATCAACTATGTTTTATAAAATCACCGCTAGGTGAATTGGTTTCACCTTCTCTAATCTACCAGTTTATCTGTAAAGCCCTTGTACTTAATTATGTTTCTGCATTTTGGTGGATATTTGTAATGTATACAACATACAAAATACAAAACCATCTTAGCAATTTGGTAGAAGTGTGCAATGGCATATACTGGCCATCAGAGATATCCTTTGTAACAGGCCCAGTTACTAGCCAACACAGCCTACATAGTATCATTACCTGGTCCCAATTCTCCATCTGTGGTGGAACGTCAGGATATGATGTCATATCCCGCCACTGAACACAGAGTATGTTATAGGAGAAGTAGGTTGTGAGGACTGCAAAAGCACTGGGTCAGGCCTAGGACATCCCTCAAGCAAAATACATCACTGGCAGTGGGTACATTGTCATTGCACATGCAAAGGAACTAACTTTTATGAAGAAAAGAAACATACTGTTTTGTGACTGGTTTTATTCATTCTTTAATTATTTTTTTCTTGAGACTTTAATAGAATACTAACATTCCTGTACATTGTCTGTGACGGGGCATCTCTGTTAAAAACACATTGCAAAGCCTACCCCCTTTGTTGATGCTGGCACCCTAGCCTAATAGACATCTGTGTAAATAACATTTATGGGGCCCCACTTGGTTAATTATTGAAGTAATACAATAGAAGTGATGTAAAGAAGCAGCCGCTGATTGAATCGCCAATTCAGTGAAATACTGCCTAGATAACAAAAAAAGCAGACAAACAATTGCCGAACCCCAAGGTAGGGGGACTATGAAAAAGTGATCTTGTGTAAAGCAATCCCAAATATATATGCATAGGTGCTTTAAATAGTATTTGACAATTGTGTGCTGATTACTTGCTTTGTTTCTTCAGTTCCCTAAGGAAAAAAAATGCCCTCTTATTTTATACTTTTCTCTTCCTTAAAATTATTTTACTTTATTCAGTGCATATAATTTTTGTTATAGCCTAACATAGTAAATGCAACTACCACAACATTTCTTTTATCTCTTAAGATCATTAGTTTTAGCTATGCAGTGGGAACTATCCGCTTCCTTATTGCTGGAAGCTGCTTCAGTTGTAATGGCTCCCTGTGCATCGCTCAGCCTTTCTAGAAGCTGCTTGTTCTCCCTGCAGAGAACTTTATCTTGCATTGTCTGCAGGTTGTGTACACTCAAGGCAGAAGTCTTTAAAATCTCAATCCCCCTCCCTTTTCACCAGTGCTAATAACTATATGTGATGCTTCTGTCAATTCTTTAATAGATTTGTTTGCTTGTGTTGTATCTAGCATTCAGCAGCCTGTCATGATTCAAACATTTGCCATTTGTTTCTCAATACTATTGAGTGTATTGATTCTTGATATATTGAAGATTAGATGTGCAATTCTAAATGTTTACATACTACATATGTTTGCACCTAATGTAGATTCTGAAACCACTTATATTACCAATGTATATGATTAGCACATACATCTTTGCTCCACCATTCCACCAGCCTGCATATATAGACATTCAATATTATACCACGCAACTAATATGGTGGGGAATAAACGTACTCGAAAATGAAGAAGCACAAGAATCTTTGTTTCTTCATGTTCATCTTCATAAATATCTCCTAGCTAATCTACTTGGTCCCTTCTCCCTATACAAGTCACTACCTCTAGCCTGCCTTAGACTTCATAGTATAGCAGGGGTTAACTGCAATCCGTAGGATCGTGCCAGGAGTTTAAGAACCGTATGGACGACTCCCGCATGGGGCTCCTCTGGCATCAACCAATGAAGGGCAGTCTGAGTCTGAGACAACTGCTCTGAGCAACATGGCCTGGGGAGACCAATGGCTTTGGCGCCAGGAGTTAAAGGTCCATAAGAGCGACTCTATTGGTTGCCGGCAAGGGTCTCATCTGGCATCAACCAATGAAGAGCTGCTACGCTATATTGGTTGATGCTAGAGGAGCTCCCTGCCTGCGACCACTGTAGCCACTTTCCACACGTCATAGTGTGTGGCACTGTCGGCCAGTGGCCCACTGCAGTGACTTATCCTATCCATTAAAATAACATGAACATTTTTATGTTGTGGGTGACTATTCTCCGGCCATTGGTCTCCCCAGGACAAGTTGCTCTGAGGTGTACCTTGCCCTCCCCTTTGCCAGGGGGACTAAAATCCCCGTTCCTCCCAGACCAAGTTGCTCAGAGTGGTTGTTTGAGTCTGAGCAGCATGGCCCCGTTTCATAGGCTCTCCCCTGTATCTGACTTAATACTTGTTCTGTCAGATCAACCAACTTCAATGTTTTCTACATAATATGCATATCCATGTGCAAACTGATAGCTTGGTGCTGTACTCATACTTTAATTCTTTTTGGCATTTATAGTGGTGATGTGAACATTTTAGAGGAAGGTTTCTATGTACTCGCTATACCCCTAATATATAATAAAGGATTAGGGTGTATATCTATATCTTTATATATCTTTGTATATCTCTATTTCTAAATATATAGGATGCACCTGAAGAAATGCTGAAATGCATGAGTAAACAAATATAATTTGTAGGCTTCTGGCAATATTTGATGAGCATATTTTATCATCTTTAGAGAAATACAGAAATAACCTTTCATATTCCCTATACAGGAACATCAAATTTCCTTTTTTTTTCAAGTAAACTATTAAACAGAGACATTTATCAACACATTATAAGCCAGACAGCATGAAATAGCATCTGGAAAAATCACACAAACTGAAAATATAACCCTTGTCCAAGCTTTCAAACAAATCTAAATATTTCAAGAGTTAACAAGACTCATTTTATCATTCAGACATGGTGTCTACTCAGTTCATTTATTAATTCAAAAAGTGTAAGTAGTAGTTGGAATTTGACATTTTTATTACAACATAATTAATGACAACTAGAAAATAAATTTAATAGTGTACTCATTATCAGATTTCTTGTTTCCCCGAAGACAGGTCTATTTACCGAACAGCCAATGTATGCAATTTGACAGAAGATGAGAGTTTTCAGTTTACAGAAGATGTGAGTTTACTGGACTTACAACTTTTGTCCAGTATTATCATTATCTTGAAGGACCGCCAAAATTTCTGCGAAGGATTGTGACCAAACAGCTTTTTGCATCAATCAAACAGATGAGGTTTTAAAAGGCCTCAGAATAGCTTATTAGGCAGACAACATCAAAACAGTAAAGCAATAGGAGAACTGAAGACCTAGCTAAACCCTCTTATCTATCCTGTCTGTGGTCTTAGCGCATCTCTTCAAACATGACACCTCTCTGCTGCAGAGATGAATAAGAGTATGCAGAAAAGTAACTCCGGCACAGGACCCACATTAGAATGGGTTCCCTCAACCCAGCGCTGCAAGGTACCACTTAAAATGAGTAATGCTTGGACATCCCAAGCAGGTGCACTTTTAATACCCCAGGGATTATAAAAAATTTTCCTAAAATTGTGCATATAGACTTTTAATCTTTCTATGTGTCATGTTGCCCACTTGTTAAATTATACATCGGTTAATTTTATGTTAGTGATGTAATTCATTGATACTTAAACTGTGGTCCAGTTCCACCAGTATACTTCAATGTGGTCCTCAAGATGATCCAGGAAACATGAAACACAGTTGATATATTGTGTAACAGGGCTGATTTTTTAAAGCAAATGGTACCAGGTCACCCTGCTTTGGATGTTACACAGCTTTGCATTAGTTTAGGTTCCCTATTTGCTCCCAGATGTCCCGTGCATGGTAAGGTCTGATACCTGCTCTATACTTATACTGATGCACTAGACATGCAGATCATACCAGACTGCCACTAAAACGGGGTTGTATGCAAAAATAAGAGCTTTGACAACCTGGCATGAATCAACTCTGTATTGAAAAGGAGAGCAGGGGAAGTTCCTTTTCCAGTGGTTTAAAATTTATATTCATTCCGGCACAGAGTAGAAATGTGGCACCTGATGTCCAATACACAAAACCTTAGAGAACCAGTGCTCTAATATATAGACAATTGTGTTTCACTGTAGCTTTATCCTGTTTTGTTATTGTCACTATGTATATAGTTCCTTTGGAGGCTGAATCTAGTCAGCTTGGGGCCCTGTCATGAGCTGCCAAACCGTAATTCTACCAATCTCTCATATAGCAGAAGCCCATGTGTCATGGAGCAAGTAACTTGGGAATAAGGCTTTACATGAACACGCAGTAAAGAATGACTTCTATGTTTTAGAATAAAACAAAAAAGGACCGTATAATAATATTACTTGCTTGAACATAAACAACCTAAAATACAGCTTGTGTTGGTATATTGTAACAAAATGTTCAAGGCTATAACTTTCACAAATAAAGTCTTTATAATAACAAAGATAAATACTTGTAATACAATTTATGGATATAAACATAAATCAGCCATACTTAAAGTACAAATTTCCAAAATTGTAGACCAAAGGGGATCAGCTTTATATATTTTTAATGGCTATCATATTTAATGTTTTTATTTTTTTCTTGTTTAAACAGGTAAAAATGATATAAAATAATTATGTGCACAGTTAGGCTTAGGCTGTTATTCTCTTTTCCACTATTATTTATGCTTTTTGGTACAGCAATTACACAATATATTATTGTTGGCAGGTTACACAATGATTCTGAAAAATGACATGCTCATTTTTTCTACCCTTGACTCATGAGTTTTGACAAACCTAGTGTGGAGCTATAAGGTTTATTGATCAACATTTTTATTTACGTTGTTTAATGGAACTTTCCACCAGATTAATCAGATAAATAACAGCAATGTATCCATCAAGCAAATGCATCTGATGCTTCCATAGCAACATCAATTATCCACCAACTAATTAAACCTAAGAAAACATCATTTTCTATGTGGACTATTCACTAAGAACAATTATCACCCCAAACATCCTTAACAGGAATACATTTGTCTTGCCTTTTCTTGTAAAAGATAACTGATACATTTATTCAGTATAACTATTTCAGACATGTGCAAATAGACCAACAAAATTGTTCAGACAATTCTTTTCCGTTCATTTTTGGCCCATTTGTTTTTGGACAACAAATTCTGTTTCCTGACCATTCTTTCGGACGAAAATCCAGGGGCATTTTAAATTCTGAAACAACATTTGTTGTCCGGTGCCCACATTTCCTCTCACTCTCCTCTGCTTCTGTGACTTGCAGCTCTACTTCCGTCTCTTGCATCTTCTTGTTCTGCATCTTCTTGTTCTCCTCTCTTCTAACTTCTCATTTTCTCTCGTCTTTCTTCTCGTTATCTCTCTTCTTTCGTCTCTCTTCTTTCTTGGTCTGAATCTCTGTGGACATATACTGCTGGCAAACTTTGGCCGAAATGGAGAAGCTTCCAATGTCCTTTCCCCGATGCTGCAATCGTTGATTGTCTTTAAAGCATAAGCAGCGCATTCTTAGCCCTAAAATTTGCACTGTATCTTCCCAAAAATCCTGGCACAGAAAGAGTTAAAATACTAGCATCTGAATACCCAACTATGCATTGGTGGTATCACACATATTGGTGTGTTGTTAGGCAGCAACATGTAGCAGATGTTGTAAATTCATACCTAAAGTACAATGTGTATGGAAAAAAACACAAAATAGACTACTGCCACAAACTTTCCCAAAGGCTGGTAGTAGAATTAGTGCATGGAAAAAGTTAAAATACCAGCATTTGAAATATTTGTTTTAAAAAATAAAATGGGTAAATTGAATTGGCCAGCATCAAAGATCTCAAACAGGACATGGGGGCAGAATGACTAGATGTGTACATTTCAATTTGCATTGGTGGTATCACTGTACTCAGGAGATATGAACACATATTGTGGTGTTGTTTGACAGTGATATATTCCAGGAGCTGTACATTCATATCTGAAGTCTAATATGTGTGTGTGGGGGGGGGAATATTACCACCATGTTTGACAAAGGGTGGCAGTAGAATTGGTGCATAGAAGGGGTGTGTAATTTTCAAACATATATGGCTTCTCTGTATTTTTGCCAAATCCCCCTACCCATAGTACAAACTTCATATGATGTCTTAGGTTGCCACTTTTTTTGCCACACAAATAATAAAAATTGTTGGGAAGTATATTTGGTGTAATATAAGGTGGAAAAAAACAATGGCCTTAAGTGTATATACTAGTGTCACATCCGGCATCGAATATCCCCTGAAAGTGGAAAAGGGTTGAGATAAATGGGATATGATATGAGTGGTGTTTTTTTCTGCTAATACATTAAAACAGCTTGTGTCGAACAATTGAGGCAGGTCATCTGAGCCATTATTGCTGACCATCTTTTACAGCTTTATGAAGATCTTTTGATTTCCACAAACCCAATTTATGTATAATACTTTCAAAAGGCAATTTTTGTTTTTCAAAGTCTTGATATGTACTTGTGGAGGAATCTTTAAAAAACACAAATTCAATTTGGAAAAAGGAATTCAACCCTTTGGAACAATATTAGCATATTTAAGCAAAACTATGATACCAAAGTCTAATTCTGAAACCAATTTGGCTAGAGCATATATATATATATATATATATATATATATATATATATATATATGTCCTTTAGCACCAACGGGTTATACTAAAACTATACAAAATAAAGATAATCTAATAATTCGAATTTAAGGCATGTCATGTTAAATAAAGAGATGAGTGATTTTATTTTTATCAACATCACAGTGCAATGTTTCACTGCATACATTGTGATGTCATAGGCATAAATGTGGAAACTCCCCAGTAAAAACCTACATTCTTCTGTGGATCTTTCCATCAATTGGAAAGTGATACCTTTACATTTTTTTTCCCCTTTAATGTCGGCAACGTTTTTCACCCACCTCTTGTCATGTAACCTCAAAAAATAAATTTTTCTTTGCCATCATCATCCTATTTGTTTAACAATAATATTTTTGATATTTATATTTAACTTACATTTGATTTTGCTTCAACTACAGCAGAAAATTTTGCATTGATTTTGTAATCCAATAGAAAATCATGGTCATTTCAAATACAAAAGAGAACTTTGCACATTTTTATTCTCTGGGTATAAAGTTTGATGTCAGAAAATGTGATCTGTTTCTGCTTCTCTCAAATCCACCTGCAGCAGACACACTTTTCAATCTTCAGGGAGACAATGAAACTAGTGAACTAATTAAGCAGAGAGAATGATGAATAGTATTCTAGAAAGATCTGACAACCATTTCTACAAAGTCATTTTTATTAAAGCTTTAAACGAAAGTGTCGAGGAGATGTTATCTGATGTGAGCTGGACTTGTGGACACTTCTAAGTATGTTGAGGGAATATGAAGAAAATGAAAATTTCGACACTTGGTTTCAACTGTATGTTTAATTATATATATATATTTAAAAATTTCGTTTTTTATTTTATTATAAATGTATTAGATTTTTTTAAAGAGACATTAATGTGTCGCAGTTAATAAGTAAATAGCAGGGTGGTAGACAGGCATATATTTAAGTTCAAATGAGTCAGTTCCACCTTTTTCTGACTCAAGATTTTCATAAATATAAACATACCTGGGAATTTCTGAGCTCTGGCTACCTGGAGCCTTCCATTGCGGGGCGTGGCCAGGACTGACCACCTGGTGGGCGAACCCACTGATGTTGGTGAGCGGTCCTGCTGAAGTCAGCCAAGATTATGTTAGTTGTGAGATTTGCAGAAAGAGATTAACCAAAAAGGTATATTGCCCGAATTTGGGGCAAAGACATTAACAAGTGTAAAGGCTTCAGTTTCCACCCTTAAATACAGTATTTCTTCCTTCTGAATCTTGGATGTCTCTCTCCCTGCCAAATAATAATGGCAGTTCCCCTGGATTAACACTGGAGTAACACTTGCTAATCCATGGGGTATTAAGTGTGTTTAAAGTTGGATTATACCAGTAAATTTCCTGTAAATCAATAATAACTGGATTAATTCTTTTCAGATATATCCAGACTTCCGCATTTAAGTAACCTACATTCCACTATATTAACCAGAGAGAATGATTTATTTGATTAGTCTGTGAAATAAAAAATAAAAACAACAAAATAAACTTTATACCCATATCAGATAGCTTGGTGTGAGTGAAGTTGCAGACTACCCCCTATGGGCCTTTGAAGGGATGGAAGGATAGGAGGGAGCAATAAAATGAGAAGGAGAGGGAGAAGACAGCCACGAGCCTTTAGAGTCCACTAGCGATGAGAGAGAGGCAACACCACCATGGAAGTAATGCTTTGCCGTTTTCAGCAAATAAAAGAAGAAAGCAAATTTCACCTGCTTTTTCTTGAGTTGATTGCGGATCTGTGAATATTGCCTCCTTCTTGCTGTAACTGCGGACAAGAAGTCTTGAAAACTGTAAAAACTAATTTGGTGTTCTTTGGTATGCCTCTAAATATAGTCTCAGTATGCCTCTGAAAAAAGGTGACCAAATGCAGTTAGGTTTTAGTACATATTTAGAAGTGTACACTAACAGTAGGACACAATACTTAGCTGTACAGGTAATAGAAATCCCAAGTGCTGGACACCCTCATGGTGATGGAGATCACAGGAACAAAAGCCAAATCAGAAGCCAAGAGCAAAGTTAGGATAAGCTGGGTCAGCACCAGGAGATCAGAGGACCTAAATCAGAAGCCAAAGTCAAGGTCAGGACAAGCGGGGTCAAAAACAGGTAGAATCCAACAGAGAACTGCTAGGAACAGCACAGGGCCAGAAAGCAGAAAAACAGCAAAGCTGAATACACCACAATGCAAAGGCCAAGACTGAAGGGCAGAGTGAATATCTAAAGGCAGAGGCAGCCTCTGCTGCTCCACCTCTGAGTGGGCCAGTTTAAGACCTGTTTGAAGAATTTTTGATTGTTGACATAAAGATGTTTGCTGCACATAAAATGCATATAGCCATATTCACAAACATATAGAGTCCACTATGCAACTGCCTTAGTGAAATTCCGGGCCTGGTTGATGGCAAAAATGCAAATACAGAGGTCAGTCTTGGGGGCTCAGACTGGATTTGGAAGGGTATAAAAGGGGTAACTAGCCATGGCCTTATTGGCGGATATTGGGCTGGCTGTGCAGAATAGAGGTGCTGGCTGGCTTCAAGAGCTTCTGGGGAACTTTAGGGATGACCTGCCAGGCACCCATGCTCCAGCTGAGCCCACCAGGACCTCGAGGTCAAGGCCTGTTCACCCTCTTGCTTGACTGAGCCCAGATAACAGGTGTCGGATGCGGTCAACGGACGGACCCAAGGACGCCAGGCTGCTGCCTTGCCATCCTGTAAAGAGCCACAGCCTACCAGAAAGAGGTCTGCACCCAGGGATCACTATCTGAGGCATTCCATAAGTGTCACGTGGCCTCCAGGCCTTCAGCGCAGTTACCTGGACAAAGCCTGCAGCCTATCCTAGATTCCCCCAGTGGGCCTCTTCTCCAGTATGTGGTTTGGGTGCTAAGGATGTCCAGTGGCTCCAGGACTTACTCTAGACCTATGTCAAGTCTGATTTATGTCATTCAATAGGGCGGTTCACTGGCTAGTGAAAAGTGGAAGGGGTGCCCTGATATGCAAAAACATACATAGAAGCAGCATTTCGTATTGAATAATAATTTATTATAAGCAAAAAATAATTAAACAAATATAGATAAAATACAAAAATACAAAAAGAATCAACACATAAATAAAAAAATTTAAAAAAAATACAGAGTATAAATAGTAAAATATCAATCTCCACTATGGCTTGAATATATAAGCAAGAGAGAAACTCGCGGTTGAAGAGAGTTATGCATGGCCAGGCTAGGCGCCTACAATGCAGAACGCATTGTATCTGGTATACCCAGACTCTTTTATGTAGATAGATGTCTTCTTATGGGCAGCTCCATGATGGATCGCTTTGTGGTTCCACTAGCTCTGGAAAAAGACAGATGGTTCGATGGTGGTCATTCGCTTCCTGGGCATCAAAATCAATATTGACATGATTGTTGGTTACATGATGGTTGGTTTTCGAAGGGTCACAGCTGCGAAAAAGGTTGCCTTCCACCAGCTGCAATGGTCGCCGGGCAAGTGGAGCTTTGCATGACACAAAATGCTGATGGACCACATTTGTGGTCTACGGCTGGCCATGGCCACAGGGGTTTAGGGCTCCCCACCATTGTTTGGAGGAATACAATGGGAAAACTCTAGTGATGCAAGAGTTAGTAACAAACAAGAAACTGGACCATTGGACAGATACTTTGGTTTCACTGGGTTTTGGGGATTATTTGGGCGGTTCATGGTTTGCAGGTCATTGGGCCCCAGGAATGTGGAGAAGGGGGCTTGACAAGTGAATTTGTTACTGCTGTAATTGTTCCCTTAGCAGTTGCGTTGTGGGGGAGCAGTTGTGGTAACAAAAGGGATACATTCCACTGGCTGTGGTTCAGGCCATCACCAACGTTACAGCATCCTCTCTCCTTGTAGTATGGCTGCTTTGTCATCTAGCATTGTCATGTTTGCGTTTGAACTTGTGTGTCTGGGGTTGACAAGGCCCCATGAGCTTATGTTGTTATAGGCTTATGATAAAATATTTACTTTTTAATTTCTTCATGATTAATGTAATGGCTTATGATAAGATTACTTATCTTACTTATATGATAAGATGTACTCACACTTTCATTTATAATATTGTAAGTATACTAGTAGATATCAGGCAGACATAACGTACGATGGTCAACTGTCTACATTTGAGCTTTGTGCTTTGTTTTTATAAAACTTAGATATTATGTGTCACGATCTAATAGGTGGGTTTCGTGGTAAACAACTTTGAGTGACATCTCCAAGTTTGCAGCTGTCCGTTAGGTTAGTGGTAAACAACTTTGAGTGGCATAGTCAAGGTCATCCCATGGGGCAATGCCAACTTTTGGCTAAGACAAAAGTCTATAAGATAGCGAGATCGGAAGTTTTTGGGGGGTGGAGTACGGCGCTTACTGAGAGACTGTATCTCACGGGTATGTTGCAAATTATTATCTTTATTGGCAAGCATTATACTTATGAACTCTGCTTTATAGATACATTATTGGATTCACATTAATTATTGTTTGTATTATATATATACTCAATAAACAAAGTTTGGGTTACAATTCTCAAGTCCCTTTATTTTATTATACCCTCAATTATTCATTACGAATAGAGGGACCTTACCATTTATATAAAATTATTTCTTTGGTACCTGTATGATAAGCTCTGCTAAATCCTGAGAAATAAGACGTTAAAAATGGGAATAAAGGTATGGACCACATTATAATAATGTAACTTCATCTTTTTGTGTTGGCAAAATTAAAGGTACAACCTTTGACTAAAAATATACAGAGTACCATATTTCCCCATGTATAAGACGCACCTTTTTTAGAAAAATTTGGGGTCTAAAAATTGGGTGCGTCTTATACAGTGGTGGTAGATATATATATATATATATTTATATATATATATATATATATGTATATTTTTTTTAATCAAAAAGTGGACCGAAAAGGGAACCTTCTTACCTGTGTTGCTCAGCAGCGTCTCTTGATCCGCCGCGGCGACACAGGAAACCAGTGGAGTCACGTGAATGCACATCGCATCACATGACTCCGCTCAGGTCCTGGCTCGAGCAACGCATTGGGAAACAGCGCTCCCCACAGAAGTCTGCGAGCGGCACCAGAAGATCTGCAGTTCAGGTAATTGAGTAAATGAATGAATGAATGTATGTATGTATGTGTGTGTGTGTCTTAGCATGGATCCGTGTGTAGGGGGCACAGGGAGGGGGCACAGGGAGGCTGAAAGTGATGTGCATGTACTGAGCAATTGCTAGCAGCTAACATCAATCACACTCATATCATGCCCAGGCAGCCAGTACAATAACTTTATGTAATATTTTTTTATATATATTTCGGCCCCCAAAATTAAGGTGAGTCTTATACAAGGGCGCGTCTTAGACTTGGTGAAATACGGTAATATAGTTACTGAAAAGCTTAAGATATTTTCATATGTGTAAGGTTTGCTTAATTCTTAAGGGGGGAAATAAAGTTTAATGTCACTTTAAATAAAAAATGCATTTTTATGCATAACATTCAGGACATTAATGAGACTGAGGCTTGTATTTAATGCTAAAGTATTTTAATGGTTGAACTATGTTGTGATAGCATCCTACCTTAATGGAAATGTGCCTCCAATCATCTATTTCTGTGGCTAATTCTTTATCTCCATTCCCCATTACACATCATGTTTTTGGCAAGTATAAGTCCAGCGTTTTGCTAGGCATGACTCCTGACTGAAGCAACTGAGCCTCCACTATCTACTGTTCATTCTCTTTCATCTTTCAGTTTCCCCATCTCTACTCCATCTCTACCTTCTCCCTTTGTTAATGAAAACAACATAAGCTGTCTACACATTTCTTTTGGCAGCTATTGTGTCCTTCAGCAGAAGGCTGAATGCTAACTTTCTGTCCTGTACACAACACGGTGACAATGTATATTGTACTTTTTCTTTGTTTTTTCTTTGATGATCCCTTGTGTGACCCCCACAAAATGAACAGTAAAAAAAACCTGCTATCTCGTGCTGCAGCTGCGAAAACCTAATAATTGGGCCAGCATATGGATCTCATTCACCGTGTTTACTTACCTCAATACACCCCAATAATAAAGCTAGGACCTCAAGCAGCCATTCATTTGGCTTCATTTACCTGATTTTTAATATAGTAAGAGGTGTTGGCATATAACATTTTCATGCAGTTATGGATCATAATTGCTATTTTTTCCATAAAAAATGTTTAACCATCCTGTGTTGAAAAATTCACAGTGATATTTCCATGTGTTGACAGCTTATGAAAAAATTGAGGAGATAACCAGGAGCAAAGACAGAGCAGAATTAATGTGTCTATGAGAAGTGATGAGGTCTGTGTTTTAAATGCGGTGCTATGGTCTTTTGAAAATGTGGTCTTTTTGTAGCCTGTGGTAAAATTATTGACACATAGTTAAATGTTAACACTTCCTTTAACAAACTGTATGTCAGAAGAGTTGACAGGAACTGATACCCTGCTGATGTATTAGAAGAAGAAACACACACAGGCAATATTTTGTCTGCTTTCGTTTTTTGATATGTAACTACATATCTGGATTTGTACTTTTGTTGACTCAAAGTCTACAATGAAAGGATACAAATCATTCCTCTACTTAACATCTACCAAGAGGAAATGCACTAATACATTTTTTTAAAAAATTCTTTAAAATTGGCATATTTTATTTAGTCTTGCACGTTGATAAATTTAGATTTTGTGTTTCCGTAGAACTGATCAAGTCCAATATTCCATATTAACCTCACGCTCTGTGCTCCATTATGGGCTGGTGTGAGGGAGATAAATGACCTCACCAAATAATCCCACAAAATCACCCACATCATCTAGTGGCGACTGGGCTCATTGCTCATCATCCCACATCATTGCGCCCTAAACTGCCAGTAACCTACGCATAAAAGGTTTCGACGGAACCATGTTTCCCCATTCTTCCCTGGCCTATGCCTTGCAGACCCTGAGTGCAGACCTTATTGTTGACTGTTTATTGATGCGCATGTTCCTATACATATATCATTATATCATATGATATGTAAAGGATAGCCTGGCTCTTAATATCCAATAGCAACATTCTGTTACTATGGACACCCAAGAATTGGCAAAGAGATGTGCTGTTATATAGTCTATAATGGAGGTGTTATTGTTATGTATCATACACAGGGCTGGCCCTACCATGGAGCCGAGTGGGGCAACTGCCCCAGGCGGCATTTTTGAAGAGGCGGCACTTTGCCGTCCCAAGCCCTTTTCCGCCCCAAGCCCTTTTTTTTTTAAAGCAGAGGAGAGAGAGGGGCGCCGAGTGGTTTTCGCTTACCAAGTTGTCAGTACCCGCTCGGCGCCCTTCTCTCTCTCCTCTGCGAGCCCTCTAGCTCGGTCTCGGTGCCGGCTGGTAATGCTGAGCGACGGAAGATGATGTCATTTCCGGCGCTCAGCATTACAAGCCGGCACCAAGACCGAGCAGGGAGACTCGCTGCAGGACTGCAGAAAGGTAAGAAAGGGGGGGGGAGGGTAGATAGTGGGGGGGGCTGCATTTTACACTTCGCCTCAGGCGGCATTATGTCTTGGGCCGGCCCTGATCATACATAAAGGTTTTGAGGGAGTTGTGTTGTTTGGTAAACATTAAATTTCATTTCTGAAATGTACTTGGGTACCATAAATTGGCTAGCCAGTTGGTTTTCATGAACATTATCAAAGTGTAATAGACATATAACCAGATCTTTCACTATATAATAGACATATTTTGATGTCAAAGGACTGGCTATTTACCCTTCGGTGTAAATGCCTCTTCAATTTGTCTTCTGTTTTCAGATTTGTTTAAAATTTTAATTTCATGATGGTGATTGTAACTTTTAGAGCAAAAGCTGCTTTCTCAAACATTTTGATGCATCTTAACAATGTGAACCTGTTTTTTAATGTATCCACATGTAAAGGCATCATTGATATTGTAGCAAGTTACAGACAAGCAAAACAAAAATAAACATGATACCCAAATAGGGTGTTTTTATACTTGTGGTTTATAATCTGTCATCCATTACATTTACTCCTATAGTAAAAACTAATAGGGTATGTGTTGCAAACCACTTAAGAATCAACTAACTTTTATTATAATTATATTAAATTAATGAATATGGAAACATAAGCAAAGTCTCTTAGCCTGATGTACATGTGCTCCTTGAGATGCTTCAGAGTCAATTCAAATTAGTCAATTAGTGAAAAAGATAATTATTGGGCATTTTTGAGAAAGGCCTGTTTATAAAAAAAGATAATTATACATTATTTTCAGTGTAATATTTATAATTTGTTTCTTTTTTCGCTGCCCAAGTATATTGGTTTATAGGCAAATGTTTATTAAATGATTAACGTGAATATCGACAATGTCTGAATGCATAATCAGCTTCCTACAGCAGCCTTTGAATCATTTTTAAACAACTATAAGTAAAAAAAACTGAATTAATCTGTGTGTGTAGGCTAATTGAAAGACCTATTAATAACTTGATACAAATGTTAAAAAAAAATTTATTTGTTGGATTTTTTCAGCAAAAGTGTCTCTATGTATATTTAAGGATAAATTACAGCAGGTTAAATTAATGTTTGCTATCCTCTCATGGCTTTATATTATAGTGTGTGTAAATGCACGTGTTTCCAAGCCATCCTGTAGTATGATGGACATGTAATAGCTTTAATAGATAACAGAAAGTAAATATAATACAACTTTGCCCTTTTGGTATCTTAACCTCTTCAGAACGAACACATTTCTACACTGCTATGTCCTTGTTCAACCTTAATTTCCCTCTTTCTCAGTTAGTTTACCCACACAAATTATACATTGGTTTTTTTCCAGGACAAATAGTATCTTCTTTTTAAACTATATTCATCTATATAATCCATCATTTATTATGGAAAAACTATTAAAGGTAACGCATATTTTTTAAAAGGTGTGATACTTTCAAATTTGGTATTTGGTACACACTTTGAAATTAGGGTTTTTTTGTTTACCTGCAGAAACAATCATTTGTGTTTTGCAACATTCCCTGAGTAAATGCATATGTCTGACATGTTTTGAGGCACCACGGGCCACTTTTAGAAAATGCAATTTAAAAAAAAATGCTGTAAGGAATTGTGTTTTCTTATAGCTCTTGAAATTTTTTTTACAGGAAGTGGTACATGTGATTTCCCCCCCCCCCACACACACACACACAGTGATCCGGCGCTGTACCTCTCTACAGACACTTTCAGGTCTCTGATTGTGATGGGCTCTCTGGTGATGGCCCTGTTGACATCACCAGAAGCTGGATGCCTGAACAGAAGTTTGGGATTTGTTATTATGTCACCGTAATGTGAAAGCACTCATTTTGAGCACCCTCACATTAAATCGCTGAGCTTGGGGCCATACATTTTGGCCTCAACTAGAAGGGGCCACGAGCAGCGATTTAGCCCTGTAGATGCTTAAAACAACAGGACACTGTCACAAAGGGGTTAAAATAATTTCCTTCCAAACACCCCATGTTTAATGTAGAAATTCAACATTCATAAAGGCAAATAACAGGTACAGCTAATATGCTACTAACTAACTATTAATAAAAACCATACTTTACTACAGTGCAAAACATTACAATAAAAAGTCCAGTTCCTAACATTGAATTAAGTCAATCTACATACCTAATTTATTAAATAAAAATGATATAACATAAAACATTTATTTGTAGTGCACTACAGCCATTTGCCGTTATATCTTTTAATAAATCAGTAGAGGAATTACCATGATTTACTTTTTTGTCTCTAATTTAAGGTAAGGCAATTAGTTGAGTAAGCTTGACTGCTTTACAACATTTATCAGAGGAAACTAATTTTCCTTCTGTCATGACATGGTCTCCACCTCTGGCTTCTAGCTGTAATTAATAAAATTACTACATGCTACTCTTAAAACGTTAGAAGTAAAAGAGAAATACAGAAACGTGCTTGTTTATCTGTTTTTGATTGAGGGTATAAATCACCCTCAATCTTTTATTGTCTCGGAATAAGACAGCTGTTTCTAATTGTAATTAATTGTGATTAATTTAAACGGCCACGTTGCCTTTGATTGACTCAACTTGGACTACATGAAAAATTTGTAGTTTCATAAGCAGCTGCCGAATAGTTTGACTTTGAGTAAACCAGCGTTAGGATCAGATGTCATCTTGAATGTTTTTTTTCTTCCAAAGTGTGGTGTTTTCTGTTATATGCCCAGATCCATTCTAATTGTGCGGCCTAAAAATATTTAAAGTTGGTCAACCCCACTTGTTTCCCCATCTGTAAATGGAATTACAGACGTTGTGTAATATGAGCTGTTTATTCTCTGACATTTCAGCCGTTTACTTTATTTTGTCCCTGCTAAACTAATCTAAAAACTAAAAATTGGCCACAATGTTTCTAAGCTCGGCTCGGGATTGGTGTTTATATATTTGTTTCTCAATATGTGGGATAGAGGAGCAATTTGTTCCTTCAGAGTGCTGAACAACCAAAAGAAACCACAGTAAAAAACGGAAATATTATTTATTGTACAATAAAGAGATTGGTAATATAGCTATACAATTTCTAAAATTGCTAAGTCATTACAAGGACATTTTAATAACGTAAAACAGTCATGTAATTCAGAAAACCAAAAGTATGCAGAATGTAATATCTATCAAATAGAAAATGTGCCTCTTTAGAGCTATACACCGAAGGCAATTCTGTTTACCACACTCGAATTGATAGCTGTTTTGCAAACACAATTTCATATTTTTCATTTGATATATAATAATTAGGGTTTTCTTTAGCAATATAGATCCTTCACCTAAGTGGGTAGTGGGTGGGAGGCGTAGATGCCCCGAGGATCATCTAACACACCCTATGCCTGCATGAAGGGTGAGAGAGAGGCACGGGACAGGGTCTGTTCCCCATACAGTTAATTTTATTTGAAAATAATGCCAAATCTCCCTGAACAGGGGATTGGGTAAGGGGTTATTTTATTACGCACTGCAATCAATTTCCAGTCGTCCCATCTTTTTCCTTCTCCTCACGCACCATTAAAAAGGCAAGCAACAATGTAAGCAACAATCGGAAACTTAACAACAGGTAAAGATAACCTGTTCAGGTAGCCTATACTATCATAAACACTGAATTATACGTCAATTTGTTCAGGACAAGTAGGTCCATTTTTGCCTAGAATTTATTCTACACATTTGGTGCTACAGCTGAACAATGGCCCAATTTGTCACCTTTTTTGAGGACGTGCTTGTAAGTCATAAGTGGCCATAATGGGTTGATATTCATGTAATAGGCATGTAAGTACTGTTTTCCAATAAGTGATCTGGTTAAATACAGAGAAATAAATGGTTGCATATGCATATTATACATTTGAGACATTTTAAAAAAAATGATTATTATCGGGGATTTTATTTTAAACAACTAGGGGATTTAGTCATGTAGCTACATAGTACAGATCTTTTTGCCTCCATCTGTTAATTACCAGTAGCAAATTTTAAATTAAAATATGGCTTTTCTGGATGATAAATTCTCATGGCTGCTGTAAAGTACAAATAATACAATATTTAATCTACACATTTTTGTTCACATTCATAAAAAATCGGTTGAATTTGCTGGATCATGGTTCTTTTGCTACTTAATAATAAAGGTATAGTCTATTTGTCATCTGGGTTGTATGAAATGATCCTGAGAAAAGGAGAAAAATCCTGGAACCGTTGCTTTCATTTTAGACTCAAGGACCTTCATTAACAGTGGTTAGTATTCAAAAGTAAGAAACAATGTGCAAAATTGATTTTCACACTCCAATAAAGCCAATCCTTTACATTTAACTATAGATTAATTTAATAAATGAATGCCTATTAACCAGGTCAGTGGATTTTTTGGCACTCTAGACAATGTTCCTGTGCCCTTTATTACCTAAATTACCCATTCACAATTTTAGTTAATCTACATCTAGGTTTATATGCCTACATACATATAAATACATACCTACGTATAGTATAATTAATTTTATATTTTAACAGAACTTTTTGTTAATCTTAAAATTCAAACATCAGCTGTCACATATTGTTTGGGGCAAACAATCACGAGGTGCTCAGCTACACATTTGAGGGTGTTGGGTGGTAATCCTGCTCGTACAATTAAGGTACTGTCTGACCGTTTCCGAAGTGTATATTGTTTGGGCAGACTTAGCGTATGGCCACTTCACTGCTCTGCGTGAAGGATCACGCTGGGTAAGGACGCAACAGGTCTGAAAAATGCGGTTGTGTTTCGGTAATATAAACTATATGGACAAAAGTATTGGGACAACTGACCGATACACCAACAGGAACTTTTATGACATCGCATTCTAAATACATCCATATTAATATGTAGTTTGTCCCCCCTTTGTAGCTATAACAGCTTTCCACAAGATTTTTGGCCATTCATCCAGTAGAGCATTTGTGAGGTCAGGCACTGATGTTGGACGAGAAACCCTGTGTTGCAATCACCATTCCAGGTCATCCCAAAGGTTTTCGATAGGGTTGAGGCCACTGGTCTGTGCGGCCAGTCAAGTTCCTCCACACCAAACTCATCCAACCGTTTCTTTATTGAACTTGCTTTGGGCACTGGGGCACAGATATGCTGGAATAGAAAGGGGCCTTCCCCAGACGGTTCCAACAAAGTTGGAAGCATAGCATTGTGCAAAATGTCTTGGTACGTCACTGCTCCCGGTGTACTTACAGAGAAGGGTGGAGATTCTGGGCACACCTTATGGCTCTGCCTTTTTGCAGAAATGCAGAGTGGCCAGTAATGCAGATAGATTTGTAGACAAAGGTGCAGAAGCGCCTTTCATTTTCCACAGATCTATTCGAAGTGAACCACTGGAACTCATGTAAGGGCCACTCTAATTGACCTAGGCCAAGATAGAGCCCTGATTACAGGGATATACCATTGTACTCAAGCTTAGTCCACCTTATGGGAAATAGAGCCTCATCCGTATACCCCACACCTTGTTGTGAGGAGCTCGTAATTGTCTCTTTGTATTTCCCCAACTGTCTCATTATGAAATACTAATATATAAAATAGTACCACTTCTCCCCACCTCAACCTTACAAAGGCTGTCTGAACCAATCTACATCAATCTACTATCAACATCTTAACAAAAAGAATTTAAAGGGACACGCTAGCAATCGGATGGACTTTCTTTTTTGTGGTGTTCTCCTTGCAAACACAGAGGGGGATTCAGCAGAATTCCCCTCATATATATTTGCCCCTTTCCATTCCCCCGCCACCCTTATTTTTGCCCTGCAGGAGATGTGTTCAGCTTAATACGTGGTTTACCATAATGTCAGCACATGAGTGGTGGGGGCAATCTAACGAGCCACAGAAAGCACCCCCACCAATGCCTTACTACTGATTGGATCATGCTTATGCCTAAAGTAAGCAAATTTACTTTACTTTTTGCACCTTCGAAAGAATAAAGATTGAAGTAGCCATCTTAACTTTCTGCATCATTATCTGCATTATTACTTTTCCCTGTTAAAAAATAATAATCCAGATTCAGGAAACAGGAAGATAAGATGACTGCTAGCATAAATAAAAGGAGAGTATTCAGTGCAAATCTACAACTTGTTTTAAACTGTAAACATCATTACATAGGTTGATTTAGCGTGTAGCATTAAAATGTAAGATTTGTGAAAATCTTGAAAACAGATGAAATCTAACATCTGCCATTCTGATGATATACTTTATAATTCTGCATACACTTCGTCTTTGGCTTTATGCCTGCAAACACACCTGTGGCACGATTTTAATTGGCAAACAAAATACACTCTGTGCTTATAACATTTAATATTTAAACAGTCAAATGTCGTGTAAACCAGCTGCTTTAACACTGTAGTTATCTATGGTTATGCTTAATTAATTATAAATATTAAAAATGCCTGTTCTTTGTAAAGCCTGTCTAATTAAATTTATTTGTAATGTTGGGTTTTCCTTAAAAAAAAATTCCACACAAGCATGTATAGAATTCATACAGCATGTAATGATGTATTTCATTTTAAATGGAATTTATTAAACAAAATGGTTTCAAATATTTAAATAACTGGTGAAATTACATATCCAATAATGGCAGAACCAGGGCTGCCTTTTCCACAAGCAAAACAGGCAACTGCTTAGGGTCTTTACAGTTCCATACGTCCAAATATTTCAATAGTCCAAGAGGGACACTTAAGTTTCAAGGGCTGTGGTTAGAGGGGTCTTATGGGGCAGGACTTTACCACTATTTTTATGTAACTTTAGGACTTATCCATTTCTCTTGTGGCTTCTTATTACATGGAGCATTAGAAAGTGACCGGGAAGACTAAACTATTGAACAGTAATATGGTCTGCCAGCTCATTGTTGCATAGAAAGCTGAAGCAAGTCAAAAGGTCTTCAGAGAGGAAAATGAGCAGGTGTGACCATAGAGGGATTCCAATTTGTGGTAGGACGTAAAGAAGTTAGGAACAGAGCAAATAAAGTGTTTTAAGACAAATTAAACCTCAAAGGAGATTTTTCAAACACTTTAATTGAAAGTAAGAGTTTATCTGGTAAGGAAATGGAGACAACTACATATTTTTGGTCGCTGACCCCCAACAGGACAGTTTGTCAGTAGAGAATAGGATTCACTCAGCACATCCATTCTTAGTTGTACTTGATAGAATTCCTAGGGTAAGACGCCATTATCATTCTTACTGATTAATCTTTGTTAAATTTGCCTATATTAGTAAGTCTCATGGTTTGTTTAAACATACTATTTATTTGACATTTATTGGTGATCACTGGTTAAACAAGCTACACCTCCACACTCTATATTCTCTTTTCCTCTTAAATTCATTTACATAAGTGATGCATTAGTGGGGATAACTGAGGCCCAGAACTGAGAAAGCTGACAAATCAAACTGTTATGAAATTAGGTTAAAAACAGGGTGGCTATCTGTCTATGTCTACGTGTTGTTTTACTGTCAGGCCATTAAAACATACATTAGAGAGAAAACAATCAACATTTGCTATGATTTGTATTATTTATGAAAAAGTGAGAACCGCTATATTAGGCTTGGTTGTAGTAACTGGAAAGGGGACTGCGTACATGTTGAGAGCATTATGTCACACAGAAAGCAATATAGAATTACCAAATTATTCTAGAACGCTACAGCAGCTTGGTATTAACTCTGCCTCATTGAATCTGGCTTTTCCAAGGTCTGCAACTGCAAATTAAACTACAGCAGGAGGTTTGTAATGAACCCTCAAACAAGCATGCCATTTTTTTATATTTAACATGTAAGAGGCACAGGGTCAATCAAATATAATAACTGTTGTGAAGATAATGTTCTGAGGCACAGCACCAATGGTTGAGAAATTATAATTTACTGCTGTTCACAATTTGGGTGTTTGTCAAGTAACAGAGCTAATACTATACAAGCCGCCAAGAATGTAATATTCTTCTTTTAGAAACCTGTGATCTTGCTGTTAGATGATGATACTTGCATATTAATATCTCAATAAAACATTGGCTTTCTACAGAATGAATTGACTTGTACATAATATGGAATCCAGAAATGAAGTGAAAATTTCAGAAAAATTTCAATATTTTGTGATTTCACAGAACAATATAGATAATAATATAGCCATGCTTACCTAAGCTTAGTCATTAATTTATATTAGTTGAAGGGCAACAGTCATCACGTATTACATTTCACCAACCCTTAAAATGAGACACTCATGAAAAGGCCCATCTGCTGTCATGAACATGCACCTGTTTGTACAATCTTTAATCTCAAATGACTCATCGTTCGGTTGTCTGGTGGTAACTCAACCAATTTAAATACATGACGGGGCACTACCAGGTTTTAGATCTGCGTGGCTCATTGACGTTGATGTATTAATTTTTATATATTTTGACCATTGGTTTAACAATAACTATTTCTGTAAGAAACCGAACAGAGAAATTGCCCTGTTTCAGCCAATATACTCAACTTTTCTTGCTTAACTTAAAGTCATTTAACTCAAGTTTATACTTTGTGAAAAGACCTATAATGTACGCTGCAAGGGAAATACAACGCCAGATGACCCATAGTGTACCACTGTGTATATCTACAGTACATTTTTAAACAGTTAAACAAAGAATAATACAATGTAATGCCTTTATTACTTTTTAATGTTTATTAGACTTTTATTCTGGCTAGCAATATTATTATGTCTCCTGTTTCAGCAAATGAATATAAGCAACTTAGCTCTAGCTTTTATATCCATTATCACTAATCTGTGCAATGGCATATGCTAACTACATAAGAGAAACAGAGAGGTGCTCAATGTGAGAACAACTAAAGCAGAAAATAGAAAAGCATCTGTAAAGTTAAAAATGGGAGCAGGCAGTGAGGTGGTATTCAGGGCCAGACTGGGGAAGACTAGGAGACCCTGGCAGTTTAAGGCCACCGGCGGCCAAATGATGTAAGTGCAGCCGCTAGTTGGATACGTGCAGACGCACATTACATTTTCATACGTAGTACTGGGCAGATGTGAAGGTCTTTCACCGGCCAGTTCGGACCTAGTGGTATTTCTACTAACCGGACAAATAAGGAAAGCATCGCTAAGAAAAAATATATGTATAATTGCAAAATTGTTGGGAAATAATGCTCATTTGATGACCACTTCCCCCACAGGCCCTAATTCTCAGCAATAGCTTCTGCTGCAAATATCTGTCCTTCAGTATCAAAAGGGTAGCAAAAAAACAAACTTGGGAGTAGCTCCAGACCTGTAGTGTAGTCATCTCTCTCCCAATGGGTGCTGAAGCATATGGGATCCGGTGCAGAAATCCACTAAGTACAAAGGATCACAGGTTGCCAGCTGACACCAAGGAATAGAGAGGAAGCATCCATTGTAAAATGTATCAAAATTAAATCGAGTCCATAGACCATAAAATCAAAACAAGGGGTACATAGACAGACACAGATTGGAAACACAGGCTAGAGGCTTAACGCATTTCGCACGAGGAAGTGCTTAACCACTTAAGCGTCAAGCCTGTGTTTCCATTCTGTGTCTGTCTGTGCACCCCTTGTTTTGATTTTATGGTCTATGGACTCGATTAAATTTTGATATATTTTACAATGGATGCTTCCTCTCTATTCCTTGGTGTCAGCTGGCAATCTGTGATTTTCAGTATCAATAACTGAATGAAACAGATAATTTCCTGTGGTGCAGTACATTATGCACATTATGCATTTTACATCATGTCTTCATATCCTGTTTTAGCATTGGGTTATCAACATATCTTTGTCATTATAAGAGCAAGGAAACATAGAGAAAAGATGGGGTGAAGTTAGTTACACAGAAAGTGCCTAATATCACTGTTTATTATCAGTCTTTCAATGAAAATAATGTTAATTAGAAATATCAATGAAAAAAAAATATTGCAAAAGAAGAAAACTGATAGTGAATGTATAAAAGTGAATGTATAAAATTACCACTCATCTTTGAGACATGTTGTCTGCTGTTTACAAAGAGTAAGGAGGATGTTATATCACCTTCAATATCTACAAATGTATGAGTAAAGCTTTTGCCCTTTAGTGGGTTATATTTCTAAAAAAATATTCAGGTGCTGTTTAAAAGTATCATCATCATAGCAGCCATTAGGACGATGCAACCAGCAGGAACAGTTTATCAGTTGCTATAGTTATATTCATACCTGGGAACTTCTCGGCTCCGGCTACCCTTGCGGGACGCGGCCAGGACTGTAGGCTGACGGTGGGCGGTCCCGCTGACATCAGTGGGCGGTCCCGCTGATGTCAGGGGTGTTCCCGCTGACGTCGGGGGTGTTCCCGCTGACGGCGGCAGGAAACCCCCCCATTTAAAGAAAAAATGGGCGGGGAGCGGGGCGTTTCAAGACCCCGCGACCCGGAGGATTCCGGTCTTGACCCGGAGAACCGGAGGAGCAGTGCTCACCCGGCAGTCTCCGGGTCAAACCCGGAGAGTTCCCAGGTATGGTTATGATACTTTTTTTTTTTTTAGCAGGGGCACAACTAGAAGCCACGGGGCCCCAGTGCAAAAATTGCCCTGGAGTGCCCATCTTCACAAGCAACATGTCCCGCAGTGGCACCTTTGTCCTTAAACAGTTGTAAGTGCCACCTTTGCCCCCTCAAAACAGCTTATCAGTGCGATCTTAGGCCCAAACAGCATGTGTGCTGAGCCATCTTAGCCCCCAAAACAGCTGATCTGTTGCAACCCCTGCAGCTGTGGTTGTTACGCCACGTTACGTTTTTTTTTACATAACCCCCATAATGAAAAAAAAAAAGAAAACTATTGTTAGGACCGATAAGATGGGCATTAAAATACAGCTTTGCTTCGCCTCATTCTGTATATTTTACTTTATTTTATTTATAATTGACATACTGTTTTCCATTTTATTCAGCACAAATTGAACAGGGTTTTCCTACTTGTCTGCTTATTGGGACATGAAGTGACGAGATGGTTATTGTTTATTAAAAAGGCTTTTAACAGAATATATTCTATTTCTATAATAATTTCTTTTCAGACCCCTTGTTGGTTGCCAGCATATGAGTCTATTCAGTATTTTTCCCAAGGCTAGCCAGGCTGTGAGAATAGTGTAGTAATTGTAATGTATGTGTAACACCGCTATTATGCATTTAAGCATTTGTGCCCACTGCTCCGGTAATAGTAGATGAAAATTAACGTATCACCATGACTGTAGCATAAATTGTATTGTATATATGGCAAGATAATTATACAGAAATGCTATTATCAAAAGAATAGGGAGCTATTTTCCAGGATCAATTCTGTCTCTGGAAATTTCCTTGACAGGTTTTGTTAAATCAAACAAAACGCCTGCAGCCACTTAAAGGAGTCTACTCGGCATGACACTGCCAGCACGCTAATGTATTGGGCATGCTACAGTATCTGACCTTGGAAGGTCTTTATGCTTTTAGCTGTATATGAAATAGAGAAACCTTTTAAGATACAGGTCAAACCAAAGCAACTAAGGAATACAAACAGAAAAAATATTCTCCACTGGTAACCGAATACCGAGCACGGTTATAGATCAGTAATCTACAAATGTGCCACTATATCCTGTAATATAGAAAACTTGACATAACCCAGGAGAAGTTAAAAGTTAACACTAAATGCTAGAATAATAATACCATATTTTTATGTTATAATTTCCTTTATTTTTTTTGCAATAAAAAAGTTGAATTAGAAAATTGCTCTTAAGAGACTGGATTATGTAAATAGCAAATTAAGATATAATTGGGTTGTTTGTGTCCTTGCACAAATGTGAATTATGCTAAGTTTCTTTGGGAACGTGTTTACTGACCTAATGCAAACATCTATCACATTCGTGTAAATTTATTATCTAAAATAATTTGGTAACAAACAAGGTAGCCTGCATTAAAAGCTAGATGTGATAAGAGTACAGTAAGTAGATAGTAAATAGTAAATATGCCCTGGGATCAGCATGTCTTGGGACTTCCCAGGGCAGACTACTAAGGGCTCTCTATTATGAAGCGATCAGCAATCTTCGTGCATGTTTTTTTTTACCCTGAATAATTAAGTTTTTGTTGTTGTGGTTTTCTTTTTTATACTTTTGGTTGGGAGGATGAGAGAGTTGGATGGAAATTTCTTAACCCCTTAAGGACAACGGGCGGTCCCTAAACCCATTGAAAACAATGCATTTTGAGCCCGTACATGTACGTGCTTTGTCATTAAGGGGTTAATAAAGATACATCAATTTAGTTATGTGATTTTTGCCTCTGGGCCAGTATCGATTATGATTGGTAATTTATATTAGGAAAACCCCCAATAAACATGTGTCAGTTTGTGAGAGATAGCATTAAGGGAGACCATTAACAAAATATAAAGAAGGGCCCATTGTAATATGTTACTATATAATGATAGGGTGCGGTGCTCAGCATGGATATTGTCTCCTCATAACATATAGATCGTTTCTTGCAAATTTCACCAAAGGCAAGAGAGGGCACAAAAGCACAGATTGTGCAAAACGTAAGAGTCCATATATACCACTGTTTGCATTGATACTAAAGTTCAGGCGTCACATGAGATCCCCCAATGTTTCAGTAATACTTCTACCTTCTCAAGGGTTGGATCTGAATACACTGGCTACACATTACCAAGTATATCAAGGTTAAAATATACCATTATGGCATTTTAGACATAAAATTTGTATGTGGAGATTGTTGTGGATATGGCTATGTATTCATAGCAGACACGAGCAAACGGGCCAAAAAATAGATCCAACAAATTTTTCGGTTCCTTTTTTTCAGACAACAAATTCCGTTTCCTGCCCATCAGGAGGATTTTTAAATTCGGAAGTAAAATAAGAAAAAAGTAAGGAATAAGATTGAGCCTTAGTAGCAGCAGCAAAGGCGGGGTACAAGTAGCACTGAATGTCCCTCAATATTAAAACAAAAAATTAAAAGACCTTGACACCCCAGAGTAAGGAAGGAGATAGAGTAGTAGCAGCAGCAGCAGCAGTAGTTAAGCTTGTGACCTGGGCAGGACTGAATTTCCCCAATATTTAACAAAATAAAATAATTGATCACCTCAGAGTTTACCTTGCCTCTTATTTATTTCTTCTGTTATTGCTGGTAGTTTAAGTTTATTACTAAGACACAACCCAATAGGAAAATGAGAACATATTTAAAGAAATGTATTTTTGCATTGAAAAAAAGCCCCAAAAAATAAATCAATTATTTCTGCTGCAGTACCAGTAAATCAATAAAATGAATTTGTAAAGCTTCTCCAATCCACCCCACCTCAGTAAATTTTATGCACTACACTATTGATACTTGCAGTATGGGAGTCACACACTTCTTCTGCTACTGACAAGTTAAAATGGCGCCCCCTGTAAATGCTAATTGGCCAAAGAGGAAAGGCTTAAGGAAAAAAGTCCACAGGTCAATTATAGCCTTAACCATTAACGAGACCGCTCTGATCTCCCGTTTTTTTTTTTAGCTACTTTTGCCTATAAGTCATTGATATGTACCCTCCTAAACACAGTTCCTTCCCACTTTAGCTCATCAAAGAGAGCCAACACATGTTGTAATGACGGAAAAGTGGTTAAGGAATTAAAGAATCTTAACAAAATTTTGGAGATTTTCCCATTCATTTTCCTTTGTTTAGTTGCCCAGAGAGTTGTACAAGAGTTTTGTTAAAATAAAGTTTGTATGCATCCAAATGCTCAAGTCTAAAAAACTTTTTCTCACTTTAAAAAAAAAATCTTTTACTCATCCAAAAAAAGCTAATGAAAAAACCTGCTGTATAGATTCTACTATTTGTCCTGAGTTTAAAAATACCCAATGTTTTTATGTTTTTTTGCTTTTTTCTGCAAGTTATTGGGCAATAAGTACAAGCAGCGTTTTGCTATTTCAAAACCATTTTTTTCCAAAGCTGGTCATTCTGCCCCATGTGCTATTTCAGGTATCTTTGAAGCCAGCTAATGCAATTTATCCCATCAAACCATATATTTTTAAAAACTAGACACCCCAAGGTATTTCAAATGTTGGTATTTTAACCCTTTCCATGCACTAATTCTACTACCACCCTTTGTCAAACTTTGTGGTAGTAATTGTTTTGTTGTTTTGAATGATCGAGGCATTTCAGTGACACCATTGAAGTTTAGGAGGCAATTGTTGATCGCCTCCTAAACTCTTTTAAAATAGTGGTCTGCCACCATACAGTGTATGGCGGATGTTGACGCCCTGAAGCGGGGCCAGACATGGCTCCTGATACCGATCTTGGTTTTGCTGAATGCCTCGACATTGAGGCATTACAGCAACACCGTTTAAGTGGAGAAAGTGATCGTAGATCACTTTCTAAGCTTGGTTAATGAAATGACGTGCCAGGCACGTCATAGGTCGTTAAGTGACCGTTTTTGCGTAAGTGCCTAACCCATCAATGGAAGTTAAAGGGTTAAATGGTGTGCCTCAAAAGTCACAACAACACATGATTATCATCAAAATATTGGTCTGTGATATGCTTTTCTTTTGTAGAAACAAAAGGTTTCAGCTGATATTATAATCTCTCTTCTGGTCCCTGTTGGAAACTTTCTCCTAATTTTATAATCAAGTGGTTGATGTTATTGACAAACAGCTACAAAAATAATCATTTTTAGTATTTGTTAATACATAACTCGGTAGTTTCTACTGTATTATACATGCATTTAAAAAATGTTTCACAGTAAAAAAGTATACAATTGTATACATAATACTTATCTGAATTGTTATAATAATATTCTCTTCTCTCTACAATGGTAAAAAGAAAAACAAATAATGGACAACTTCTTTCCAACCTAGACAGGGCCATTGCCTGGGCAGCCAAACAATACTGGGAAAGTAAAAGTTTTTATATTGCACCATGTGCCTTGAAGTGGGAATACAAAGAGGCTTTATTTCATCGAGGATAGACATTGTCTTTTTGTTACAGATGTGTGTTGAGTGCAGTCGATTTAGGCATAAGCCAAATGAACTGGAAGTGTTCAAAAGCTCAATTATCCAGGCCACTGAGCAACCATAAGCCCAAACAAGGGGATCTTCTACGCCAGTGTTACTCATTTAACCGAATCCTTGCTATTCTTGGCATTTAGTTCACATTATTATGATAACAACTTTTGTGTAGAAATTAACAAAGTGTGTCAGTGATTCTTTTGGCTTTAAGCACAAATCCCAAGCTTTGGACTTCCAAGACAAATGCTTTAATTGCATTAAGCAACATGCAAAGTAATATAGCAAAACAACTTGGCTATTTTGTTTCAGAGGCAGGTTGCCAAGTTACAGTGCATTGCAACATAATTTTGATAGCCTATACTTGTTATTCTAGTTTGCTGACGTGATTCTTCACTGATTCTAAAGAATACATTATCCTCCATTGAAAAGCAAGCTTGCTGCCTCTCAATGTTCTTCAACATTTAATGTCTGTTAAATATTTAGACATCAAGATTTGTACCCAAGAACCCACACATGGGAAAACAATTCAATGTATGGGCTGCAAAGGTACTAGAGACAATATATACCGTATTGGCCCGAATATAGGCCGCACTCCCCCCCCCCACTTTAAGTCTTTAAAGTGGGGGTGCGGCCTATATTCGGGGTCTAGCGCCCGACGCCCGGGACATGCAGTCCCGGGTGCCAGGCAGGCAGCGGGGTTAGGATACAGATCCCCCGCAGCGGTGCAGGGGACCTGCATCCTACTCTCTGATACGCTCAGACAGCCTCCCCTGCCAGCACTTCCCACGGGGGGAGTGCCGGCACCGGAGATTGTCTAAGCGCATCGTGCAGACGTTCACCGTGTGCTTTAACAATCTCCCTTGCCGGTACTCGCATCGCCGCTGCCGGTGAATGTCTGCACGAACAATCTTCCTTGCCGGTACTTCCCACGGCAGACGTTATGCGTAGATGTCCCCCACTGGCCCCGCAAGACCCCTGTGGAGTCTGCACCGGTAAAACTGGTGTGGGGGGGCATCTTGGGGACAGAGTGGCAGCATATCTCGGGGGGGTAGAGTGGCAGCATATCTCGGGGGGGTAGAGTGGCAGCATATCTCGGGGGGGTAGAGTGGCAGCATATCTCGGGGGGGTACATCTTCGGGACAGAGTGGCAGCATATCTCGGAGGGGGCAGAAACTTTTTTCTTTAAAAAAGCACCTAACTTTTAGGGTGCGGCCTATATTCGGGTGCGGCCTATATCCAAGCCAATACGGTATATATTTTTTTAGAATGGTGGAGTGGAAATTACATTTTTAGCACTTAATATTTTAACGATATCATTACATTGTAACAGTTGATCCATTTGATACAGCTCGTTAGCAAAATATATTTGTATGTCAGGTCAGGTGCTGACACGTAATGGATACATCCATGTGAAGATACTCACAGGGAGAAGTTACATATAGGTATCACGTATGCATGTACAGGGTTACAATCACTTTGTGGGTTCTTCAAAATTGTCAGCTTCCTTGGCTTTATTTCATTTTGATCCCTAACACATGTTCTTCTTATGAGCACGTGCCCAGTAATGCAATGTCATCTAGTACCAAGAATTGAAGTGGCAAATTATAGTCTCGTTAACTTGTGTTGGAATGTTCATAGTTTTTGCACCAATACAGTTAAAGGTTGCTCCTTTACAAACAATTCAAATTGCATATTTGTGACCTATTAAGTGAACGCTAGTGCAAGAAGAGGCAATTTCACAAAATAATTTAGGATCACCTGGAAGCAAACTAATAAGTGTGCTCCCTATGAATTGTTTCCTTTTCCCTTATTAACATAGCCAAAGTCACATGCGTGCATTCATTCATCTTCATCCACAGACTGCAGCTAGTGCAGAATGCAGCAGACTGCTGACTAGCGCCAGTCAGCATGAATTATCCAAGGATATGCTGCAAGGTCTTCTGAGACTGACATAACACTGAGCAATTGTGTTTAACCCTTTCAGTGTAAACAATTCATGATGGGGTCCTCTAATATCTCAGATGAGTCTGTAAGGTTCCGATGATTAAGGTTATATGTAATTGATCAATGGCAGAACACAAATGGGTGACCTGAGTATTTATGTATTATATTTTATATACATAATGTACAGGACTGGTACATTTTTAATTATAGATGGATTGTCTAGTAAGCATTAAATTTCTAATTCAAAGGAATGTATTTATATAGTATTAACATCTTGTTTTTTTGTCTAAATACATGGGAATAGGAAACATTATATTTAATTTATTCCAAAAACAATATTTCAGGATTCCAAATTGGGATACTTGGGGAATGTGGAATGACATGCGACTTGTTGAGTGAAGTGGGTGGTGCCAGAAGTGGGCAGTGCTGGAGGTGTGGCCATTGACCAGAAGACAGCAGAGATATACATTGATTTTACTGCTCACTGGGCTCTTCTACAGTAATGACTTAGCCAGGAGACAGGACTAGCCGCGCAGGTGGGCAGAAAAAACCAGATGAGGGGCTAGGCTAGTTGCTGATAAGGGCAGTGCTAGCCCTCATAGCAGAACATTGCATGGGTGTGGAAGGGGGATTGGGCAGAAATGGGTGTGGTTAAACTCCTGTGACCAAGAGGAAAAGCAAAGTGATGTGGGTACCTGGGTCATCAGTGGGTGGTATCACTGTACTCGGGAGATGTTGCTGAACACATATTGGGGTGTTGTTTCATAGTGACGTATATCTGGAGCTATATATTTATACCTGAAGTACAATTACTACCACAAACTTCGGCAAAGGCTGGTGGTAGAATCTCATGCATGGAGTTAAAATGTGGCGTTTTACCCAGTGGCATCTCCAGCTTTCATATTTAGGGGGCACATGGGGAGGCAGGGACCAAAGTAGGGGGGCTAATTATAAAATGCTACATATACACTATATATATATATATATACATATACATATATACATATATATAGATAGATATATGCGTGAGACATCAATTTTTATGTGCTTATCTCTTTGAAGTAAAGACCATGATTGAAATATGATTTCAAAACAACAGCTGAACTGGCAGTTATTTTTCATTCTTTAATATTAGCCCCTGCTTCCAATATATACTTATATTATACCCTGCTGCCGATATATATTAATATTATACCCTGCTGCCGATATATGCTAATATTATACCCTACTGCCGATATATATAAATATTAGCCCCTGCACTGCAACCAATATATATATATATATATATATATATATATATATATATATATATATATATATATATATGAATATTAGCCCCTGCAGCCAATATATATAATTAGCCCCTGCAGCCAATATATGTAAATATTAGCACCTGCAGCCAATATTTATTGATAATAGCCCCTGCAGCCAATATATATTAATATTAGCCCCTGCTGTCGATATATATATATATTAGACCCTGCTGCCAATATATGTTAATATTAGCCCCTGCTGCCAAGATATATATATCTTGGCAGCAGGGGCTAATATTAACATATATTGGCATATATATATATATATATGTTAATATTAGCCCCTGCTGTCAATATATATAAATATTAGACCCTGTTGCCAATATATGTTAATATTAGACCCTGCTGCTGATATATATTAATATTAGACCCTGCTGCCGATATATATTAATATTAGTCCCTGCTGCTGATATATATTAATATTAGCCACTGCAGCCAATATATATATAAATATTAGCCCCTACTGCCAATATATACATAAATTTTAGACCCTGTTGCCAATATATTTTATAGTGAAAAAGCTGAACCCAACCCAAGCATTTTCTTGGGCCCCTCTCCACGCTCCCTAGCATGCAATCACTCCCTCCGCTACCACACACAAAAAATATTTGCCACACTGACTGCAGATCAGGGAAAGACAGTAAGGGTCAGTACAGTCTTCCCTCCTTCTGACTGCACCGTGACATTGAGAGGTCCTCTCCCCATAATCATTCCCAGAGTCCCCTCATTCACTAAACCACACCTCTCTTTTACTTACTCCCTGTAGTTCAGGTATAGATAATAAATAATGTATGGAAACATGGCATTGCAGGTATAAAACGCTATTAGGCCAAGGGCAGTTAAGAACTGCCTCCATCACACAGTTTCCGGTGGTTTTGGGTATATTCTGGCTTAACGTGCATAACCCAGAATTTGACTGGAAGACTAAAGTCTTCTATTCAGAACAAGGCTTACTTAATTGTCAGCCCTCTAAGGATTCTACAGCAATTAATAAATTTGTTGCTACAGATTTTACCAAGCTTCCGCCACAGTGTTGAGACTTCTGGATCCCCTCTACTCTGGATGGATGAGCTGTTATCCCAGCTGTTAAGGAGAATAGTTTTCTCCAGCAGTACCATGCCTGAGTCTTCCTCTTCAACAGCTTCACTTAAATTATCAAATTCGTTGAAATGGAAGAACTCAAGACTCGCTGCCCTCTTCCCTCCCCTGCTGCAACCACGTCTAACCCTCACCCAACTATGTGCCTGGTTCCCTTCTGACTCGTCTTCTCCCTCATTGTTAGGTGCCCCATCTAAACTCTGTTCCATGAGCAAGACTCCTCTCAAGATTGTTAATATCGCTCAGTATATGCTTCACCAAAGCTCAAACCTGAGCTTCCAGAGAGACCACTTGCTCACACTTACCACGGCGAAATGGACCCTGGAACTGCTGTTCCAAGCATGCATACATATGGCATGATGTGTACTGAGTGACATCTCCAAGCTTGCTCATCGTGTACAGTATGGTGGTAACGTGAGTCCTTACACAATTTAAATAATTAATTTATGAACTTACTATAATTTCTCTAACTCTTGTGATGCACAAACTGCCCTGGTGTTTAGAACACACACAAAATGTTCTATTTTCAACAATTTAGTATATGATTTATAAAAGACTCGATTACATCTAATTATAGACATATAGATGTATAGCCTATCTGAAAGCTAGACATAATTACATACCCTTAGATGTTTTATTTAAAATGAATAATGTGTTTTTTTATTTAAAATGACTCTTCTATGAATTTGTTAGGTAATGATGTATGCATCTTGTTCTGGAATAACACAGTGTAATAAACTACTTACCAAGTATCCTTAAGGGTACTTTTGAATCATTGCATTTTAATGTAGATGGTCTGGTGCATTGAGAATTCAAAAGAAGTGTCTGTCTCTTCCTGGGGTGTGTGAAAAAATTAGATAAAGACAGAATAGCTTGCAGTATCTTATTCAAGCATACTTTAAGACCCCCCCTTTAGAATCCTTTCCTTTTAGAAGTATTCATTTTCTTATTAAGAGTTACATTGACACTCCAGTTGTTCTCTTACATTTAGACAGTTTATCATTGTTGGTAAAAAAAAAAAAAAAAAAAGAAAACACAGCCAATACTGTGAATTTTAATATACTTGGCAGAATATTTGGTCATGAGGGAAAAAAGAATGGAATCATTTAAGAAAAATTGTGAGTTTTACATTTTAGATGGCAATACCAGCGAATATCTGAAATAAAACTTTCCTAAATGAAAATGAAGATAATTTTGTGTATTAAATAAAGGCCAGAACATAATTTAATGTAAAGTTAACTATCCAGTTATTTAAGAAAATATTATTTAAATGGGTTTATGTTTACGGTTACAATAAGTAGTAATACAGTATTAGTATTATAATCACGACACATTAGGACTTTGTAGCATGTCCTGTGGCTCTTATGACTTCCTGGACTCTCCCTTGTTAACAATGCTTGCTCTCTGTTGACAGTTCCAGTGTAACAATGCACAACTGTGGTAATGTCAATGCAAACACCTACCGGAAGGACTAAGTAGAGAAGTAAAGACGCAGGACAATCTTGCAATGAGGCATACAGAGCTATAGTGCCCTGCTTCTTAATGCGAGTGAGCAGTTAAAGAGATCACAAACTGAGTTTCTCGCTATTCTGATGAATATAAAAATATCAATACATACCAGTAAAAGTTAAAATAAAATAAAAAAATGAATAATTATACAGATTCTGTTGATGTCACCATTACATAATGGGGCAACGTCTGGTAGGAGGAGAGATCACTAAGGTCTATTATGTATCGTTAAACCTCAGACTCTTTTCTCTTTTTTGGTAACTATTTCTTAAGAGTGGCAATCTTGGTTGCAGTAGTCAAGACAGGAAATGATAAGTGAATGAATCAGAGTTTTTGTGGATTCTTGGGTGAGGAATGGGCGGATGCGAGAGATGTTTTTTTGGTGCAAGTGGCAGGATCTGGCGAGGGACTGAATGTGAGGGATGAAGGAGAGGTTAGAGTCAAGGATGACCCCAAGGCATCGGGCCTGGTTAGTAGGAGAGATAGTCGTGTTGTTAATGGTGATAGAGAATTCGGGTAGTGGAGTGGAGATGGAAAGAGAGAATATAATGAGTTCAGTTTTAGAAAGATTAAGTTTCATGTAGCGTTGTGTCATCCATGAAGAAATAGCGGACAAGCAATTGGTATATTCAGATTTGTACAAATATGCCAATTTTGTTCTTTCCAAAGTGAGGAAGCGCCCCAACGAATCAAACAAAGCTGAAAGCTCGGAATGTTTGTTAGAATTTCATTTTATACACTCATTCTCTGTCACCCTCTGTCATGCTCTCTCACAGTCTCTGTCACACTCTCTCTCAAAGTCTCTCTACCTTCTTCATCTCCTCTTCCACACCTCTGTTTCTTGTTCTCCACTTCTTCTCCTTCTTCATGTTCTTCTCTTCTCCCAGTGATCTGCTGCATTACCCTGGCTTCCTGGAGTGCTTCTGCATCAGGGTGGAGACTCGGCACAAACGGAACAACCTCTCACCCTATTGGAGGCCAAAATAATGCATATGGATTCATAGAGAAAGAGAATAATCACAAAAGACAGGAATTTTCTTTTCAAAAATAGATTTTTCAAAATTGTTAGCAGGAAAGTTGAACATTTCAAGTACTGATGCTAGAATTTGGACAGAACAAAAATAGAGTTTGTTTTTTTCCGGTAACAGCACAGGAAGCCAACAACGTATATCTCTTGACCACAAGACAACAAAGATTCAGGCCAGAAGTAGTATAAAATTCACTTGCTTAAAAAAGTGTATTTTTTCTAATGAACATTTATTACTTTTTTGTCCAGACAATATTTTGTTGTTATTCTCTATTCACTTTTGAGCTTTCAAAAAAGCTGAAAGAATGGTATCGATTAAAGAACACAAATAGAACAAAGGAATAACGTAACTGATATAACAAGAGGCACAGTAGCTTTGCAATGTTTTGTCTTAATTGGTGTTCATCCGATTAAGCTTTAAGAGCTTTTAGTTTCCAGTCTAAATTTGTATTAAAAAAGTCAGTTTAAACCATACTTTTGAGTGTGTGATTCAAGAAATTAAAGGTAAATGGGTAAAATAATGAAGTAATCCTTTGGAGAGCACATGCTTGAAGCCAGGATCATTTAGCTCTTTATTACTTGTGCTAATGGTAAAATTACATTTATCAAAAAATTTAAACATTACCTGCCAAGTAGTGGGAACCCAGGCATCCTTTAAAAAAAAATAAAAACATAATGAAAAGTGGAAAAAGGAATATAATAAAAGGCTGTGATAATTTTCAGTTAATTTAGTTATCCACACCACCACCAAGACTGATGTTGAAAATCATCTGAATGTACAAGTAACCCTAAACCTGTCATTTTGAACTTCCTGGAAAATCAATGTGATATATTATATGATAATGAAATAAGAACAGGAAAACCTGAGAGTTCAACCAACAATCCCATACAGAGCTCTAAATCTTGTTATTGTACAATACCAAAAGTATATTAAGGATCTCCATAAAAAATAGTCCATTTGGGCGACATGTGTTATCAAAAACTTTTTATAAGAAAGTGCAAAATGCAACATTTTTAGATTGGTGCTAGGGCTCAAGCAAGCAGGTCGGGTATGAGCCCAGTTGCAGAGCATACCAGGGGCTCTGTCTTTATACCACGATGCATTATGACTGGTAGGTAGGTACAGACAGGCAAATAAAGACACACGAGGCTGGATTTATATACAGATAACAGTCTATATTGGAGTGTACTTGAAGAAGAGGAAAAACAGGATTGGTTAACAAGTGTGATAAAGGCACAAAATCAGATGCACCACAGCAGGATACAGACTTCGGATATGGCACCACAGAGCGGACCTCAGATAGGGCACCATGGAGCAGACTTTGGATAAGGCACCACAGAGCGGACTTCAGATAGGGCACCACGGAGCAGACTTTGGATAGGGCACCACGGAGCAGACTTTGGATAGGGCACCACGGAGCGGACTTAGTCCTTTGGCAGAGAACAAGGCTGTAACTCCTCAGACAAGGCACACAGCTGGAACACGGCTGTAAGCCCACAGACGGGGTATTGGACTCACGGCAGGGAGCCCTCAGGCAGAGTGCACGTAGTCAGGCAAGCTGGGTCAACACCAAGAGATCACAGGAGCCAAATTGGAAGCCAAGTTCATGGTCAGGACAAGCCTGGTCAAACAGGTAGAAAATATAGGTACTAGGAAAAGCACAGGGCCAGGAAGCAGAGAAACAGCAAAGCTCTGTATATACCACATACTGGAGAGTGGCCTATAGAGGTTGCAAGTAAACATGACATTTTATATTTATCACATATTCCAGGCTGCACCAGAAATCTTTACCACTGCTGAATGTACCATTTACAAAAAAGTTCACAAAGTTGCGATAAAAAGCCACTTGTAGAATAAGTTTTTACATCATGTTCCCAATGTATAAGACACATTTTGATAGTACTTTGCAAACGCATGGTCTATAGGCGTAAAGTGAAAAATAAAACATTTGGGAACAGCAGCAGCGCTATTTACTTATAACTTCCATTTTATCAAGCTAAAGCCAAAAATGCATTAATGCCGCTATTGTCAACCAAGTAGGTCAATAGCCGTGTTCCTCACAGTTCAAATATATTAAGGTTTTAGAAAAAAAGAAACTAAATGTATAATTTAATTATTATTATGACAAGGGGAGCTGTGATAAAATGGTGCGCTTGCTTACAATACCACATATATTATCAAGATCCAAAACGTAGGTGCAATGAATGTGATGAGAATGAAAACAAAATGTAAAAATATGTGGGCAAGGACAGCATCCAAAATTCACTAGTATTGTTATCATCCTTGTTTTAATTTCTTTTCTTGCCTCATAAAGACTGCTTCATCTCACACAAATAGAAATTTAATTTTTAAACTCAGAGGTACAAGTTAAGACTGATTTCCTTTGTGGTAACAAAACAAATTAAATTTCTCATACTTCACCACACTAATTTTAATACATTACTTGTAATTAAAGTTAGAAATGTGTCTGATAAATAAACATGAGCTAAGACGTACTTATATGCAGTTCAGTATAAAACACCAGAAGAAAACTGAAAAGTTGCTCATATGAAAAATCTGCACATATTTAACAATTTATATTTATAAAAATATATTTTATTGCATTAATTCTATACTATCAAATGTTATAATATATGCAGTTGAAAATACATTTAACTGATACTACGCCATAACCAAAATAGTTCATTTATTTGAAAACAAAATCATTGCAATTCTTTTTTAGTAAAACTAATAATTCATATTATTTTATCTCATAAACTATGTAGCCATCTAATTGATGTAAGCCTCAGTTGTTGCCAGAGGAGAAGCTCATTGCAGTAAATGTTGTACAGCCTTTAGAGTGAGTACTTTTAAATTTGTTGATGTCTGCAGCTGGGTTGTCATGGATACTGATATTTCCCTTCAGCACCAGGGCACTTGTCTCCTATGAGCCAATCAGTATCCCTTTTGACATATGTCAGTCTTCCTGAGCAAGGGATATGTTTCTCAGCCTATCAGAGGAAAGGATCTAGGAAGAAGCTTCTGGAACAGAGGGGAGCAGAGCTAAACAGGGGAGTGAAAAAGCAAGACAGACAACCACTTGCTCTCCCTGTAAGCAGGCTTGAAGTAAGCCTGCTGTCTTTAGTCTGTGTACTGCTTACATCCAAGCAGTATACTGAAGTTGACGTACTGTAGTGACGTCTGTGGGAGGAAATACCTCCATTTAAAGGGCAAATGGATGGGGAGCGGGGGATGTCAAGGCCCCGCTCCAGTGACCCGGAGGATTCGGGTATTGACCCGGAGAATAATATGTCAATGGTATTACTCGTAGTATTTACTTTTTTATATTTTATTATTGATATGGTTTCAAATGGGGATCTAAGGGTTATCTCATTCGTTTTTTATTTAGTACTACATTTTCACGAGTGCTTTAAAGGATATTTGGCAGTGTTATCATGTAATACACTGTGGTTTATTATATATTCCCATAAATCACTCTGCACCTTTAAGTGTATTTTTTGGAAAGTAGAAATAAATGTTTATATAAGAAGCCATCCCTATAGAATTGATTGTAAAAGTAATGTGACAATATATGTGTATGCAACACCTCATTTATTTTTATATAATTTAGAATAGTTTATTTCAGCTTTCAATTCATTAAATTACAAATATATTGGGGGAAATGGCATGAGGACTGCATATATATACAGATATATATATATATACACACAGATCATCCATATCATTATGACCACCTGTCTAATATTGTGTAGGTCCCACTTTTGCTGCCAAAACAGTCCTGTTCCATTGAGCTATGGACTCTACTAGACCTCTGAAGGTGGCTGTGGTATCTGGCACCAAAATGTTAGCAGCAGATCCTTTAAGTCCTGTAAGTTGCGAGGCGGGGTCTCCAAGGATGCATCCTGGTGCCATGTGTTGTCCAAGAAAGCGATGTACACGCACCCGGCAGTCCATGTCATGTAAAAAAAACTTGATTCATCAGACCAGGCCACTTGACCAGACCAGATTCTGTCGCCTGTTCACCATTTTTACTTCCTTGCACAACTTTTGATAGATATTCACCGCTGAAAAACACCCCACAAGAGCTGCCGTTTTGGAAATGCCCTGACCCAGTTGTCTAGCCATACCAATTTGGCCCTTGCCAAAGCCGCTCAGATCCTTACGCTTGCTCGGTTTTCCTGCTTCTAACACATCAATTTCAGGAAGAAATGTTCACTTGCTGCCTAATATTTCCCACTCACTGACAGGTGCCATGATAACAAGATTATCAGTGTTATTACAGTGTAATGTTATGGCTGATCGGTATATATACATACACATTCCAATTCTGTAACAATGAATTATTATGTAGTGTTCAGATATAAAACACCTGCATATCTAAATGGTGAGACATCTTAATTAATGATTATACTTTTCATTCTATAATGCCGGATAATTCAAAAGTATTTTTCCTTGGTGCACTTAGTCTTTAGTTCACAGTGCTTTCAAAGAAGAAGAAGAAATGAAACACTAAGGAAAATGTACTAAATTAAAGTAAAAGGGAAAATCCTTTAAAAGTTGCTTTTATTATTACTAGCATTTTTTTCTAAATAATTCTGTTGATTTCTGTTTTAAATTAATTCTTGATTTTGATAATGAATATGTAGATATCTGAAAATATTATATTGTCTATATGTGTCTATATGTGTTCTTGCATTGTTATCTAAGCCCGTTCTACAAGACAAACATTCTGCTTAATCTTCTAGATTGACACTCTGACTAATGAAAATCTATGAAGGAAATAATTTTATTTGGTAGACAGGGCTTCATTGGCATTGCCATAAACATTACATGACAGCCTTGAGGTCTGCACGTATAGGATGTTTACTGGAACAGAAAAAAAACCCACATCTCTATAATAAGACAGACTTGGATAACTAAATGAGTAAAGCAGCATGTCACCAAATTGTTTTCAAACAAAGAACTCAGTAAAGGCCTTAATGCTAAATTAATGGCAACACGCCCACTTACTCTTCAAAGTAATATACACTGTTCAATATAGCAGATTGATAACCAGTGTCACACTCTAGAAGTAATTTTACTGGCATTTTGCCCTTACCTCCTTGAGCCAATTCTACTGGCATTATACCACGATTAGCTCTTTAGGCTAAAAAACTTTTTGTTGTAAGTACATACCATGCATTGTTGCAAACATCAGGTAATTTAATGATACACAACCTGTGTCCCATGACACTGATGTTTACTGTAGCATGGATACCATATTAATAATGATTTTCATTTTGAAAGCAAGGCAATTTTCAGTAAGTTTAAGTTTTGCAATGAGCATAAACAAAAGTCAGGGTCAGATTTTAAGTAAGGTTGGAATATTTTTGTCCCAACTCGTATTTAGTCATGGACAATTGTTTATCAATTGTTCAAGAGCTACAGCTAAAAAGGCAATCAAGGAAAAAAAAACATTAATACTCTCAGGGTTACTTGGTACAATGTTCAATGCCCAAAATAAATAAACTTTTCCATCAGAATTACTCGTAACAAACAAATATAAAATTAACCATTGTTTATTTTTCAATTGCAAATGTAGTCCATCTCTTAAGATATCTGAGGAAGCTACAATATATAGTTTGCATTACCAAAATCTGAGCCTATTTGAGATGATAGGTTATATTAAGAACGTGATACAAGGTGATACATATAAGCAATTGCAAAAAATAGAAGGATTACTCATCCAGATCTACTGTATTGAAGTTGGGTTAGAAATTGGAATACAAGTTTTGCTTTCTTAATTAGTATGTATAATTTCTATTTTTTAAGAACAAAATGAGTTTACATTTTAATTGAGAAAGTAATTTCACAAATGTGTTTACTAAAATAAAACAATAATTAATAGTGTATATTTACATTATTGATTTGTACCTATTAATAAATACTAAGGAAACTGCTAAGATACAACTATTGTTAATGTTACATTATAACATTATACAATATAACATCAAATATATATCATATGTATTACATATAACCACATCATTAATTGTACCGATGTGTAGGATTTTTATTATAAATGGTGGAATTTTGTTTTATTGAAGATGACATATCATTAATTAAATAACTCATTTGCAACTTAGCTTTAACACACGATCAATGTTAACAAATCCAATATATTTATGTAGAAAATAAATTGGCTGTTTGTTTTTGGTATTATACAGTTCTCTTTATATCCTTCATCTTAAGTGATATTGTGTAAAAAAAAAAAAAAAAAGTTTAAAGTTGGTGATTAAGTTACTGCAAAGTGTCATTATCAAGCAGTAAAAAACTAAACTAAATCATATGAAAGATAGGCAACGTATAGATAATATAAATAGCAGACTTGTGCAAGGCAAGCAACATTGATTTGCACAAAATTTTCTATTCATTTGTGCCGCATTTCTTTTCAGACAAATAATTTTGTTCGACAGGCACTGGCAGATCGATCCATCCAGCCACTTGGTGCAAGACTGAATTTCCTTAATATTAGAAAAGTGAAAATAAGAGATCCCCAAAGTAAGGCAAAAGATAAAGCAGAAGTACTAGAACATAACTCACTCTGAATATTGACTGGGTAACATTGCTGGGTAACATAATTTAGGCAGATTGACTTCCAAGAAGTTGCCAGGTGTTACTTGACTACTTTTTTGTACACGGCTGCCGTCAGCACTGCCTGACCCACAATCATTGGAATCCCTCCTTCTCACAAACACTTTTCACCAATATTTTGTAATTTTTTTGTTGCTGAAAAGAAAACTAAATTAAAAAATGTATAACCCTTCTCAGGAATAGTATTTCACACAGTCAATATTTATGACTGATTTATTGTTTTGTGTTTGTTTGTCCACAAACTAGAGGTTTTGATGGTAGCCTAAATATGCAAATGTCTTAAACTCTACACAGGAACAGCATTTCAAGAACTGAAACTCATCCACACAGCGATCAACTATTTTGTGTTTTCCATAAACTAGAGGTATCGCCCTAAAATAAATAAATGCATTATTACATAAAAAAATGAGAAACATTGTCTGCTGTAGTCCCTGTATATCAATAATGAATTAATACTATATAAACCACATCTTCTCCAATCCACCCCACCCCAGTAATGTTTATGCACTACACTATTGGCATTTCCAGTATGGTAGACGGCTATCAATCTCAAACTCAACACTGTAACTGTCACTGATCATCTCACACTCTAACTTTCATCAGCAAACACAACACAACAAGAAGATGTCATTTGGAGCAATGATCAGCACTGACAAATCTAGAATATATGAAGTGGAAAAATATAATTCAATTATCTTTATTTATATGAATCAAAATGATTATGCAAATCGATCAAGTATTCTATATTATTGTTGCATATCTATTGAAGCTTTATGTTGTATTGATTAACATGTGAAAAAACTAAATGAAAGAATGAATTTATAAAGAAATATAAACATCAGTTGTCTTTTAAACAGCATCTACAGCTATTAATCTTTTTGTTTGTTACATTTTTGTGTTTTAAATCTCTATAATCGTTTTTAATTTCAGTGACATGTATTGGGCTAATAGCATCTTTTTATGACTAATGAAGGGCTAATTAAGAATGCATTAAAAACCAATACAAGCAAAGAAAGATTTGCCTTTGATAAATCCCATGTGAACTGTGTAAAACAACCTCAGGTTTTTGAATCCCGAATCATGGAGAATACCAGAAGTACTTCAATGCATTTGTGATACAGTGGCGCAACTACACCTTGTTCCTGTCTCCTCGTACCGGTTCAAAATTGTTAAGAAAGTGTCAAAAATTGTTTAGAATGGGAGACGGGAATATATAGGGGTGACTTTTGAAACTGAGGCTGCTTGTGGGGCACAGGGGCAATTTTTGCATGACGAATAAGTATCTGCATGAACTGCTTTCCAGCCCTTCGGCGAACAAACTGCCTTCTGCTACAGCCAAGTATATAAAGTTTTGACTCATCAGCCCAGAACACCTTCTGCCATTTTTCTGCACCCTAGCTACTTTGTTTTATTGAATAATTGAGTAGCTTGGCTTTTTTCCACATGGGAGGTATAGCTTCAGAGCTATGTACATGTACGGGCTTAAAATGCATTGTTTTCAATGGGTTTAGGGACCGCCCATTGTCCTTAAGGGGTTAATGGGAATTGTGTTAAAATAATTTAACATTTTTGTGATGATTTCAATGTATAATAACTTTATTGTTGAGCAGGTAATTAAGTCCATATGAGCTAGTTTTACCTATTTGGCCCATAAACCTTATTGGCACTGGTTTCTGTGTGACAGACATTTTAGCTCTCTCGGCAGATCATATTGGTGGGTTCTATTCACTATAGAGGGAATTTGTAAGAGATTTAAACATTTCAACTGTTTGAAACATTTTTAATGGATAAAGCTTAAAAAAAAGTGGGGGATTTCATAATACCGTGACCGTAAGATGACCCTGATTAAAAGACGACCCCTCAATATTAATTTAGGAAAAAAAGAAAAAACCTAAATATAAGACTACCCTATAGGAAAAAAGTTTTATTAGTAAATATTAAGTCACATGTAAACTATTTTTCATATTTAATAAAACTATGATTGAGAAAAATGGTCTTTTTTGTTTTTATTTCCTTTTATTTGCCGACCTGCCCCCAGTTATACCACTCTAAACCCCTCTCCCGACTGCCAGTGCATCCCTTTACTTGTGACCTGTGCTTCAGACTCCCTGGTGTCTAATGGGTGCAGCTGGTGGAGGTCTGTACAATAGAGACCTCCACTGCTGGTGGCCAGTTCTTCCACCGGGGCTTCTACGATGTAGCGCCGGCATCACATGACCTTCCGGTGCTCCACCATAGAAGCCCCAGAGGGCTCTGAAAAAACCTTGTCTTATAATCTAGCATATACGGTACTCATCTCACACTGATTAAGCTGTAAGCATTATACAAGGCCAACTAAACCATTCAAGAGAAGCTCACTGAGGTTTGTGCTACGTTAGGCAAAGTGAATAGACACCTACTATCATAACAGTCCTAAAGCGTTTTGAACATGACGAGCAGTGGTCAAGACTCTCAGGAGGTAATGTTGTTAAGTTTTAGGGTTCTTTCAATTTAATTTTTTCTTGCAGCTAGTAGCCCACAGCATTGAGAGCTACCAGAAGCGCAAGTGACAAGTCAGAGTGAGGTTTGAGTGCTGCTTTTACCATTTTAATAAACAAGTAAATGTTTCTTTTCTGATTCACCTTCGACTTTTAAGGCTGTAAATTCCCATCAAAACAGTCACAACATTTTGATTTCTTGGTGAAACTTTCTTCCCGATGGAATTTGGGAAGTCAGTGCGCTAGGTTTACAAAGAAACAGGCATCAATGAAGAAAAATAAGAAACATGGTCATGACTGAACCCTTAATTATATATATATATATATATATATATATATATATATATATATATAATCAAAGCACAATAGATAGGGTCTATAAAATTACATTTTTGTTTAAAAAAAATGTGTTTCATGTAGTACTTTATCTTCTAAAATGGCTCTGTGTATTTAAGGAATATGAACCTATACGAGGCTTTTATCCAATTCATACAAAAATAACAAATCAAGGGTGTGCTGTAACAAGCTATAAAAATCAGTTTTTACATGTATCAGAAAGTAAATGATGTGCTTTTTTTCATTCAACTAAAAAATTTAATATTAAGGCAATTTTAACTCCAAGCTCCCTAGATACAGAAAGAAAGATAACATTTATAGCTCGAACTACGCTTTGAGGATTATAACAGTCTTTCAGATTTTATTGCAAAGTGTAAGTAAAAAGCAATTTCCAAAATGCCAGTGAACTGTACATTGCATGATTGCACTATAAACCTGTTCAAACTTATTTAAAGAAAATATTAAACACGCTGATAAAACATTTAACACAAATTAAAAAAGCATGGCTTCCCTGAACTTAAACAATCCATAAAGCAATATTCTAGGCACCAGGGAGCCTAGTCTTCATTAAAATGAGCACAAAAAATAATGGAAAAAGTACAAATATAGTAGTTTGCTTGCAACTATAATTAGCGTGAGTCACTTACACATTGTTGAATAACGCACTGTGGATTTTTTCACCGAACTGATCAGGTTCATAAATAATTTTGCCTATGGAAGGATGCTTAGCAAATCTGATAATGCAATATCTGTTTACAAGTGGATATATATATATATATATATATATATATATATATATATATATATATATATATATATACATACATACAAAATCTTTGGCATGTCATAAAGTAAGACTGCCTTGTAAACTTAATATCACATGCAAACCCTGCATTATGTTTATAGATCAAATGTGAGCCACATGGAAAGATAGATATCAACTGAATATCGCATGCCAATTGATCAAACGAGAAGCAAACAGATTAACAATAATGCCTATAACATGTTTTAATAAGTATATAATAAGATATATAACAAGATATATAATTTTAATAATAAATAAATGTATGTATGATGCTTAGAGATGGTATGTATGTGAGCATGTAATTATGTGCATGTATACGGTGTTGGAGTGGCCGTGTGTGTGTGTGTGTATGCACATTATATGGACAAACGACAAATCTTTGCCCATTCATTCAGTAAAGCACTGATGTTCAACAAGAAGGCCTGGCTCACAATCTCTGCTCCAGTTCATCCCAAAGGTGTTCGATGGGGTTGAGGCGACTTTGCTTTGTGCACTGGGGCACAGTCATGAAAATAGAAAACAATCTTCCACAATGTGTTACCACAAAGTTGGAAGCATAGCTTTGTCCAAAATGCTGAAGGGGACATACCAAACCAAACAAATAAATCAAAATATACCCACAAAAATATATATTTCCAGAGTATTTCATTAGGAGCTTCTAAACACTTGTCATGCAGCTGTTTGGCCACCAACCACTGCCAAATTTAACAATAAGTTCCTGCCCTTTTTTCACCAACACTTCTGTTTTTTGCACAGGTTATGTGTTATGGCAGAAAACCCCAGCCAAAATTGTTTAGCTGCATCTCCACATCACATTTCATAGTCAGTGGGATGCTAGCTTTAACATCTGCATATCTGTATATTTTGATTTATTTGCTTGGTTTGGTATGTCCTCTTCAGCATTTGGCCATTGGTCAGCTGCCAGACACTGGACAGCATAGATGTTAGTTTAAGCTGTTAGTCGCTCAAAAAAAAAACAAATGAAAAAATATATTGGCTCACCGGCATCAATATCATATCTGATGCAAGGAGTCGCAATAAATGGGGAGATTTGTGGTTGTAACTTATTTTGGGGACCCAACATTAATCTGATACCGGGACAGAACCCATACATCATTACTTTAGGCAGTGATACCTGGGTGTGTCAGAGTGGCTTCATCAGAGAATGTGCTTCTTCTGTACTGTACCCTACCCAATTCCCTCTACCGATCCACCAAACTACGCTAACATCATACACTAAAATCTATACAGTAATTTTTTTATCCCTTGCTAAAACTTAAAGCCCTCTACACTATATCCAATCCCCTCTAATTACCCAACAAACAAATCTATCATTAAAAAAATGTTTATTTTATTTTTTTAACCCCTTAACGACAAAGCCCAGGCTTGCAGTGCAATGTGATAACGACAAAGCCATGTACGGACTGCTGTTAAACAGCTGCATCGCTGCAAATGCTGCATTTTCGCCGCAATCGGTGGCTTTGCAGCATCCACAGAAGCAGGTTTTTTCATTAGTTTTTGCAGATGAGTAAAAGTTTTTTTTTTAGAAAAAGTGAGAAAAAGTCATTTTTTAACAAAAAATCACCATATTTTATCATTGTTTTATAGTAAATTAGATGATATGATAAAAATAATGGTATCTAAAGAAAGTCCTCTTTGTCCTGAAAAAAACCCAATACATAATATGTGTGGGAGCACGAAATGAGAAAGAAGAAAATCACAGCTAAACAGCAACACTGAAAAATGTCTTGTCATTAAGGGGTTAATATAAAGATCGGGGGGCATGGAAGGGTTAAAGTGAATGGGGAATAGAAAGAGGTGTCAAAGACACTAACAGCTCAGTTTTTTTTTAACAGATAGACATGATGTTCTTTCTTTCTACTCCAGATCACAAAGATTGGTGATTGGCCATCACAGCACACATACAACTCTAATGGCCACTGGTTAGAGAACAAGCCAACAAGAGTGCACTGCTGTGTTTTCTATTGGACATACCAGTACGTCCATTAGGGCATCTTTTACAGACGTACCGCTACAGCCATAGGGTACACAATGGGTTAAACTTGATCTATCAATTATAAAGAGTTAATTTTTTACTCCTTGTTTAAAATTGTTTAAATGCATTGTTTAAAAGTATAATCATTCCTAAAACCCACTGATGGAAAATGCATATCTTGCATAAACAGATTCTTCAGTAAGTCGTTCATTTTTATCTTCACAAACTCATCTTTGGGTGAATGTAGGGAGAGTTGTAGGAAGTCTTTGCCGGAACATTGTGGTTTTAACTCATTCACGTCACTATTCATGATGAAGGGCAAAAACTAGCAAGTTTCTCCAATGTGAGGTCTAAGCTGCCCCTGCATAATCCAATGGGTGTCGAAGACTCATACTGATTTCACTATGCCTTATACACGTCCGGTCAAGCCCTCCCTACAGTGGAAGCTCGCTGGGGTAGAACCTTCGTAACGTACAATGAAGTGAAGGAGATGAAACACAACCCTCCCACTATCTCTCCTGTCAACTGTCCCTCTGGTGAATAAACCCCATTATTATCACAAAAGAGATAAAAGATTTTAGTATTTATTGTATTAAAATAACCAAGTCTGGACCTCCCAAGTACGCTGAAAATAAGCTGAGCCCCCTCCCAATACACACATTTAAAACTTTACTCAAGCTGCTTTTTTTATAGCATTGGAGTTTACTATCCCTTAAAATGTATGCATCTGGAACGTCATTTTCTATGACTTTTAATACAATCACAAGCCTCTGTAAATATATAATTTATGTGGGTCATGTCAAAATATCGCAAAATTCTTTATTTGTTTGCGTACATTTACCGTATTCCAGGAGCAAATAAGGACAATCTGTTTGTATTAAAGTTTTTGAAACAAGGTAAAATATGCAGAACATGCCGTGGTATTGTTTAAGATCATGTCTATTTTTATTTTTTATATTGCCTGAAGAATAGTCAGAGAAACAATAATACTTTCTGACATTCCCTGCCAGTGTTCCTTTCCTTGTGGTCTATCTAATTGAATTTCAATTTCAGCAGAGGTACTATGTATACTTTTTGTGTTATATACCTTGACCTGACAGTTTACAATGACACCACTGCAACATATTCTATAAAGTGGAAGATTTTAAAATGTAATAAGATGTAGTGTCAGTAAAACGAAGAATGTAGGCAGGGCGCTTTGGCAAACTAATACAGTTAAAAGTTTGCAGTCCTTGGAGAGTATGAGCTAGATTCTGTGAAAAAATGTGTTTCAATTGCTTTTTTTTTTACCAGTGATATAACACACACGTATATAATCTTGCAATCTTGTATTGCATGTAAACTCTTACAGGGAGCGTTCAAACTGAGCTCTCCGATTTAGAAATTCAATGTTTTTATTAATCATATACATATCTGTGAATGTTTAAGCTTGGTATGTGGTACCAGGGAGGGGCTGGAAAATATTTTATGTCTACAACTATAGCATGTCTGCAATATTTTGTTGACATACGCCAGCTGTATGTTTCACTGTACTGTACATTTGTTTATAAAGTGGTAGAAAAAAATAACGACATTATAAAAACAAGACTCTATCACCTTCCAGCTCTTGGAATCTGTTAGCATTTATAAATGTTCATTTTTTTGCCAAAAATATAAAAACCTGCCAAGAGTTTTTGATTGCCAAGATCTCTGTAGTGTGATTTAACACAAAGAGAATTAGGAAATCAGTCAAAAGAGACTTAAATCTCTCTTAACGATTTAAGAAAATTCAAATTTCTCAGAATCTGTGAGACAAAGCCATCATACAGTTTTCTGTAATCCTTTTTTGGGTTCTAGATTATTATTAAATTGCAGAAAGATTTTTTTTTTCCAATTTTTAAAAGAAATAATCTCATTTAATATAGAAATGAAAGATCACAACCTAGTTTTTAGTACATTACTCGAAGTAAACTAAAAGATGCATGTTACTTTGTATCCCACTGGTCCTCATTAAACAGCATCTTCACAAATACTTGTAAGGACTAAGTTTTACCCCCTCCCCACAACAAAAGACTCAGAAACTGAGTTGTTTTCATTGGTTCATCTAGTTTGTCCATATTTTTAAGGGAAACTGAAAACCTAACTTTATTAAGTAGGCCTGGTAAATGTTTCATCATAGACCACTTTTTAGTTTTATGACCAATTTATTTGGGAAACAACTGAGGCTGATATTCAAGAAACCACAATATGAACCAACTATTGGCCAAGTATTCTGACCTAGGCCACCTAGGCCTAGCATTGGATGGTACATTTTATAGCATGGCACAATTAGTATTTTTTTCTTTACTGATCAGTTTTTTTTCTGACTTTTAGAACATACAAATGGTGCAATACGAGAACATGTCACCAGAGGCAGTGTTAACCCTTAGGGAGCAGACATATGGATTATTTTTCACATAACAGAGCCTTTTTTTAAAGACCCAGTGTTGATACAGAGAATAAGAAGGTTTTCCTCCATTTACATACTGTATGCAGAGAAGTTCTTACACTTTTTTATTATAAATGCAAATTAATCGCTTAGAAACTTACTAACATTTAATAGGAAGCAATCACTTGTATGCAACAAATACACAGACGTATTGGTCTGGATTGCCCATTGGTTACACCAACTAAATACCTTGTGGACCGATGCCCAATAACACCTACCAACCACTGTCAAGGACGCTCAAGCATATTATTTATTTTGCTTGTTTAAAATATTATACTGCAGACACATACAGTGAACAATTCTTTTTAATATTGTAATAATAAGTGTTTGTTTAATCCAGATAGATGCTGAATCCTTGTTTACATATAGCAACAAAACCAATATCAATACTAGACAAATAAATAACACAATATTCTCTAAACAACCTGCAAATGTCATGAGGATGCTTGAATGTAAAAATGATATAGCTTTAAGATTAGTAGTCAAGGCAGCAGATTAAGGAGTCTGCAATTCTGCTGATATCAGTCATTTACAAATAGAGGGATTTTACACAATAATAGTAATCGGTTATCTAGAATAGCCAAGTACTTGAGCAAATAAAAGTTTGTACCCACCGCTGTCATTTCCCTTAAAGCTTAAATAATAAGACCATGCACGGTTTGCTGTAAAGTGAGACATGTAAATGCAGGCTCCGTCGATCATGCTCCTGGTCATATGGCAAGACAATCGATTAACATGCATAGTTTTCAATTCATGTAATGAATATTAGAATGATTAGCACAAGGAGCCACTTAACCACTAACGACAGTAGAAATAGCATTCCATTGCTATGGGTTCAATAAATCAGCACAATATTAAGATCTATGACTGAGACTAATAGCAATCTTATCAAGCCGTAACTGAAATGATAGCTGAGGGTGAAGTGGTAGATGGAGCTTATGTACATACCTGGGAAGTTTCCAGGGCAGGATACCTGAAGTTACTTTGCATGGGGGGGCTGTGCCATTAATGCTTAAATTACAGGTAAAGAAAGTTTAGCTAACATACCACAGATTTTAATATATCTCACTGCTGTTTCTTTAGTTACAATTTTTTTAATTATTAATTATGTCTTCCCTTTAAAAATTAAGAAATTATTAATGACTCACATACTTACAAAATCACATCAGCTAAGTAACATAATAAAACAAAGTAAAATCCTAAAAAGTGAACTGCTTAATTTGTTATGATAACAGGTCTAGCTATATTTAGGTCAACTATGCAACAGGAGGATCCAGGTCCCCTGCAGCGCTGCGGGGGATCTGGATCTTAGTTTCATAGTCAGACCTATTTGATTTGAGGTCTGATTATAAAACAACCCCGATTAAAAGACGAGGGGTATTTTTCAGAGCATTTGCTCTGAAAAAAACCTTGTCTTATAATCGAGCAAATACGGTAAATCTCATCTTTTAAAGGTCCTAGTAAAGCTAGCCCCAGACAGGGTGGAAAGTGAGCAGGGAATGGACACACCTAAACACTAATCCTTTTTTCCTAGAGGAGCACCCATACTCTGAGAACTGGAACGGCTACCCATCTTGTAGCCAGTTTATGCTATGAGGAAGCCAGTAGCCACGGCCAGAGATGTCCCGCTAGGTCCCCTGGTTCCCCTTACAGACATGTTAGAACATTATCACAGTTAAAAAAATTTTAAAGTAATCATACTGAGACAAGTGGGAAAAGTCAACTCTCAAACTATCTTTACTTGGTAAAGGGCAACCAGCTGTGTATCACTTAATGAGACTATATCAACAGCCAGAATGGCACTAATCATTATAAATCCCCTAATTAAATATTCATACAGTAGTATATGAAATTCTACAGTATGCATGGGAACAATTCATATGCCGTTATACAATTTAGCTAGTATATTATTATAGTCAAATCTTGCCCCATTATCATACTGCAGCTATCAGTGTCTGAGGTTTATCGCCCACTTGATTAATAGAACTTTTTAATGCTACACTGATGATTTTTAATAAATTTAATTTTATTGTTATTTCTGTTAAAAAAAAAGAGAAAAAACTTGACATTTTGTTAGTAGCTGGAATTCTAAGCTCTACGAAAAATCATTTTAGCTTGAAAATTAAAAGATCCAGTCCAAATTAGACATATATCATCAGACATGGTAAAGGATAAATCTAATGAAATTTGAGAAAGAAATGTGAAAAACATACTATGAGTTGTATAACTTAAAACATAATATATCAGATGCATGGTACATAAGATAACATTTTGCACTTTTCGGTGCTTATAACATACCCAATGTATAGCCACAGTATGTGTATGTATAAGATGCCCCATTATTTCAGGTGTCCAGAAGGAGCCTGCTATTTCCAAGTAGCCACACTGCGACCCTAGTGTAATGAAGAGGCTTCATTACATTAGGTTTTCAGCTCCCTGGGCAAGTCAGGGGAGATCAGAGGATCTCTCCAACAGGACCATGCTCCCAATTGTCCACCAAAGCTGGAAAGTGGGGCAACTACCTGGGACAGCCTAACAGTGCCCTAAAACTGAGACTGTTGGGAAGTATAGGAACCCTGCTTGCTAAAAACTTTAATACTAATAATAATTACATTCTGTTGGGAAGTATGTTATAATGATTGGATAATACATAAGTTACTCTATACTTGCTTCATATCTCCCACATATCCCTTTTTAGAAGCGGAAATTACTTAAATCCCTCTGTGTCTCTGTTGTTGTTGCTCTTTTATGGGAGCTCACAACGACGGCTGCATTTAAGTGCATCACAGTGTTCTACAGCCCTAAAAGCCACATAACATCAGAATAAAAAGCAGAAAATGGGGATTATTATATACAATCTTGGGAAAGTGAGAATCACCATACCTGGGAACGCTCTGGGTTTCAACCAGAGACTCCGGCAGAGGCACTGTATCTCTAGTTCTCTGGGTTGACGCCCACCAACACCTGAGGGAATTACCACCGACATCAGTGGGACCGCCCACAGTGCCAGCGGGACTGCCCACAACGCCAGCGGGCACACCCACTGACATCAGCAGGTAGTCCTGGATGCATCCCTCATGGAGGGGCTCGGGGAGCTGGAGCCTGAAGGTTAACAGGCATGACAACCACCATAGCATCCAGTAAAATCATTGATGGGTTGCTGCGGTGATATGAACGCTTTTCACAGCATGAAATTTTGTTTACTCTCAATGTGCTTCAAAATGTCTTATTCAGCCACATAAATAGCTATCAGGTCCAAATGCCACATAAAATGTATTAGTAAAGTCGTTGTCACTAGTCACATTTCTTACCACACCTCTTCAGCAAAAGCGGCCCTCTTTGGACTTTTGAAATCTTGGAATGAATTAAAGCAGTTTAATAATTTGCTACCTGACAAGTTAAATGGTTCATTTCATTTTCTGGGAGCTGACAATCTTCTCACAACGGCCTAATATGTTTTTCCCCCATGGTGTCTGCTTTGAGCCAACTTTCTAACCATATAAACTAATCAAATATGTTTTCTTTTATCAAATGACAGGATGAAAAGAACTAGAACTGTTTTATTACCTGCTAGGGATGACAAAAACAAACGATGCACTTCTAAGTTCGGAAGTAAAAACTTCATGGCAAAAGTTTCGGGAAGTTGCGCTTTGACATGTTCAATGAAGGGATTCATTTGCACAGTGACAGAATATGTCATCTCTTTCCGCTTTCACCTCAATCAGTACCAGTCCTGGAACAACAGCTAACTAAAGAAAATCATGCAATGCTATTATAAAGGCACAGGACCCTTAAACATGAGCTGCAATTCAGTTATATAAAAAAACATGTTAAAGTCATAGCCATAATTAACAATTCGTTAAAACAATATTTTTTGTGTTTTTGCTATGACTTTATTCAACTCTGATTGCCCGCTAACTCATTTAGTGCACCCACACACAGATTATATATTGTTTTTGTTCAACACAAATGGGGATTTCTTTTGAAATAATAATTATATATAAACCAGCAGTGAGTATGAAAAATATCTAAAAATGTGGGAAATATTAGGGGGGAAAAAGAAAGATTTTCACAGTGTCACCTATAAAAACTATATATAACCAGTGCAAATGGAAAAAATCTCCAAAAGTGTATTTAGGTATTTGTCCTGTTTTTGGAAGAACCTCATATGCCTGGTATTTTCATTTATTTTGGCACTTACAGGGTTAAATATGAATGATGTGCATCACTGTTTCTAAACAAAAAAATTTCAAATGTATGCTGCGAGTTGCGTCCCAATAGTGGCCAGAAAATGAAAAACTGCTAAACAAAAGTATATATTTTTTGAACGTTCACTTCCCATAGTATTTTACTTGGGGTATTTTAACACTTTTGATTTAACCATTTTAGCGTTAGTCTGTCCTAAACATTGCAGTCAAATTAAATTATTTTCATTTTTATCCAACCCATAATATCCAAACACAGTATTTAAGTACATTTCCTTCCCTGGGTACATGAAATTACTAAAACAACTTGCGATTTGTATTCAGAAACGCCCCTTGAGAACATATGCATGGGTAGGGCATGTCTTTTAGGCACTGCGGGTTAAAAATTGGAACATGCGCATTACAGTTTTCAAACATGGAATTTTGACAGATGAGTTTGTTAGTTCCAGGTCTCATTTGAGACACAGTAGAGTTCCCATATTTCATTTTAAACCCCTAAAACATATAGACCACTCAGGGAATCTAGTTAGGGGCATAGCCTGTCCCATGCAGCTGATTCTGCACCAACACCTTCCAGAGTTAGTCTTTAAGTCTTTGACTATGGAAATCATTTTGTAGAAGAAGCTCACCGAGACTGGTCCTTCTGCTATCTATTACTTTAGTGAATAAACCCCAGCATGTTGTATATGCATGTATGTCCAGGTGGATTTATAATCAAATAAAATTTGTGGTTGCAGTGTAAACTCTTAGTTTGCCTTTTGAGAAAAAAAAAACTCTTTCAATAACCCTAATGTGAACTGTTCTCTGTCCCGGACATCTTTCCAAATCTGATTACCACAACTGCTGGATGGCTTTGCTTGTACTTTCTGTAGGCTGGCAAGAGGCCATTTTCATGCAAGTATCCATGGTAACAGCTTTGAGGATACAATAACAGAAATGTGAGGAAGCTGCCATAGGTCTTGTGCCAAAACTGTGACCAGACAGGATCCCAGAAAAAGCTACATTCCAAAATATTAACCCTTTTTTCTACACACGTACATCGCAATACTTTACTGCAGCCTCCTTCAGTAAAAGATTAAACGCAGTTTTTTCTTTTCCAATTACGTACTAATCAGAACACAAAGATTAAAGATTGACAATTGTGTCATCTCTAATAATAATTGCTTAGAAATGTCAAATTGTTTCCATGTTCAGGAGAATCAATGATATTGCTGATTATTGTGTGTAATTATTTTAGAAATAGTTGTTTGAAAAGTAAACGCTTAGCTAAAGGAAGCTGAAACTATACAAATGTCGTCATCCACCTTTGCGCTATTACAAAGACAGCCAACTCCAAAGATGGGCAGTAAGTTAACAAATGGAATGATTGCATTTATGATGTGAGGTAATCCTGCGTATCCTGAGAAAAGGAACTTAATGTCACAAACTCCATCATAATAAGCACATTAGTCTTAGCTAATAACCTTGTAGTTTTCTTCTTCACACAACTACAAACTATCTGAATTTGTCCTGAAGCCTTCTTATTGCTAGGCCTCTAGGGCAGTTTCTTCTAATGTCCAGGTAGGAGTATAGCTCTCCATGAGGGAACCAGGCAGTTGGCAGGTATGGGAATAACTTCTCGAGGCCCAATGTACTTTGCAGTATACACCAAAGGTGTATTTCTAAAACATATATGTATATATATATATATATATATATATATATATATATATTTCTTATTGTAATCTGTGAACACAATTCTATATGTTTATAACCATTACTCATCAGTTAAAATGCAGGGTATGTAAAGGTGTCACAACTCGTTTGAAGTTGTAAATTAATACATATCTCTCCATTCATCACACACCGGTCTCTTCTTTTAGCTAAATCTACATATTTTGTATAATATGTAGTTTTATAAACTGAATACTAGATGAAATTAGAGGAAAATTAAAAATGTTACACACATATCAAAGATTCCTTTACCACCTCTTAAAACGCGTTAACGTATTTCAGTTCGTAATTAACAAAGACTATCCCTATTTTATTTAAGGTGTTGAATAAAGATGAAACACCTTTCTGTATCTGAAATATTACAATGAACTATTCTTAAGAATAATCCTTTATTAAAATGAGATGCCATTACGTCTCAAAGTGAGGAATGAAGAAGTATACTGGAGATTTTTATTAAAATCTTAAAAAATAGATTTTTCTTAAAACATTTGCCGGAGAAAAAAAATTTACCTATAACACAGACATGGTTGGTTGTATGAATGCATAAATAGAACGAACCACATTCCCCCTATGTGTGTAGGCAATAATGCTGACTAGAGAAGGCCCTGTCCAATATACCCCATAATTAGCCCCAGCACATGAGTATTCTTGAGTGTCCTTAGGTGGGTTTCTTTTCGTATCACTTTCCTAGGTTCCTTCCAGGGTTCGAACACACGTGTCCTTCTTTGATACTGTCAAGGGTTCGACAAGATAGAAAGATGTAAGAGAACTTGTCTGCCGTTTGGGATGATGATGGGATGATTTACTATGTAAGCTATTATTGTTAAGTAGAAGCATCTAGGAGTAACAACAGCTCAGCCACAAAGCAGTAGACCACGCATACTCACAGAGAGCTATAACAACCTCCACTCTTCTGGGAAGGCTGTCCATAAGCTTCTGCTAATAGCTGACAAAATCACCAATTACTTACCACCTATACCCTGGCGTACAAGAAGTTGCGATCTCTCTTACCTCTCATTTACAATCAATACATAGGGGAATCAGCCAGCGGCATCCCTTGTCGCCCATGATTCACCTCCATACAGTTTCCAGATTGCAATCCACAGATGAGACAAGTGATTTTTTAGTGAAGAAGCTGTCACAGAGAATCGCGTCAGGTGCCCAACATTCGCCAATATTTTACCAATACATTTATTTGATGATGTTTTTTATATACAGTATGAATTAAGTATGTATTAAATGATTATGTCTATGTATTTTTTTTTTTTACTGAAGTGATCGCACCGTATATATTATTCCTGTGAGAATTTGTGCCAAAATTAAATATGAAAAACAAGGGGGGCTGACAAAAGATCAGAACCACCCTTTCACTCCCAATGCCATCCTCCATCGATTTAAGTGAAACTAAAGTGTATGCAAGTTGTGTGTAAGTTTCTGCAAGAAATTGTGAATTGACAATAGTGAATTTTTCGAGTTATGCTTTGCTGCTACAAACACGCATTTTTTCTAACTTGAATGTACTCCCATTTTAGTGAATAAACCGTTTGTCAGGAAGACTGAGAACATGTGAAAGGTTGGTTGGAGTTCCCAGTTTAATCAACTGAGCGCCATCATATGATTCAAGATGCATATTTTTACAAATACGTATAGGGACAAAAGCCTCAGTAAATTTGTAAGTTAATTATTGTATGATTTTTTTTTCTATAAATGTTTCACTGATTTACTCCGTTTTTTATTGTATGAGTTTATAAATTGTTCTAATGAATGTAACAGCGCTGCGGAATCGGCCAGCGCTTTATAAATAAATGTAATGTAATGTAACATTTATATGTAGGCAACGGAATATGTAGGTATGATAACAGTTCCTAACTTGTTCTTTGATACAATTCTAAATAATGTAGAAAAATGTATTAACTCATCGAGAACACAATACATATGCATGCATACATACATACATATATATATACGCATGCACATACACCTACATACATAATGCAACATACAGTATAAACCAATTTAGAATCTGTTGCTGAATCAGGCAAGGTAGAATCAATGTGAAAAGCTTTGGTTGGTAAATTCTACTTTTGCCTATTTGAATGAACTGTCAGAATTGATAAATTGGTGTTTCTCAGTGCATCTTTTAGGTTTTTTTTGTATTTCATTCTCAGTCTTTATAAATATTGAAATAACTAAATGGATTCTAAGCCTCCAATATTATTTGAATTGCATGGCAAAAAAAAAAGACATTCTGCTATAAGAATTGGAAGTTGAGAGAAAAGATGAAACTGCCTCCCTCAATTTCTTGAGAAAAATAGAACTCCTACCTCCAGCTTCTAGTCTAGGTATAGCTGAGAATAAAACACTGACAATTTGGTTTATGATAAAAATAAGATAAACAAATTGATATATCACTTTAAAATAGCCATCCATTTATTCCCATTTTAATATGTATATTCAAAATATTTTATATGCACTATTAAATGCACGGCACAGCTATCTATTAAATGGTAAGTAAAGTTTCACTCTAAAATATGGTGGTCATACATGAGTAAACCTCCCAACTAAGCTAAATCTCTGATTTTCAGGGTGCCGGTAATGGCTACATTCTCTTAATACAGTACCTATTACAATGTATGTCTTAAATGTGAAAATAGGAGAAACAGTTTCATTTCTAGAAGCGGATGCTTCTGATTCAGCTGCTTTAGCTATGCTTTCTTAGAAAGCCAGTCCTAAAGACAGCCTCTACACCCTTTGCACAAGCCACATTATGTGTACAACAGTTTTATAACTTTGTAATGACCTTGACAACAAATTTTCAGTGTGTTTTTTGTTCCAGACTTTCTAAGAACTGCTGCCCTCAAATCTATTTATGATTCTACCCTGTCAGGGCATCATGTCATCTGCAAGACATTTGACTTAACCAAGGCATATATGTGGTGGCCCAAGCTCTCAAATACAACAAAATATAAAAAAAATCTCCATAATAAGACAGACTTTGGTAACTAACAAAGTGAGTAATGTAGTATGTCACTGCATTGTTTTCAAAAAGAAGAGCTCAGTAATAGCATTAATGGCTTTTTTAAAGCTAAATTAATGGCAAAACCTTCCAACCGCTTACCTTCAAAGTAAAATACACTGTTAACTATAATTGATTAATAACCAGTGTCATGCCCTGAGGCAATTTTACTGGCATTTTACGCTTACGTATTTGAGCCAATTTTACTGGCATTATACCGCGATTATTAGTCCTTGAGGCTAAAAATGTTTGGCTGTAAGTACTTACCATGCATTGTTGCAAATGTAATCTATATGACACAGAACCTGTGGCTGACGACACTGTTGTTTCCAGTAGCATGGGTAATATGTCGATTTGGCACCATCAGATTTTCATTTTGAAACAATGGCAATTTCTAGAACGTTTAATGAGCATAAACAAAAAATCAATGAGGTTGGAATATATTTTTAACAACCTCTATTTAGTCATGATCAATTCTATATCTAGTTTTTCTAGAGCTACAGCTGAAAAAGCAGTCAAGGTGAGAATTCCTCATCCTCTTACTCAGGGTTGCTTGGTGCTCTCAAGTAAAACAGGATATAACTCAAAAAAAATGTTATAACTCAATGCTATAACTTAAATGTTATTTACTAAGAGGTTTTTGATATGTAAGAAATATCATACCCTCCAGAGTGTCCGGGATTCCGCTGGCTTTATTATCTAGTAAAATACGTAAGCTCTTATGCAACATGTGTGAGTCTACTCATTGGCCACTGGAATTAATATGGACTTTATTGCTTCCAGAGCTTCTCTGACAATCGGTTTCTATGAGTGCCATAGTCATTTCATTTTTCTGAACCTATATGACCATTATGGCACCAGTGGATGACCACTTTATTCCACTGATTACCTTATCAGTGAGTACGGCACAAGCCTTTATTAAGGGGGTGGTAAGACTGTGACACTCAATTAAAATCCATTCCATGGCTAATGTGTATTTTACGTGCTGAAGAATACCAGTTAAAATTCCTTTTATTTACCAGATAGATGTCTATTTATAAATACCGGTACGTTCCATGCCAGTTAGGGCAAACATTTCTTAAAAAGGAATTGTTCATCCTTAATGATTTTGTGTTGTATGTACCTGGTAATCATACTGCATTCTAAAGAAATGCTGCCTAGAATAGACTTTGATTACTAAAAATAACAATGTTTACAGTTATTGATTTTAATTCTTACATTATTATTAACCTAATTAGTTTTAGGAAGCTGCTTCTGGATAAACTATTATAACATGTTGAGTAAATATAGGGTCTCTGTTGCTCTAGACTGACCTATATTGTATCTTTATTTCACTGACCTACTTTTTTATGTTTTTGACTTATCTGAAAATGAACAATTTCAAAAAGGTTACTGTGGTAAAAATCATTTTGAATAAAACCAGAGAATAGAGAAAAATATAAATAATAAATAATAAAACCAATAATAATAATAAAAAAAAATATATATATATACATATAGATTGTGATGGCCAAGGGCCGTCTGTAGTAGCTATTGTTTGATTTCTATATGTCTCAGTATATGTGTGATTATTGTTGTTCTTTTTGTTCCCCTCATGTACTGTCCTGTCCATACTCCACATGCCCTGCTCACGGACTTTAACCCTGTATAGCCTGGACACCATCAACCCCACCGGAGCGCCCCTTTTGTGGCGTTAACCCACGGGGGGGTACGACCAGGGGTGGTTCAGAGAGGGAGCCTCCTACAGATCCCCCGTCGCTTAGACCACCAGGAGAGCGGAGATCAACCAGCCCTCCGTCCCGGGGAAACTTTGAACTGTTGCTGCTCGGGGTACCTTCGGCCGATCGCGTCACTTTTTGGACGGGATACCCTCAGCACCCCGAGCAATCCATCGATACCCCGGGATCGCCACCGTCCCTCGGGATCACCCCCGCCCATCGGGATCAGCCGATCACGACAAAGACGGCTAAAGTTATTCGAACATTGCGGCACTCGGTGGCCTAAGTGTGGCGCCACACTGTCTGGGCTGGGCGGGAAGTTGTGGACAGGATTTATGGTTTGTTTCTCACCTAACCTATATATAAGCCCTTGTCTTTCCTAAATAAAGGATCCCTGTTTTACCTCACTACGAGTCTTGTCTTGTTATTGAGGTAAGCCTCGGTGCTCCCCTTATCAGGATGGTAGAGCGCTGTATTGCTATACTTCTGTATACTACAGTGCCGCCGAGGTTCCCGAAGAGCTGTGGCTTCTGCTATGATCACGTATTGTCCTTTTCAGGACAATAGCCACCCTGTGTAGCTTAGCTTTAGCTAGCCACAGAGGCAGAGCAGCTCTGTTGCAGCTGTGTCCTCTCTTCTCGCTGTAGCGCTGGTCTTGTCGAGCAGTGAAGGGGTTAATCGCTGGTGTCCTGGTGGCCATGGGGCGGATGAAAGAAACGTTCGGCGGGTGTACCCTGTCGGGGTACAGGTCATTCCCATCACATATATCTACACCAATCAGCCATAACATTATGACCACCTGCCTAATACTGTGATTGTGTAGCTCCCCCTTTTGCCGCCAAAACAGCCCTGACCCGTCGAGGCATGGACTCCACTATACCTATGAAGGTGTGCTGTGGTATCTGGCACCAAGATGTTAGCAGCAGATCCTTTGAGTCCTGTAAGTTGTGAGGTGGGGCCTCCATGGATGCATTCTGGTGTTCTCCAGGTAAGCGACGCACACATACCGGCCATCCCAGTGATGTAAAATAAAAATTGGTTCATCAGACCAACATTCTTCCATTGCTCTGTGGTCCAGTTCTTATGCTTACGTGCCCATTGTACTTGCTTTCGGCACTGGACAGGGGTCAACATGGGCCTCTGACTGGTCTGCAGCTATGCAGCCCCATACGCAACAAACTGAGATACACTGTGTGTGTGAAAAAATCTTAACCTTTATCATTTCTTATGCATCTCAATCCAATCCATATAGCAATTTTACTGTTGCTGCAAAGTAAGAAAATGAGAAAACACATGTTCAAATGATACACTTACCATCCATTCTTACAAATTTCCTCAACAAAGAGATTTTTAAATAATTTAAAATGTTTTTGATATCTGTGTATTTTGTTCAGATTTATTTTCTAGATTCCTCACAATTCCATATTTGTTTCACTATTTTCCTTTAATATCCATTTTTTTTAGATAACACCCGCAGTGTTAATATGGATTGCATTGCGATGCATAAGAAATGATAAAGATTAAGATTTTTTTCATGAAACATAAAAAACAAACCACATATATCATAGCAGTGATCCTTCCAATAAGCAATCAAAAAATAAAAATATGCAATGTTATAGGGGTTTTTTTGTTTTATAAAAAAAAATCTATATGCCACCTCTAGTGATTTTGTCTGCCAATCTTGGTGAGGGACAAAGTCTTCCATGGTTATCATTTTTACAGTAGTTAATAACTCCAGCTTTCTGACCTGTATGTGTAAAATACCGCTTGGCAGTATGAAGCCTCCATATGGCCATGGAAAGAAATCAATTAGAAAATCACAGCATGACCCAAGGGTTACCACCTTGATTTATAACCAGCTCCCTCCCATGAGCATATGTATACTTCAAACAGAACTTTACATGTGTAGTCAGCAGTATGTGTTTCCTATAATAATGGCAAGGTGACACTGGCAACCCTAGATATTTCATTAAGACAGTACACATTTCTTTACTTATTAAAGCCCACTACTGTCACTACACAAGAAACTTAGTTACATTAGTTATCCTCTCAGTTTTAGACCCTGGGTTCTTGACTGTATAGTCACCAGATACATTCAGAACCAGGGGAGGGGTCAAGGCCCAATAATATAAACATCTTAAAATATATTTGACAGCATACATAAGATAATAGATAATCCTGTCATGCACACATTCAATAAAAGCGGTTGCGTAGAATATCAATGCAGTTATTCTAGACACACTAGTGCATACCTCACAACTGTCCAAATCCATCTGTCCTTATTTTCTCACATGATGGCCTTCCAAGGGCCCCATGGGATTAGGGCATTCAGTAATTGCTCCCAGGCCACTCCAGGCTCTTCAAACAGGGTTGTTCTCAGAGGTGGGAGTGCAGTGGGGTCAAGGAATGTGTAACACCGCGGTAATAGTGCGCCCGCTCACACAGTGTGTGAACAAATATGAAGTCGGGCTGTAGTCAAGGTAAGAGTGATAGAGTGAGTGTATGATAGTGTGTGTAAGTGTTTGTTATTGTGGGATAAAGTGTGTGTGAGTGTGCATGTTAAGATTGAATGCATATTAGAGTGAGTGTGTGTTACAGGGCAGGGTCTGGGAGTAGACATTTGGCTTTAGCTGCCCCGTTGGCAAGACGGTGCCAACCCACCCCTGTGTCCCAGGGTTCTAAGAGCTGAGAATGTTTGCTCACTACTAATGTATCACATCCTTTTACAGTTCTAAAAGTCACAGTGATGTGCAAAGAAAGAGCAGAAATTGTGTTTGGAAATGAAACTATGCATATATGAGCATGATGTTCTTCCATTGAATGGCCCAAATCTTCAAATTAGATTAGCTCAGGTTACCCCCTTGTCAACCTTCCATTGTCAGTATATAGGCACCCCTACAAGAGTACAAAACAGATCACTCCATAAATACAAATATTAATAAATGCAGACAGGAGTACAGAACTATTTCAAAACCAACCAGGCTCTAATATTCAAGTATTTAAAATGAACCAATAACATCCCCTTATTATCATATTGTTTAGTACTTACAATGAAACCTCAAAGTTCATTGACATTTATACCAGTCCATATCTGAAAGTACGTTTATGTTATTATGGTATATGGTACAATAAAATATTAAATGTAACTATTCTCTTTTATCTTTAACATTGTATTCATCACATTATTTTGCAATACCCTACTTTTTTAACAGTATGATTTGTTGAAACAATTACTGTTTTGTTAAAAGATAAGCATTTGTGAATCTGTAATGTTTACTGTGTATTTGTGCATTCTTTATGCTTTGCTTCATCCTTATATATTCTCTTATTGCTGCATTTTGTCAGCAGTGACACAGCTGTACCAGTTAGCGATATCTAGAGTGTATATATCTTATTTGATTATTTTTTGTTCTCTATTTATTAATGCTATATTTCTCAGTTATCCCTTTCCGATTCATTCACTAAGATATTCTGATACTGCGACATGTTCATGCTGTCTAAATCTTGCAAACTAGCTAAATCTGGGTTGTTATGGTATATCAAGGGTCAGATTAACATCGAATGCAGTAATAACACAAGTATTATGGACTCCCTGCATATCTATTATATAGGAAAAGTATGGGTGTTGATGGCTGAATCCCAATATCAGTGCAGATACTCCTATTTAAAGGAGCTGTAAACAGTGACATATCAATCTTTCGCGCTGCCCTGGCATATAGCAGCTGACTCCTCTGCGTGGCGTTCTTTTACATCATACTGTCATGTGTCAAGTCAGCACAGGCCTCCATAGTGCTTATGAGTCTGTTGGGAAGATAGTGATCTCCATTGTAACCAGCTAATTGAGAAATGGTGTTATAGACATGGACCTGCCACCTAGACGGAATATGAAACTTGCAATGGATACTCCTTCATTGCCCAAAATCCATAAATACAAACTTCGCTTTTAACACTACTCCCATAACACCAAAGTCCAAGTAGCAATAGCGTTTGTATGCTTTATTTACTTCTTTGTAAATAAATCTAATCCAATAACACAATCAAGAAGTTCTATTCACTAAGAAGTTAATTGCACATTCCAAATGTGAGTAGGAACTTAGTCCCATCTCACATATTTCACCTAGCATTTCACACCACCAGGGGGATGTGAGGTGATATGCAAGTCACCTTCCTTCAACCCTGGATCTGTTCATCCCTGATAAAACAATGATGTGACATCATATCCCAGAATTAAGAACAGAGGTGGTTGAGGTAGGACATGGGAGACGAGAAGATCATTTCTGGCCCAAGAAAAGAGACCTGTTAAAAAACGTATTTTCAAATGTTCAAACTCAACCATGGACTTCCATAGAGATATGTTTGCTGCAAAAGCAAGCTAGCTTTTATTCTGTATTAAAAGGAATATGAGTATATGGGAAGAGAACATAATATTTCCACATAGTAGAACTAGAAAAAGTTCAGAGATGGGTGGCAAAAGTAATTAAACTGATGGCAGATCTCAGCTATGAAGACGCTCTTTCCATATTAGGCTTGTTTACTTTTGAAGAAAAACGCCTGGATGGATATATGATCGCTGGACATAGATATCAAAACAGCACAGAATTGGCAAAAAAACAGACAAAATGATTGAAGCTCACTAGTCGTACCTAGGTTCTCATTAACAATAAAGAGCTGATATGTTGTGAATAAGTCAAATATTGTTAGAAACACTGATAAAATGACATAAATAATAATAAATACACCAGAAAATACCACCCTAGACATAACTAAATACAACTATGGTTACTACTTAAGTTCATAATTTGCCAGCAGATGACACTATACCCCACACTACTTCCGAAAAAACAACAAATGCTCTGAGTTCAAGAAAACCAACCAAAGTTTTGTTTAGCCTTTTTAATGAAAACAAGGATGTTTTCTTTGGCACATTTGTCAAGTCCTGATACCAATAAAGACAAATTGTTTTTGTTCTTAACACTAATGCATTGTGGTTTCGGATGTGAGAGGATGCTGGCTGGATCAAATTTCAATGCAGAAACCGTTCATTGTTTCGACATATTCAACTTCAGATCTGGTACTGTTTAGATTTGGTTGGGGATGTAGGTTTGACTGAAATATCTATTTATCCACTTGTTATCCAGCCCATATAATTTGCAAAGTGAAACCTGGGATTGGATATACATGTGTGTGCATTGGTCACATACTATACAATGCCTAACAAACTGTGAAGATGTTTTATATTTTTATTATTATCTTCTGGCAGACTCAAGTGGCAAGTAGACCGATAGTGAAGCGATCAAACCGTTTTTCTGTTGTCTCTGTCTATGGATGGTTTTATGTTTTAACAGAACTAATTTAAATAAAAAATGTATACAAATTGGGTCCACATAACATTAACATTGATTGTAGAGATCATTATGTGGATTCACCCTAAGACTCTAAAAGTCTTATTCTTCTCCCAACAGATCACTGGAGATACTAAACATCTTACATGGTAATGCCACCTACACTGCAATCTTTTCTTGGCATTGAGTTAAACTAAACATGATATTCTATTTTTTTTACATGCTTGGATTGAAACACTAGTGAATCATGGAAAAAGGCATGTGCAATCTTAAAAACATTATGATCTTTATCTGTAGACTCTTAGAGAAATAATCTCACCATATATTTTATCAAGATCACATATTTGCTGCTCAGTCATACCATTTAAGACAAAAGATATTGCTTTAGATAAGTGGAAATGAGCCATGTGTCTCTGACTTTCTTGATTCTCTTTTAGATGTTTGCTCTTGAATAAAACCTTTGATACAAGACTAATTTTTTAATTTATAATTATATTGTATTTATACAGTATTAAGATTCTGCATACCCTCAGCCTCCAGCCACAATGATGAGCTCTTCCTTATGCTGTCTCACAAAAACCAACGTTGGACAACATACTGGGCTCTCTATTTGTCTGTGTAGGTCTTGTCACAATTATAAAGACCTACTGACTGATAAAGCCAATCACTGATGCTTGAATAATACCATTTCAGTTGCTGTAGGGGGTAAGATTGAAAGGGTTGTTCTTGAGCATAAAAGCTCCTCCACTAGCAGGCCCAACGTGAGTAGGAGTCATTTGCAAGAATAACATGTTTGATTCATTCAGTGAACTGGATGTACTCTACAAATCCCATCCTTGTTCCGTTAATTCACATAAAATCTGTAGCAAACATGACGCATACTTTAAAAATGCAAACGTTCTGCCAATCCGAAAACTTTTAAAGTGTCAAAGCACATGAAAATCTGAGGACAAAGGGAGTTGTAATCTACAATATGAACCAGATTTTGTAAGTATCCTCTGTTTTTGTTTTTATTACACTTGCAGTCTGGTATAGTAAGAGTTTGGAAATATTCCTATGTTTGAAGTATTGAGTTCTAGGAACAAACTGTACTGCCTTTAACATTTTTACTCTGTACAAACACTTTCAGAAACCTCTACACCACACTGATATTTACTTTTCCAAGAAATGTTTTTTTCTGGTTTGAAGCTGAAGTAAAAATACATCATTTACTTTTATAGATTTCTACATCTTCTTATTGTTGTCTAGGCATTTTTAGCTTAGTGAGTAAAAAGGGACAACATGGGCATGGCCTTACACATCACAAATACTGTTTTGTTTAGTAATAACACTAACGTCTAAAAGTTTATGGAAACACATAAAGGGACCTCACCACGTGCCATCACCTCAACCCCATACCATTACTGGTAGCTGTGGGATAGTTAAAATTAATTTTAAAAATAACTGGTGGTGTATATCCCATATGTCCATTGGCATCTTAAAAAACCCTTTGGAAAGGCACCCCACCCCACTGAATTTAAAAAAAAGACCTACCTATCCCTCATACCTCTAAGCCATCAAGGTAAGAGGAGATGAGGTCCATTCAGTTAACTTTTTGGCACTCAAAGGGTGCAAAGCGTATGGAGAAAAAAGTGCTTCAATTGAAAACTAATGGAACGCCTTTATTTTATTTTTTTACAAACCCTGATTTAACATGAAATATCAAAACTCATGCCACATGAGTGTACATGCATGTCAACCCTCTCCTTACTACTACATAAAGTGTTTGGGGGATTTTGTCTCTTTTTAAGCCACAGGTTAAAGTATGTAACAGTACAGTTATGACAAATATATTCTGTTTTTGTGTATCTAATCTAATAGGACAACCTCCACTGAACAAATGGCGCAACATGCAATGCTGAAGATGTTGATTACATTTTGAAGAACAGTTTAGATCCAATTAGCTTTCTAACTTGCACCATGGAAGCTCAGAACACCTGACTTGAGTACTCATTATAGCTTTTAAATGTCTGAGGTAATGTACCTTGACTGTGTTGAAGAAATCAATGGCAAGCAGACACATTTCACTTAAATATCTTTTGTGCTGGAGCTGATTACGTTTTGTTTCTGCGTATTTTACATGTAAATGCTAATGTGACAATTGTTTCACCTACTACTACTGGTCTAAGTGAAACGTGTTTTTTTTTACCCGGTTGTCATGAGCTCAGCACAACGGTCTTGGTTCGTAACAATGTTGTTCCTTCAGTGTTAAACTTCAAAGGGATGTAGGTAATAAAATGTTAGATCATGTTGGATATATACAACATAATTAACAAAAGCATGGCACATATAGAGTTATTTAGACAGATGTGGAGAAAGCTGCACAGAAAGCCCCAAATTCCTCAGTACCATGTCTTCCATGCCAGCCATCCAGTAAGTTGGTAGGTATTAACTATTCACTGCCTGCTATGCATTTGTTTTCAAACTTTTAAAGTAAAAGAACAATTGTAACTCAAAATGTATCACCCAGAATATGTTTATTAGGTACAATAAGAGACAAATAACCTATTGGTTTTTGGTGTAGATTGCTTACCCACCGACCATTTATAACAAGCTTTGCCTGTATATTGGTCCCTATCACTGGATCAAAATGTAAGTACAGATAGATAGATGGTCCAGTTAGGGGTCATCTGAGAGCTCTTTGTAACGGGCCCAAAAATATACAATCAAGCATTATGTCTCTATTGTGACAGACACAGTCTCCATAGTGACCTTACTCCACATAATACATGCTTCACCCCGGTATATGACATCATATCCCAGCACTCAACGTCTAGACAGTGGCGTGGAGGCAAGTGGTAAAGGACAGCTGGGACACTGCCCAGGTTGAGGCTTAGGGCAGCACCCTATCCAAGATATGTCTCTGTAACCCAGAAAAAAATCTTTGCCACCTTACAGTAAGGTACAAATCAAAACTACAACAAATAATAGCATGTTCTGAACAGTACTTAAAGGGGTTTATAGGGTTTATAATGCTGCTCTATTTTGAATGCTATAAAATCAGAAGATTAAAGATCTTTTTCAGTCACTATACAATAGAAACATTTTTGTCCGCATTCTTTTAAGAATATGTGAAAGCACATCATGTTTAACGTGGAAACCATTCACTGTGTGAGGCAGTTACCATGTGCTATTTACACTTTTGATACTCTGCCGGCGATAAATACTTTCTTTAGAAATAAAGCCACGGGGACCTTTAACTAGGGAGTATCTGCCAATACACCACAAAAAAGGTTATTGATTAAACTGTGACAAATAACTTTATCCAGAATAATGATGTCTGGAACAAAAAATCATCACAAATCCTTTACTACATAAGATATTGAAGATGTAAAAAGAGGTAAAAGGTGAATTTCTCACAGTAGACATGCTTTTTTTTCAGAAAGGTCAATACCAAATTTAGGTAGCCCCATCTGTGACGCAACTGATGAAAAGAGCAATTATACATAAACGCGTCAAACTAGGAAACTTCCCAGGTTAGTATATTTGAAGATCTCCCGATTCTGTGTGTGATTTCATGTAGATGCAGGCATCGGCTGCACGTAGGAGTGAGGTGGGGAGAGCCACAGAGAGCCTTTAGTGGGAGGCAGCAGGGCAGTTGGTGGTGGTAGGCAGAATGTGGGCATGGACATACATCACATCCCTACCCTGAGAAAGAAACTCACCCAGTAATCAGAGTTTCACCCAGAGACACCAGGTCAAACCCAGAGACGTGTATGCATGATCTTTGAATTAAAAAGAAAAAATATAGATAAACCTCTATAAACCTCTTAACCTGCCCAAATCAAACAGGCCCTACACTGATGGGAGCCCAAAGCAACTGCCAAATTTTAAATTTTACTTTTAGCATCACCTCTATAGATGAATATTTATGAAGATCCTAACAACAGGAAGTGATATATCTTTAGTGCAATCTGTAAAACATATACAATTTATTGAAACAGCTGCTCTTCCTACACCCAGAAAAATAACCTGCGTATAATCTAGTCTAGTATGACATCACATCAAGCTGCATCATAGTTATTTCATTATGACCTTAAGTGGGCTGGTTAGTCGTAAACAGAGAAAACTAAAGGGCTGTCCCTTGACATACAGAGCACTTGATACGTGTGCAGGCAGCCAAATGACAAACTGTCATAAACGGCTCCAACTGTGGCTGACTGATGATCCTGTTTTCCAGTGATAGCTCCAGCCTACTGGAACATCTGGATATACATGGAAACACCCGGGGGAGTAAATACCTGCAAACATTGCTTTTCTCATTGGTACTGGACACCACATTTTGTGAGTCTGAGCTTCTCTATATGTTTTAATGTTTTTTTGCATGTTACTGCAAGTAGATTTGGTTAACATATATTTATCCTGGATGTAGAGCAAACCAGGACATATAACCAGCGCAAGAGGCTGTTTAGGATCATAATTGCATTAAAGGGACCCTTAAAGGCAAAAATACTTACGCAAGTGTGATCTGGATACTCACAAGGTTATTTTCTTTAACTTCAGTTGGTGGTTACAGATATACAATTTCTTGTTATATGCATTATTATTATTTTTATTACTTGCAGTAAGGATGAGACCCAGCTGCCCTGGGCATGTGGAATTGAGCACAGATTTGTAATTGAAGATATTGATCTCCCACAATTATGGACGATAATGATAATTGTGTTAAAGCCAATACTTGATGTAACCTTGCTCACTATACAGTAAAACAGAATGTTGCATACTCATTCTGTTCATACAACCAATGACTTCATTTTAATTTTATGGATCTTTCATGTAGAAAACATATTAATTTGTTTTTCCTTAAAGTCTATACAATTAACAGTACTTGTATTGTCAATTACTTAAGCCGTTATCTTTTTAACCATATGTTTCCTTGCATGCAAAATATGTTAATTCATCCAGATACATTCCAAAGCGTTCATTTATTAGGTAGCTAAACGTAAGGTTTATGTGTCCTCTAGTTGCTTCCTATACATGTCCATAAAATGAAGGTAAAATTGTGTGCCACACAACTGTGTTGCTCTCCAAATGGTAAGTTGGTGTTCTTGCCAAAGACATCTACATATATTGTATGTTTCTCTGCGACAAAAATAGTTAAGTAAATATTATTTACTGTTTTTCTTAACCTAAATGATGTAGATCAATGTTTTCTATTGTGACCCCTTAAACCTATGGGGCATTGTAACTGAGTTTAATAATGACTGCAATATTACAGATACATAATCTAATCACTTCCTAAAAACATACAAATAATTAAAGGTAATGGATTTGGAAATGTTCTTCCCAACTTTATTTCATACTCACACTTGTTTAATTTTTTTTCACAAACTGTATGTAAAGGATAAAAATGAAACAGAAGGGGTCATCTTGTACCAAGCCAGTGGATGCCCATTAATAAATAGTAGAATTGAGTCAAATTGGCAATAGCGTTGGATTTCTGAGGATAATTTGGCATTAATGGAGCAACTTCATTTCTAGTTAACTTGATTCCTAACTACTTCGCTATTCACGAACAGCTGCACTGAGTTGAGTTGGCAGTCGACTTCTACCTAACAAAATCAACTTGACTCTTCAGGGGTGAATGAGTTTACTAAGAGCTGGTCAGACTGAATAAATCAAATCTGTTAAGGGGAACTGTGAATTATAAAGTGGTCAATGCTACTGGGATAATACTGTTATGCAGGTAGGTGAAATCAGGTCAAATGTTACATACATACATTTAAATGAGAATATTAAAAGTTCTAATATAGGGTTTATTATATTCATTTTTAAAATCAGGTATTATAACACAGATTGGAGTATACCAAAGATTGGGATCCAATAACACCCAATCCAGAGATTATGTTCCAGGGTCCCAGGTTCAATTTATTTTAGCTATCAAGTTCCCAGAAGATGACATAAACCAGATCACAAAATGTTTACATTCCTTGTGAGGAGCTATTTGGAGAATAAATGTCCTGAAAGACCTCCTAGTCTTTTGACAGCCCCAGCCTGTTACTGCCCATTTATAGAGTGTACAGACATCTAATAGTTTTAGTTCCATTGGGATGAATAACATAATTCACGCTTTGCTGCTGCGGCTACTGAAAGGATTCTATTCATCTTTATTATTATTATTGCTAATAATTAAAAAAAAAATAAGTTTCCCTGTGGGACTAGAACTAGTTATCTTGATTGGCTCCTTAGTATAATTCCGCTTGATAAAATGACTTTTAAGTAATATGCCCATATGTACTTAAGCATTGCTAACTCAGCCGTACATCATTATGACATTGGAAAAGTAATAGGATAAAAGCTGCAAAGTCTTCACTGTAGTTCTGTATGTATGCTAAGAAAATATTTTTAACAATACATATTACTGTATGTTAACCGATCAATGGAATTGTTTTATGCTTCTTGAGCGGATTATGGAAACGTGGACCAATTAAATTCCTTATCCTTGTCTTGAATTATGCCTTCACAAGTTCCATGGCAAGTATTTGCCGTAGAGGCGATAGCTGTAGCCATTGTGTGCTATTTGATCCTTCCATCTTTAAGCATGCATGACCTTAGGATTTGTTATCATATTTGGGGTTGCCATAAAAACATTTTTTTTATCTATTTGACATGATCAGGAGGTAGGGTATTTAAATCATCTTCTATCTGATTTTGTTTTATTGTAGCTTTAAGTAATTATTTTGTTTCAAAATATATTGTAAATGTTATAATTTCTAACCATAAAAACTTGCAAACCTAGAACGTCAGAGTTAATTATCCATAATGTAGGTTAGTGTTTTATAGAATTTCCTATAACCAATTGCAAAAAAGCACCTCAAGCAGAAGTTTTCTAGATAACTTCTACTTCATATAGCAAAATTGCATTGCCTATTCATATAACTGCCCTTAACAAGCATAATAGCTGTGTTTTTACATTTGTACCCACAAGAATAAAATTATAATTTTGGCAAAATGCATGGTTTAGGATTGCCGTTATAAATAAAAACTGGTTTGTTATTCCTACTGTATTGTTAGACAGTAATTTAATTAAATGAGGAACTATGAGTTGCCAATAGGATATACCAAATGCAAAAGGTTTTCACATCTGCAGTGTGTTTTCATATTCTGTGGATCATTAAACTATGATTCACCTCTACAACAGACTCAACGGCATGATACTTGACCGTACCAACGGTAAAGATGTGCCTATGGAGAGTTTGGGATGGTAGTCATTTTATCACCTGTTTGTAGATTTCATTCTGTTGTAAAGAAATGTTACAGCCGTCTATATCAGGACTGTCAAAATCCGTCCTTACGGACTGGGATCCTGGGAGAGATTAAGGACGTGCCAAATGAATATGTGAGCATAAGAGTGCTACGTGTTTTCTTGATACAACTTTGACTATGGCGCACAGTGACTAGTGTCTGACGGCTGTGTTACACATTGGCAATGTTTCTTCTTTACTATTACTAGTATGCACTGTCCTTTTCTTAGAAGTGATGCTGCATGGTTATATCCCACATATTCATCTGCACTTGCTGGAAATATTTCCCAACTGCTTTAAGCGGTTTCTGTTTAACAGGTATTGAATACGTTCAAGTTATATACTGTTGACTTATCATATTAATAATTAGCCAGACATGAAAAGAACAACTCTAGTTTAAAGATGTAAATATATATATATATATATATATATATATATATATATACACATATATATATATATACACACATATATATATATATATATATATATATATATATATATATATGCATATATATATATATATATATATAAATCCACAATGCAATGATGCATAATATCATTAGCTTTCAAACAAGAGAAAGTGTAAGTGTGTCTGTAGTAGCTGATCATGTCAAATTGATGCTGTGTTACACTGTATAACAGCACTCTGTGTTAAGCTCATGTCACCTTATAAGAGATTATGCCAATTATACAAGACATTTATACACATATAATACTGCCACTTTCTAAAGATTCTTCTTCCCCCTTGACTTGTGGTATACATTTCACATAAATCATATGACACACTATTAAAAACTACCCCGATGTAAAATATGCTTGAGCAGTCAAATCAATTCTTCAATAGTAAAAGGAATTTCCAAGTTTTCCTTACCACAGGCATGCACTAGAAGGGACAGAACAAGCATTTCAATGATTTGGCTGCTGAACTATATGCACATATGGTGTCTTGTCGGTATACATTACAGCCAAGCTGACAGAGTAATGGTACCTGACATTGTTTTAGATAGTATGGGTAACAAAAAATCACGTAATACGGAAGACATCATTTTGACAGAAACCTTTATATCATAGTGGCGGGTGAATGGAAATATTGCAATGTAAGGGACATACATTTTCAATATACACACTATCTTCTGTTATGTATTTATCTTTTCTTCATACACATAGGAACAGGTTGACAATTCAGGCAGTAAGAATAGAGAGTCAACCCCTACAGGGCTCGGTCAGCTCAGAAATTTTTTTAAACCTTGTGTTGATATACAGAGCCAAAAGGGAGATGGGTTTGGGTTTTCTCTTTCCTTTATTTCTTGTTCTCATTAACCAGGAAAGGAAGGAAGATGATGGTCCAGCCTGTCTATCATTCCAGGGAACTGGGATGATAGAAAGGGAGAGAAGAACACTTAGCATACTTAAAACCACACAATCATTTTTACAATGTTAAACTTTAGTTGAAACATACATATACATGTCACCGTGTGATTTTCCTACTTTTTTTTACTTAACCTTCGGCTCGAATTGTGTCCATCACCTTATCCGCTAATTGTGATTTCAATGTGGAGTGAGAAATGCCTTGTGGCCTATTTGTATTTTGTCTAAACACCCCTATTTTGCTCTTGATCCACTCCTTAAAGTTCCACTACACTTTTAATTATTTTAAAGAAATAAGAATTTTTTTTACAGCGCTTCAATTATTTGGAGAAACAGCTTGTTTTTTAGATAATACAAACCGAATTGTCTGGGTGACTCTCACAGTCTATTTGAAGACTGAGAATTGAAAAAATTCTTCCTACACTACCTTGATTCGTTCACTCAAGAATTTCAAGATATGGATGGTTTATTTCCATTTAGGGCTGCCCTCCTACATATTTGGATGATGCACTTATTGGTAAACATGTTCATTTATCACAATCCTTAGTTTTAACCATTATGGTAAAATTATTTTTCAAGTAACATAGGTGCTCATAATTAAAATAACATGTCTATAAAACATCCAATCAAAGTCAACAAGTACAGTGCACTCTGATGGACCATTGTTTTGAACCTCTCCCAGCAGAAGCAACAATTCCCACAGTCACGTGCCTTTTACATGTTTAAAGATCATCTTTTTCTGCTCGTTAGCACTTCTGTTTGTGGGGGCTTTTTCTAGTATTGTAATATAACTTAGGTATTATTATTATTTATTGTTTTGTATAGCGCCATCATAGTCTGTAGCACTGTACAATGGGTAGACAGGACATAAAAAGTTGTATATAACATAACAATTTGACTTACAGAAACAACAGCTATGGAGTACCCTGCTCAAACAAGCTTGCAATCCAGAGTGAGTTAGGGTGTATTACAGAAGAGGTAAAATAGCTGGTATATAAATAACATATAGTACAATATATAGCAGATATTATTTGAGTATATAAATATATAAAATAAATACGATTTATTTATAATTACTTAAGCAGAAACATAGTTAGCAGTAGAATTGGTATTTATTATTGTTGTTGTTATTATTATTGTTTATCATATTCATAGTAATAGTAGTTTTCAGCGTTGGTTTCTTTGTAGGTTTTTTTTTTTCCTTAAAAATCTCATAAATAAATAGTCAAAGGTGGTAAAGCAGGGGTGATAATAGAGCAGTATTTGTAGAGATATATTGGAAATCCACTGAGATGCACTTTGATGTCTTGAAAGCAACATATATAATGCTGCTGAATAACTCTGAATTGCTAAATTCTTATATTGAAATACTAAAATAGCTGCTGTATGAAGTATGGTATGTTTGAAACAATCTCATTGGAACCCAAGAAGAAAGTTTCTTTTTTTTATTTATTTAATGCATATAGAGTCAATCAGAGCTGTTTTGAAATATTATATCATACACTAATGGTACTCCCTCTGTATCTCCTAATGTTGTAGATTATATTTAGAGTAGACATGTATCATTATGTGACAGATTCCTTCCTCCATTATTTACACATACTAATTTGTAATTTTGTGTGTTAATAGATTAGTAGAATATTAGGTAAATTCTAAAAATCCTTATATTTATATTTTCATATTTTATTCTACCTATAATAATTTATTTGTTGTATGGTTAATATTTGTTCTTGTTTTTCTTGACTTTTATTCTTTTTCTTGAACTTGCTTATCCCAAACCTTCAGTTTTCAAATTCTCCTACAATTGTTACTCTCCTTCTTATCATCTCCCCTTTAAAAACATAATCTAAACCATGTCTGCAGAACCCCAGTCCTTGAGGGCCACAAACAGCTGGGGAATTCTGGGAATCCTTTCCTGAAGACAAGTAGTTTAGTACATTTTTCATTGAGATGTGCTTAAACTGGGATATCAAACAATTGTGGCCTGTGTGATACTCTCAAGGACTGGAGTTGTGTGGCACCATCCATATCGTTTTTTTCTTTCATCAACTCACATACTCCCATCCATATCATGTCCTGTTCTACCATATAACCAACACCAACCTCCATATTATCTCTCTTCGATCAGATCACCTTACACTAACTTCTGTATCTGATCCCCGTGTAACAGCCTTACATCATCTTACCATAGACTCCTTCACATCTGCAATTTCTTTCCGACAACAGGCAAAACCAAGTGTTTGTAGACACTTTATGAACGGTTTTGTTAATTAATTATGTTGTTTGTCCATAGGGCGGCAATAAATATGACATGTAGTAATATAGTAAATATCAACTTACACAAGCTCCTTAACAGCCCTTACCATGGTCCTATTAGCACCTGTATTGTACCAACCAGCTCCATCCCCATGTCCTCCCAGGCCCTGTATTGTCCCCATTAGCCTCTACCATATGTCTGCCAGCTCCTGCCATGTGTCCACCAACTAATGTATTGTCCCACCAGCCCCTTCCATGTGCCTCCAGCCCCTGTCATGTACCATCCAGCCTCTGCCATGTCCCCTCCAGCTCCCTTGTTTCCAAATGGAAAGAAATATCTACAAAAAAGTGTATTATTCTCTTGACTAACACAATACAGTGCCTACCCTAGTGTGGAGGGTCTCAGGTTTTTCGTTCACTTGTGTCATTACAGAAAAAAAAAGATCCTCATCAGAATATCAGTCTAATTTCACCCCACAAGGGCACTCTAGAACATGCAAGCCAAATTTCCTATGCATGAGGGAACCAAAGAGCTAAAATCTGAGAGCCCCGAGAGGGTATTTACTGTAGAGCAGCCAATCTATGTATTGACTATTCTTGTTGAGCTAGTGTCACAGTGTGAATCGTTTGGCAGTTTCCCCATGTGTAAAGCTGAGTCCAGATGTGGACCACCTTGTTCATGGTGCCTAGAAAGACACCAACTGCATGAGGCCCGTTAAGGCTCAAATGTATATCTGAGATTGTTGGGTCTGTCATGCAGAAAAAGGTTTTCTTGTTTTGGTTCATTCTCCTTGTGCATGGGACAAATATATATATATATATATATATATATATATATATGGAGAGAGATATGTCTTTGTGATGGAAATAGTCATCTAAAATGTGAGATACTCTAAAACGGGAATTTACTATACGACAGATTATTAACTTTGTCTTATACCCTTTTGTGTACATAAAATGAAGCATTTGACATCATTTTTTCACATGTGGAATAGATGAAACATAGGTCAGAAGTTTCTCATTCAGTGACCTATGGTGTATCTTCTAATCTCTTACTTAGTTGCTATAACATTGCATTAGGCAGGTAGTATGGTCCACATGACAAATAACAATAGCTGACAGCACACACTTGTGTCCATTAAAAAAGTGTATTAAATGTAAAATATAATTAGATGCAAAATGCCTAGACCAATATTATTAGAACAAAGAATTTTGCCAACATTTTAAGAACGGCCTCTTTTTACTATAGATATTTTACTTTGTATGTACCACATTGATTTTTTTATATTATTTGTTGTTATTTGGTGTTGAATTGGTCTCAAATTGGTCGTTATGTTATCTGATTGTTTTAGTGATTAGGATATGTTCATTAGTTCCTAGTGGCTTGTAGAAAAAGCCATAAGTAATGTAGCATCATTTTACTTTGCATTCATTTGCTTCTTTTCTTTTTAAATGCGTTGTTTTCTTTTTTTAGATGTGTTCTACCATTATTTTAATAGCATGGCCGACGTGCCAATGCTCATTAAGCCTTGTGTCATACTGGGAACGTGCATTGTGGGTTAGTAAAACCAATTGTCAACCTCGCATTATCCTCTTGTGATTTAGCGGATTTGTATCCCTTTTATAAGAAGCTGACATATTCCCAAATGGAAGCCAAAGTATATTTTCTGATTACTCAAGAGCTATTTCCCTGTGTATTATTAAAACCCCTCCAGTAAAATGAATAAATAGACTGTATCCCAGATACGACAAAGGAACTCAAAAATGTGAACCACAAATAAACGTATTTGAATACACTGTTATTTGCATAGATAATAAAGATTAAACATTTTTGTAACTAAAGTACATTGTCAACCTAATTCCGAAATCACTTATTTTTAAAAATAATCACGCAATATTTAATTACATTTTCACAATACATTGATTCCACAAATGTAAAATTTGTGTCAACAGCTTACTTACTGTGATATTATAGAAGGAGCTCAGTCATCTTCAATCCTAAATGTTACACCCGTATTTAACAAAGACTCTAGAGACATTATCGTTATCATTGGTTTTAGACAAAGTGATGTTGGATATAGATCAACTTTATGCATTAAATTATCAATAAAAGACTTGCTAGTTTTCTCTTGTACACCTTGCACCATGTCATGTTTGCTGCTTTGCCTTCATATACTTATAATCATACCCGAGAACTTGATCTGGGGTCTCTTTCCCCAGCACTGAGCGTTAGAGCCTTGAACACCTTGGCAGGGAGTTGGCATTTGGTCATACTCATACCCTACCTGCAGCTAACCCTCCCTATAACTTCCTGCATACAATTACCTATATCTGTAATTAGTTAGAAAAAAATAGTTAGTAAAAGTTAGAAAAGATGAATCTGAATGGAACATTTTAAAATGGTTGTAACACAAGTGAAGGATGTATTTAAGTACAAACATTTTACAATCTGATGGCCAAGTCTTTGTCTAACGTCTGTAGTGTTAAGAGCTGCAGTATATTCCTTTCGAATGCATAGGTTGATGGAGATAGACAACTTTAAATATGTAATACGAAAGGGACTGTGGGTTTTTGGAGAGGTTTAGACTATCCAAAAAACATGGAGTCCTGCACGACTCTAGTTTTTTACTAAAATGGTGTTTAGCAACAAATATGTTGTGCTGAAAAACATGGACTTTTAAGCATTTTTTTTGAAATGTTTTGGCAAAACAACATCAAGTGATGGAATTTTGAAAGGAGTTCTTGAGGTGATTTTGCTTCACTGAGCCACATCTGATTGAATGAGTGGATGGAGGACAATGGCTGTCCTCTGTAGTGAGGAAACCTGTGTGTGAATTCTTACTATGACAGGTGGTCTTATCCAGTGGAATGATTCATGTAGCTGAAGTTATGAAAATACACTATCGCTCACAGTGAAGAACAGTGTGGCAGTCAAAACTTAAAGTTAAGGTACAAGTTTTATAGCCATGGATAATGGCTATATGTTTATTGTCAGAATAACTTTTGAGATTCCAGAAGACGGACATTTAACTGAGCTGTACTTGTTACTCAGATTTCAGTCTCTTAAAACCTAGATATGATTGTGTAGTAAACTGCAAGGATGTTGCTAAAGTGCTAAAATAGCCAGGGTATGAGCCTGTAGTAGCATCACCAAAACTGGCCAGCTAGGTTGATTTATATAATGCATGCAAGTTTGAACAAACTATTTCCACTTACTGAAATCTTTAACTTGATTAACAGCTTGCCTTTAAGTAAACTGAACTAAGAATCCCAAAAGCTAACTTCTTCTACAATGAACCATGTATTATGTATTTATATATGTTTAAATTAATATATGCATATTAACCACATGATATGTATGTACCGTATATATACACTTTCACTCCTACTCAGGGGTAGGCACCAACATTGCTCATGGTGGACATTTACTGGAATCTGTGGTAGATAATTGACTGATTGAGTGGACCTTCATAAACCTTGCAACAGACACTTTGCCTATACCGCCTCTTACTCACTCTCTAATTCCTTTTCACACTCTCACACTTTTACTCACTGTCTCTCTCTCAATGTCTCCTTGCCTTCTATGTCAATTGTGTCTTCTCCCAGTGTCTTCCATTTGAACAAGACCTCTTAATGCACTTGTATTAGTGCCAATACTCAACTACTTCCTGAATGCCTTAGACACACTATTGACTTCCACAAGCATTTCCAAGGACACTGCTGGGTTTTTTATGGACAGTTTGCCACTTTTTGCCTTTTTATCTGAGTTTTGCCATCAATCTCTAGGTATTGTTTTTGTTGGTGGCTACTGTAACTTTTCTTAAAAGTCATGCTAGAACAAAATGACACTTCCCATAAGAATATGTAGTCTAAGATGATTCTATATTTTGCAAGGCATAATTTATCTACATTTCTTATTTATTAAAAAAGTACTCTATAAACAAAAAACCTTTTCTACCCTTACTTATATACATTTACTTTAGCAATGAAACAGTGTTCATCCATGGATAGGAATCCTCACTCATCTATATAACAGGCTTGTTAACACTGCTTGTGTATTGACAACCCACTAAGTAAGAAATTATTCACCGTAAAATGAGTCATAATAAGTTAAGATCATTTATTCCTTAGAAGGGTAGGCCAACAAAAAAAGCCTTCCAGCTGTTGGGAAACCACTATTCCTATGAGGCTCCTAAGCAGTAGGTTTAACTGTGCGTAATGGGATTTGCAGTCCCACAACAGCTGTAGCGCTACCTGTTGTCTTTACCTGCCATAGAGATAAGAAAAACATCACACTGTATGCAAACCCTTTGTGATTCCACATAATCACTATTGCAACAAACTTAATATAGCACACAAAGGCAGAAGATTTAATTGTTTGTTTATAGGAGAAGGACTGGTAGGATTGACATTGCTGAGCAATAATGTCTGTTATATCCATAAGGGGGTGCATGCCCTAAAGACTGGAGTTGTTTTTAGTAATTTTACAATATGCTTGTTAAATCAAGATTCCCTTTTACTATATTTGATGTACCAACGAATGCACCAAATAATGTACCTCTCAGTTTGTTCAGGACAAGTTAATCCTTCTTTTGAAATGTTAGAAATGCATACAATATAATAATTCATACTAATATGTTAAAAAAAATATTCTACATAGTAGACACCACCGTTTAATAATAACCTAATTCATGTTTAACAACATTCCCTTATTATAGTAATAACCCACATACATAGATTTTTATTTTCAAGAGGGCCATATCCATACCTTATATATTACCCCATATTGTATTTAACACTGCTAGCTTAATATGTTTGGTGGTAGTGAAGATCTTTTTCTTTATTATTATTTTTTACTTGTAGTGGTAGGGCTAAAGCATATTGGGGCACTATCTCTATTTTTATTCAAATACATATACAAATATATTTTTTCATTGTTCTCAGTGTAAAAATATTGGGGGATCTCTCTTATATCTTACGGATACCATTGATGTCATAGTGATATCACTGGGCTCCTTATGAATGTAAAATGTATTTTATTTTTCATTTATAATTAATTTTTTTGTTTGTTTCTCCATCTCCACCCTCTGATCTCCCCTGTACTGATCACACACTCTGATTGGCAACCAGGGCTCCATAGAGGTGGACAAGACCCTCTGGGTCTTCAGACCTAGCAAAAGGGAATGCCCGATCGCGTAATCAGGCATTGATTTAGCAACAAAATACTAGAATTCACGCTGAGCACTGTTAAACTGGATCTGTCAAAAGAAAGCCAGTGATACTGGCTTCTGCTGATTGGGGAGAGTGCAGGATTGGCAATAAGAATGGATGTACTGCTATATCCTCCAATTAAGATGATCCCTTCCCATTTGATTATTTCTCTCCTATTGTTAAGTTGCTGATTGTTGTTGATTGGTTCAGGCAGCCTTTGTAAATAGGGGTGACACAGAAATTTTGCTTCCCTGAAGTAAACTTTTTTAAGTAAATATCACCAAACCAATTGTACAAAAAACACAAGCTATATGTAGTTTCTACACATTCGTTTTGTTATACTAAAACTTTTGATGTGACAGCTCCCCATAAACTTGTTGTGGACCACCACATATGCACTGCACATCCACCTAAACACCAAGGTATGAAAAAATCAGCTTGACGTAAAATAAATATTTTACAGGTACTGTGTAATTCTAGCATGACTGTTATCAATGTGACATGTAACTATTTCACAAGTCAGATTGCTATCTAGTATATAAAGCATATATCTCTGATAGGGAGTTACAGCTTTTTGACAAGTAACATATTTGTACTATGCAAGTGTCACTTGTGTTTTTTTCCTCTTTTTTTGAGTGCTAGATTACATACTTCGCAGACACAGTATGACAGCTTAAAACACCAGTCACCAATTTCTCTGTTAACGATACTATCATTTTCTGCTTAAATTCTCCCACTGTTTAAATTGCACTGTGCGGCTGCCAAGGCTCTCAAAGTATATTTGAAATAGAATTGACAAAAGACGTGCTTCTCTGTCTTGTTAAGTGACAACTATTATTAAACACAGTTCAAAAAAGATTATTACATCAACCAGAAACTAAATTAATGCTTGTTTCTTTAACATTTTTTTAAAACATTTTCTAAATAATACTTAATGTTTTATTTTGTTTACTGACGTTATTCTTAACTGGAAAAAAATAGCTATTCATAGCTATTCTATTAAGCCAGTGGAATATTTCTGCTAAATAAACTTTTTTTTTACTTTTTGGCCTTTTGGCTAGATGTCTTTTTTTCGGGGACAGATCCCTAATGGAGTGTTCTTTCCTTGATTATAATTCGTCTCCTGAACCCATCCTAAGTCTAAATGTAAATATATATTTTAAAAGTAACCTATCTTGATTTAAATTGTTTAAATGCCATATATTATAATCACTGTTGCCAATGTAATTCTAAAAATCGTTACTAGGCATTTGACTTCATTTAATATCATCCCTATTTAATATGATGGAACACAGTATTTAAGAAAATGTACTTATATATTCACCATTCTGATTAGGTATAGTAATAATCCACATCCATATGCCCACATTCAGCACTCATGTTACTTATATCATTGCAAAAAAAACTATTGTGTTTAGCATCAATTAGAGAGTCACTAATCACATAAGTGCCACAGAATATTAATTCAATTTGCTAATTTTAACTATACCTTGGTTTAATTGGCCTACAATAAAGTGCCCACTTCTGTGGCAATGAAAATATGATCTGACTGGCAGTTTATACCATGGTCTACAAGCTAGAACGTGTTAGCCATGATAAAGAGGCCCCCTGGACCAGTGAGGAAGGGGGACATGACTGCCGGCCTAGGCCTGAATGGCTTGTCAGTGTCCCCTGTCCTTATTGGCTGAGCTTTGCAACTTTGTTGCGGGCCCTAGGGGGTTAAAGGAAGGTGAACGGGGATAATCTCCCTCTTTGCCTTCCTGAAGCTGCCACAGTATCTGCATTAGTTCTCCTTAGTTCTTCTGTCAGGTCAGGTTCTTTTTTCCTGTTTTCTGTCTCTCTGTTTTTTATTGTTACAGCAGCGGTGTTGTTCCCCACTGGCCAGCGCTTATGAGTTCGTTATCTGGAATTTGCCCTACGGGCTTGGGGAGGCGCGTCCTGAAGACGGCTGATGGTATTGGATGGACTAGGACTCTTGCTGCAAGTGGTACACTAACCGCCTATTGGGCCCAAAAGGTTCGGTAGCTGGAGGGTCGTTTAATTATGTGGTTTTAATGTGATTCATTGGTTCATGTTCTGCTGGTCAATAAAGGGGGGGATGTAAATAAAGCTGTGGCCTATGCCCTAACCACAACAATTGTGTCTTGTCTCTTATTTTGGGTATTGGGTGGGTATTTTCTTCGGGCTATAGGCCTAAGCAGTCATGAAGATGTTATTGCTTATCATCCGAGTCTGGTATTTTTATTAAGTGCTCTTTCATAGAATGTTCCCTTTTCTGGCATACAAGAAATAGCGGCCTCCTCAGGATTGCTTGCTAAAAGTTGTGGCCTCCATTCAACTATTTTGATTGGATGTGAAAACAGAAACAATAGCATTTTCACTTGCTTGATACATTTTTCCCTACCTCAAAAAATACAAAAAAAAGTTATGGTGATAGTGTAAACATGGAAAAATACATAGCACATGGCTAAATATGGGTAACGTGCATGGATAAATTGGTGGTGGGGGGACACTCAGCTATCCTACCTGGAGTATCCACCTAAAAGATACATTTAGCAGGAATCAAGGAATAGGAAGGTGGTAGGTAAGCACCCATCTTTTAGTATACTATTTTAGATAATTCACACCTTAAGACTTTTTGCCTCCCAGGGTCAGTACTAGACCAAAGAGAGACACATTTTTATGCAATGTAAGCAGAGATCTCTTTTTCTCCCACAAATTGCCAATGATTCTGTGGTGCCCCTGTCAGGTACCTAACCTGACTTGTACACTTGGGGTGACTTTTTGTCACCCTTTATTCCAGGCACCCCAGGCAGCTGCTTGACTGGCCTGGCACTAAGACCATCCAACAGAATAACAGCTCAACTGACATAATTTTTCAAACTGGAGTACATTTTATCGGATGGCAAAAAGAACCTCTCAATTATTGAAATCATTTACTCGAACAATTTATGGCTTGAAAGGGATGTAAGCTTGGAAGCAGGGCCCTATTTACCTGATGCATCTGTTAATTACAAATCTGCACTGCATACATTGGTAGCATCACATATATAAAAGGTAATAATAATGATAATAAAAATAATAATAATTAATTACCCTGACCTTTTCTGAGTTTGTATCTCTTATGGGGCCAGCACTGTAAGGCTTAAATATTTTAGGTCACACAGAGAAGATAGACACAGGCTTGTGAGAGGGAAAAGGGTCGGTCGATGTAAGATTAATAGATCCCAGACATTTCTGCATAAAAGTTAAAACTTAAAGTGTCAATTTTCTTTGAAAGTTCTTCTCATTTGCAAGCTGCAGGCTGGCTGTGAGCTTTGTGCTCATTAAATTCTATAAAACATTTTGAAGTGATCCCTGCAGATCATTCTGAAATTATTTTATCAATGTATGAACTCCGGCTGCTGTGTTTGCCTTGTTAAAGGAAGCTGTTTATAAAAGAAATGTTTAGTAAAATGACATGATTAACCTTCCACTGAGAAAAGACATTTCCCAAAAAAGCACATATTTATACTCAAAGGGACAAAAAACGCAATAAAGGCATAGAATCAGAAGATGAGTGTGTGTTTATCTTGTAAAATCAGTGTTTATAGACAGGTCTCTCTGTGGCCTTTTTTCTGGATTTTGTTTAAAAGACTATTTTTCTAAGCTCAGTTGTCAAATACATTGCTGGCATGGTAAAAAAAGAAATCCTAGATTACCACAGTAGGGTTATATAAAGATACAGCAACCTTTAGTTATTCTGCATTAATGATAAATCCTAGAAACCGAATGCCAATCAGTTGCAAAAATGATTGGTCTATGGAGGAGGGGGGCAGCTTTATATCATTTTTTTCAGTTTTGATGAATGCAGATTAAAGTACTCACAAAGAACCTTAATATACATTATTCTTGGGTAAGTAACCCATCTCTTTAAATTCTCTTCTCCAAGGGATACATTTCCTTTTCCTTCTACCAAAACCTGTCTATATTCCCGGCTTCCTTGTATGGAATTTTTTAAACCTTTGTATATTTGACCTAGTAGCTTTACTGGAAGCCTTTTACACAAATCTCAGGGTACATGCACAGTCCCTACTTCCATTGATTTCAAAGGGAACAGAGTGCACATTACAGAACATTACATTTACAAGATATTTACAAGAAGCATACTTAAGTACACTTCCAGCTTTTGTTGGAGGCAGCCAGGGGAGTCCCATACTCAATGCATGACTTTTATGATGTCATGCCATTCACCTGTCAACATTGCTTATGCACAAACACTTCTTTTCGGTTGATATTATGGAGCGATACTGGATGGATAAAAATATATAAAATATCCTAGCAAATAATGTTGACTGGAAAGTACCATAAAATACCTCCCTAGAATTATTCTTAGATATGTTCAACATACGCATATGCTACATCCAAAGTTTGCTTGCAAACTCGGAGCTCTTAAGTAAAGATACTGCGCTAATTAGGTGTTAAATGTAATCAAAATTACCGTATTTGCTCGATTATAAGACGACCCTGATTATAAGACGACCCCCCAAAATCTGAATATTAACTTAGGAAAAAAAGAAAAAGCCTGAATATAAGACGACCCTAAAGGAAAAAAGTTTTACCAGTAAATGTTAATTCATGTAAACTATTTTTTTTAATAAAAGCTATGATTGAGAAAAATATTTTTTTTTGTTTTTATTTCTTGTATTTTCCAACCTGTCCCCCAGTTACGCACATCTGCCCCCAGGCTTGCCACACCAATATGGCACTGTGGCCCATGATATGCCTTTTGACCCCCTATGTGCCACTCTGGCTCCAGAAATGCCTTATACCCCTATATCCCATTCTGGCATTTAGGGGGTTAAAATGCATATTATGGGGCAGAGTGGCATATAGGGAGGTATAAGGCATTCCAGGAGGCAGAGTGGCATTAAGGGAGTTAAAAGGCATTGTATAGAGCACTCTGCCTCCAGAAATGCCTTATACCCCTATATGCCACTCTGGCATTTAGGGGGTTAAAAGGCATATTATGGGGCAGAGTGGCATATAGGGAGGTATAAGGCATTCCAGGAGGCAGAGTGCACTATTAAATGCCCCCTTAACGCCACTCTGCCTCCTGAAATGCCTTATACCTCCCTATATGCCACTCTGCCCCATAATATGCCTTTTAACCCCCTAAGTGCCAGAGTGGCATATAGGGGTATAAGGCATTCCAGAAATGCCCTACACACACACACACACACACACACACTTACTTACTTACTTACTTACTTACCGGTGCTTCCAATTTCCTGCTGTATTGCCGGGGCAGCGGGTTGACGTCTCATTCCGCGGCAGCCGGAAGGAGGTGGAGTTGGCAGCGGGGGTTTGTATGCGTCCGTCGCAAATACCTTCCCCGGCTGTCAGAGATGAGAGTTCCCCGCACCGGTGCGGGGAACTCTGATCTCTGACAGTCGGGGAAGGTATTTGCGACGGACGCATACAAACCCCCGCTGCCAACTTCACCTCCGGAAGCACCGGTAAGTGTTTGTGTGTGGGGGGGGCGACGACACGAGGATCCAGGTCCCCTGCAGCGGTGCGGGGGATCTGGATCTTAGTCTCATAATCAGACCTCTATTTGAGGTCTGATTAGAAGACGATCCCGATTATAAGACGAGGGGTATTTTTCAGAGCATTTGCTCTGAAAAAAACCTCGTCTTATAATCGAGCAAATACGGTATGTATTTGAAAATAAAGGCATGCAAATTAACAAATATTTTGGCCTAACTTTATCTTAATCCATTCAATGTTGGAACCTGTGGGATAAGTGAAAGCTGATTTGCATACAGAAACCCTAAATACGCAAATGAAATTCTTCACACAGATTTTGCATTTGTGTACTTTTAATTTGTTTTTTCGGGTATTTGTCTAAACTATTTATTTGTCACAAGATGCCGTCATGCAGTGGCAACTCTAGAAACAATATATAGGGGGGGCCCATAAGATACAACAGTCAAAACTGGGGGGGCATTAATAATTTCCACCATTAAATCATACCACTGAAAAAAACATATATATATATATATATATATATATATTATTCCCAAAAGTAATGTGCTATGAAATTATACTTTTGTTATTGGACTAACATAATACTTCAACATGGGAAGCCTAAAGCCACAATTTAGTGTGACTAATCCTTGAAATAAATAATAGAGTAAATAACACAATACCTTAACTTTTCCACTAAATGATTTCTGGGCCATGAAAGTTTTGTCCCCTGAAGTCACTACAAATTCAGGAGGGCGTTTTATCTCTGAATAAGTAAAAATGAAATAGTTCCTACTGTAAATTAAGTGCCAGGAAACAGATGACCAAGCACACACCAGGACAGGCTCTGCCATACCGCCACCTAGATACACACACCAGGACAAGCTCTGCCACACCGACACCCAGACACACACACCAGGACAGGCTCTACCATACTGACACTCAAACACACACACCAGGACAGGCTCTGCCACACCAACTACCAAACACACACACAAGGACAGGCTCGGCCACACCAACATCCAGACACATGCACTAGAAAAGGCTCTGCCACACCTACATCCAAACACACACACACACCAGGACAGGCTCTGCTACACCAACATCCAGACACACACACCAGGACAGGCTCTGTCACACCAACACCCAAACCAGGACAGGCTCTGCCACACCGACACCCAGACACACACACCAGGACAGGCTCTGCTACACCAACATCCAGACACACACACCAGGACAGGCTCTGTCACACCGACACCCAAACCAGGACAGGCTCTGCCACACCGACACCCAAACACACACACCAGGACAGGCTCTGCCACAATGACACCCAAACACACACCAGGACAGGCTCTACCACACCAGCACCCAGACACACACACCAGGACAGGCTCTGCCACACTGAGACCCAGGCACACATACACCAGGACAGGCTCTGCCACACCAACACCCAAAGACACACACACACCAGGACAGGCTCTGCCACACCGACACCCAAACACACACCAGGACAGGCTCTGCCACACCAACACCCAAACACACGCCAGGACAGGCACTGCCACACCAACACCCAAACACACACACCAGGACAGGCTCTCCTACACTGATAACCGAAATACACCAACAGCAGGACACAATCTATGACACAGACATCTACATCAGGATGGAATTTCCACACTGCATTGTTGTTGATACCCCTCTTAGTGTTTTTGCCCCTTGTGTATTGATGCCTCAGCCAGCACCCTTTTTAGTATAGATTAATGTGGTGCCCCCATGCATTTTTAACTACATAATAAGTACTTATCACTTGAAATTGAAATATGATTTCAAAATAACAGCTGAACTGGCAGTTTCTTTAATATATTATTTATTATATATATTAATATTAGCCCCTGCCACCGATATATATATATATATTAGACCCTGCTGCCTATAGCAGGTATAGATCAACACATTAACATACAAGCCCAGCTTTGCATGTATAGATCAATTGAAATTCACTTGTGAACTCAGCATTAAGGGTATAGATCAAATAAACAGAATCAGACACACACATCCTGCAGGTATACAATTATAATGTATGGAAACATAGCATTGCAAGTATAGATCAACTGCAAATCACATGTAAACTCAGCACTGAGGGTATAGATCAAATAAATACATGGAAACAGCACTGCAGGTAATGATCAAGTAAATATGACATACAAACCCTGTATTTGCAGGTATACATAAATAATGTATGGAAACATAGCATAGCAGATATGGATCTATAGAATAACACAAAAACCCAACTTTGTGGCTATAGATCAATTGGAATTCACATAAAAACACGGCATTAAAGGTATAGATAAACCCCCACTTGGTATTTAGAGCTCACACAATAAAACACAACAAAACAATTACACACAGAAAGCTCAGCTGGACATAAGGCAATGGATTCAACACGGTTTTGTGTAAATAGCTTAATTCTACATTATCTTATTATTCACAATGGTTGCATAATTGAGTTATTGCATTTTTCCAGCATACCTGGAATGCATATGGGAAACTGGGGGCAAAGGCAAACTCTGTCCCCTGTTTCCCATAGGCATCTTTGTCACTAAACATGGGACTATGGGAAGCTATTTTGTGACAAAAATGCCTATGGGAAACTGGGGACAGAGTTTTCCTTTGCCCCCAGTTTTCCATAGGCATCTTTGTCACTAAATGTGGGACCATGGGGAGCTATTTACTGACAAAGATGCAAGATGCAACAGGGGGGCAAGGAATAACCTAGGGGGGGCAATTGCCCCCCCTTGCCCCCCTGTAGCGACGCCACTGCCGTCATGTTACTATGCATAAAATGGCTAATATGCGTTTACAGTTTCAAGAAGGTGAAATCTGATATGCATTAGCAGAGGCATAAGAACCACCAGAGATTCTTATCCCTCAAAAATTTTAATGCATGGATAAAGAAATAAAGGGTGGCCTAGACTAGATGGGCCGAATGGTTCTTATCTGCCATCAGATTCTATGTTTCACTTGAGACTCTCCCAAGCTTGGGAGGTTCCTTTTAGAAGCTATTTTCAGCTATGGTGGTCCCATTATCTTATATATATATATATGCATTTTTTCCCTTGGGGTTCTCACCAAGTGTAAAGACAAGTCCAGTTATGGACTTCCTTGCTCACTGTGGTTAAAGAGATACTTCCAAAATGTCGATGATTTTAAAATGTGTAAGGTCAAGTGTGGCCTCCCTCAACATAGGGGATCATGAGCTGCTTTAATTATACTTGCAAACTTACTTTCACTCGTCTCTGATTCATATTGTCCAGACATGGAGGGATTTCTTAGCACTTGTAGATCTGACTTATATGGAAAGGAGTTTTTTTTTATATATCTATAACAGCCTATAGGCTGAGGCCTTAAGTAATTTGTTTGACAGATCAGGGTTTATTAATCTAGAAGAACTAGTTAATATAAGACAGATAATGCTTCTATTTACATTTAACATTATAAAGATGATGCGAATTAGTGGTTCTATGTTGCCGGTACTAAATAGATTTTTGCCAATATGGACATGTCTCAGACAAAACCACGCACCAAAGTATGTATTATTTTGTTCGTGGTTACTTCATTTACATATGTACAGTGGCATAACCACAGGGGTCGCAACCGCCTCAGGGCCTGTCTCTCTAGGGGGCCATATATGTGTGCCAGAGTGTATGTTGGTGGGGGGGGCAAGGGGCAAAGATGGCACAGATAGACTGTTTGGAGGCACTGACAATCAGGGGGCAAAGATTGACCAGACAGGCTGTTTAGGGGTTAGGATAGTACTGATAAACTGCTTGGTGCAAATGTGGCATTCACAAGCTGTTTGGTAGCAAAGGTGGCACTCACAAGCTATTGGGGGCAAATGTGACACCGTAACTCATGTTGCTTAGTGAAGTTGGGGGGCCCCAGGGCAATTTTTGTCACCAGGGCCTTGTGGTTTTTCACCACACCCCTGCATGTGACTACAGTTTTGGACACAACACAGCTGTAAGGAGTGCAGATGAGGAGGTGTAGGCAGGGTCTGATTCACTAAATACAGCCAGTAACGTAGCCAGGGTCAGAGTCACAGGAGGCAGCGTAGTCCATTATACAATAGCTGAGGTCAGGGTCACAGAAGGCAGCGTAGTCTGATAAACAATAGCCGAAGTCAGGGTCACAAAAGGTAGCGTAGTAAAAGGATAATCCAGGGTTAGCAACAGGAATCAAATATCAAGGCAAGGAAGAGCTCTATTAGGCACAATAACTGAACACTGAGTAGTTGTGAGATCTGTAGTACATCCTACCAGAAGGAATCCGAACTGCAGGAATGAACACGATTGCTCAACACGAAACACGCACTGGGAGGCCTGGAGTAGATTACGGGGCACTCTAGCGTGTTAACCGTAAGCACGAGTGGTCGAGTAACAAGCCGGGGTCAGGATACCAGAGGTCACGGGTGGTTGTATAGCAAGCCGGGGTCAGGATACCAGAGGTCACGGGTAGTCGTATAGCAAGCCAGGGTCAGGAAACCAGAGGTCACGGAACGAATCAAGAACATGGAAATGCTCAGAGGTATGCTGAACATCCACTAGGGAGCCACAGTACAACTGAGCACCGACATAAGTGTAAGGGGGGGGCGGTCCTGGGCGAGCGTGCGGCTGCCATGTGCCGCGGCAAGCGTCGACGTTCCTGCTGGGGAGAAGAGGAGGATGTCTGCCGGGAAACCCGGGTCCCTACTACTGTGCCTTACAGTAGTACTCAGTTCCTGTTTTTAACCCTGCCGTCAGGGTGAGCCCCGGCCGCATGCGTGATGTCATCAAGGCACGTTCCCCGCTGTCTCCATTCAGGGACGGATAAAGGGGAGAGGGAGCGCGCGCGCCCAGAGCCGGCCATGCGTCATCGTTGGACCCGGTACCCGTGGCTAGCGGGTACTCAGGTGAGTCACTCCGTCAGGGTCTGGGCTGGGGATCCCGACAACAGCATAAGGTTGGAATGGCATGAACATGCTATTTTCTCAGAGGGTGGTAGATAATCAGAAGTTGTAGATTCTTATACAGTAAAGGAATTTAAACATACATGGGATAGCTATAACTATCTTGAATCTAAGATAAGACCAAGGCCTGATTAAGGTCTAAGTCTCTCCAGACTAGATGACTGGGGTGGTTCTTATCTGCCATCAAAGTCTATACTTCTAAAATAAGTGTTCTACCTTATGTTGATTTTACCATTTGTTTTTTACCATTTTAGATCCCATCAGCGCAGAATAAGTACTTTGCTGGCTCTGTAGCTTTATGAATTGAGGTTAATCTGCTAACATTTCAGATGGATTTCTCTGGTTTAGCTCTGCATTCCAACACTCATGGGACCCCTAATGCTATATACATTGCTCACATATCCAATGCAAAGAAATCAGTGTTTATGTCAGGAAGGTACGGTATGAAGGGCTATTTGCTAGTTGTATTTTGGCTCAAGCCTCAGTCTACAGAGACTACTATTAAGAATATTGGCTTAGCAAATGCTTAGGGTTTTAAAAAATGTATATCTGTACAAAAGTGTATCTGTACAAAAATAAAACTATATATCACTGGGGACCTAAGTTAGTTTTCTTTTTGCAGGTCACTTTTTAGTAAACAAATGTAAAGATTATTGAACAGTAATTACTAAATAATCACATGTAAAGCTTAAAGTTTGCAGTTTTGGTGTATGTGATCAATTGCTATGCAGCTTTTTTATACAAATATTTCCTCCGGAAAATCACTTGATTTTTAAAAGTTTAACACCTGCATAGCATCTGGACACTTCACAAAAATGTGACCTGGTGTGTCACGGTAACCCGCGGCTGAGGACACATTGGGGTAGGTTTGAGTTTGGGACATTGGGCAATGATGGATTCCTGGGGATGCTCCTTACCGGCATGAACAGTCCCCTCTTATGTCTAAGGGGACACAGGGTGACTGGAAAACCCCGTCTGCTCTACATGGCCGGAAACACTCCATATTCCTGGCTAGGAACCCGGGGCAATGCCTGCTGACACTTGGAACTGAGTTGCTACGGATGTCTGTTGCCCTACCACTTTGCTCTTTTGGGGTTATACTGGGCTCGTGGTGGGTCACAATCGGCGATGATTACTGTGACGTGCCTCGGGTACCCCGGCTGGAAACATCCATCAGTTCTTTGTTGCTGACTCCCGGAACCGCAAGGGTTAACCGCTTCCAGCACTAGACGATACTAGCGAGGAAGGGATCAGGAATTGGCTCTGTATTCTTGATGGAATAGCACCGTAGCCCACTGAGGCGTAGCCAAATACAGTGCTGTAATTGTCCTGAAAAGGACAATGAGTGATCCAGTGAGCCCCTGAAGCATTAGATGAGACTAATGTCCAGGGAAGTAACACACACTTTATTGGAAAAACACACGGGCTTATATACAGGTTATGTGAGAAGAAGACCATAAATCATGTCCACATCTTCCTGCCCTGCCCAGACAGTCCGGCGCTTCACTTAGGCCACCGAGCCCCGCAATATTGGTATAACTTTAGCAGTGGTTCCTGGGGTGACCCCGAAAGAGTGGCGGCGATCCCGGGGTACTGATGGATAGCTTGGGGTCCTTAGGATATCCTGTCCAAAAAGCAACGTGATCAGCTGACGGGACCCCGGAACAACAGTACAAATCTTCCCCGGGATGGACCGCGAGATAGCCGGCGCGCGTTCACCAACCGCGCCAGTCAACCTCCGCTCACCTGGAAGTCCCAGTGAATGGGAATCTATGGGAGGCTCCTTCTCCAAATCGTTCCTGCAACGTACCCCACCACCTGTGGGTTAATAGTGTGAAAAGGGTGCACGGTGTGGTCGATGGTGTCCGGGATTCGAAGGGTTACAGTCCGTGGGGATGACACGTGAAACATGGACAGGGGCGGCACGTGAGGGAGAACAAAGGCACAAACAACAATCACACATATATAGAAATCACAACCAATGATTATTGAAACAGCACTTATTAACCCAGGGTTGTGACAGTTACGGAGAGGGGGCTAATTTGGGAAACCTGGTTTTATTACCCATCATTAGAACCAGAGTTTACCCAGCCACGGCTCTGGAACTCTGGCCCAGGTACTGTATGGACTATTCCCTAGGTTGTTCCAAGTGTTGTCACTCAGGGTTCCAACGACGAATCGAGTCGCTTTTTGGAACATAACATCCTTGGACCCTGAGCTCTCCATCAGCTCCCTCGGCATCACCCAAAAATAGTGACTCTTTGTCGGGTGGGTATTGCTGCCCCTAGAACTATATAGAGGTGCTGGGCTGTCTGGTAGTTAATGGGATTATACTAAATATGTTTGTCTATATAAATATCTATGCTGTTCCAAATAAACTCAGTTCTATTTGCATCCTACATTAATTTAAGTCTCAGCTAGTGTTTGGGTGAATAGAAAGGGTTAATCCCTTGAGCAATTGAGCTTTTAGCGGCAAGGAATATCTCCACGGCGGAGCTACTCAGTCGGAGTATGGGTCTTCGTAGGATGGTGTCTCAGTGAAGAAGCTCAAGAGAGATGTTTCATTAAGCATTGCCTTATTAATTTGTCAACTCTGTTCTACATGTTTTCTTCATGTAGTAGGAGCTTCTCTTGGGAGTGATACTGTGGTTTTTAGATGATTAACATTATTAACCTGGTCTGGCTTTTTGCAGTTATGGAAACTAGGATATAATATACTATTATAAAACGGTTGCCTTCACTTTATGCCAGTGCAAGGATCTATAAATATCTGCTTTTTTCATCAAGACCAGCTGTATTTGCAGTGATAGTTCATCGATTTACTTTAGTCATAAAGTGATGTTTTTTTTGTGTTATATGTTTATCCTCAACAATCCAAAATGCACTTAGTAGCTCCCTGGCTCCATACTTTATACACATGGTTGGCTTTGCACCTTTTTATAATGCTATGGGAGATCCATGCCTTTTGTTTGAAGTTTTATCTGAACATTTCAGCTGTGGCTAAAGTCTCAGCTCCCTTTCCATGGTAATCAACTCCATTAGGGTATGTATGTATATATATATATATATATATATATATATAGTCTCAGAATTTGACATATTTCTTATAGACTGTAAGCTAAGAGCAGGGCCCCCTCTTTTTCTGTACTACTATGTATTTCATTTGTTGATGTCAGTCCTGTACAATATATAGTTACTGTAAATGTTGTATTCTACACTCATTGTAAATGCACCAAGGAATCAGCTGGTGCCTTATGAATTAAAATGTAATAATAAATTTGTGCAGAGGGAGCAAAATATATTTTTAGAATAAAAGTCCATTTCAAGTTTTATCACAATTTGCAACATCTGTCAATGTTAAAAAGCATTATATAATATCATTATTATTATCAGTATTATTATTATTATTATTATTATTATTGGGACGGACCAATAGTGGAATGCACGGCTGCTGGAAAGCCCTTTACATCAGCAATCCCTCAGTCCCAGCACGGTTTTATGGTAAACATGCATTAATGGTGAATAACCCAATATTATCAGTATTGCTAGTACTTTAGGTAGTTGTAGAGGAACAGAATATTTTCTCCAATACAATTTTATTCTGTTTAAGGCTGCTATTGTATTTCCCCACTCACATTGTTTTAGAATGTTCCTAAATGTTTCTGACATAACGCTTTTTCCCAGTAACCCGTTTCCAGCCAATATTTACCTTTTATTTATATTTAACAAACAATTCAAAGTTTATAAAATGTGTGAGAACAAAATGAAATAAAAAAAATCTCCCAAATCTGTTACTTGCTGACTAGCATTTTGTGTTATTGGCTCTGAATGATACATTTCAATTTTAGCTGCCCAACGTCTATACACTGGCTACGGTAGCTAATCGGTTATTTATTTTTGGTGATAGAATTAACTTTGTAATACACGCTTTGTCAACATACAGGTTGCCTATAAAACCAAGATATTTAGTTAGGCTTGTTGATTGAGTACCATTGCCATGATTTATAGCGTTATCTTCATAATCCAGGGACCAAAACAGTTAGTTTATCAAACTGGGTAGTAATTTATCTGTTAGACCTTGGTACATGGAGGTAAAAAAAAGGCTGTGTATCATCAAAGATGTATCACCGTTCACCTGTAAAAACAGAAGGAACATTGCCCGGAATATATAAAGGACAACATATATAATTGGAAAGTGCATGTATACAAGAAGGTTAAAGGATTTTGAAGCAAAGACTGAATTGTTAAAGTGTCGGGGAACATTAAAAAAATGCCATGAGCGATTTAACATTTACGTCCCATATAAAACAAAATGGAAGAAAGTGCGGCTGTTATAGTGGCTAGACTATATATCAGATATCATTTATAACATGCTCAAGCTGAAAAGAGAGCAAAATGTTCTTGACTTGTCTTCCTTGTCTGTCAGCTGTTATCAGGGTGGTACTGGAAAAGAAAGGTAGACAAATAGTAATTGTCAAGTGCCATTTGCCACCTTCCAGACTTTGCTCTTAATGTAGACTTGGCTCAGCATGCACAACCTTATTACTGCATTCTTCTAGGTTTGAACAGGGAGGAGGTCTACTGAAGGAGATCCCACTCAGTTTGTTCCTACTCAGCTTTTGGCACGAAAGGTTCGCTCCACTTGACTCATTTTATTCCTGTCCTTACCTACGAATATATACTCTTCTATTTAAACAACCATGTAAAATCTCTCGTATGGTCCATTTCTTCTTCATGATTGCTCGTTGTTAAGGTAGACCTTTGTAGAGTATGCTTTGTGCTTATCATTTTTTTTACAAACATAAAGATGAAATAACATTCTAAGGTTTTAACCATAATAACATAAAAAATCTAATTTGCAATTGTCTACAATTGTGTTTAAGGTTAAAAAAAAACCTCCCTCTCCACTGTGGAGTAACATGACAGCTTCACATTTTTTTCTGCTCCGGTTTCCATGGCATTATCGGGATCCCTCTGGTACCTCCTCTTGCTTGCTGGGGGAAAAGGATGAGTTTGCTAAAACCTGTCCTATGCACAGATCATTTAGAACCTAATAAAACATGGAAGAAATGCAGTCAAACTAAGTGCTTGTTTGCAAATCAACGTAAACAGGAAAAAAAATGGGATGAGGTATTAAATGAGCCGTTATTCATGCCCAGGGCCCCCATAAACTCCCACAATTCTTGTTAGGGACTTTGTCTGAAAGTGCCATACGGTTAGACTGTGAGCTCATCAGAGGGGTCCAGAACTACTGCTGTGTCTGTGTGTTTTTTAGTATGTACTTGTTAACCACGCCATATTTAAATAATACAGATTGTTGGCAATCAAGAAAATATGTAACACAAGGCTATGTGCACTAAAAGGTTAACACGTAGCAAATAAATGAGAAGTGTGTTTTGGCGCTGTATCTTTTTCTAGCAGTCTGTATGTATTTGACTAAAATCTGTAGCCAACCAGGATGATTGCTAGCCATCTCTGAAATAACAGTGTCCAATTGACCTGAAAGCTCATCAATTAGCTTTTAGGTAAAAGGAAACTGTTATTTGTCCCCCCCCCAGACATCAACACAATTTTGGCTGGAAAACAGCTAATCTTAGCGACATGGACAACCAAGCTTCAACATATTAAATCCATCAGGGGCAAAACTTATAAGTGGTTGTTTCTCACTTATGTCCACATGCGTTTATGGTTCTGAAGGTCCCCTCCAAGGTACTAGATCGATATAGCTCCTCTAACCTCCATTAATTCAAATTGTTAATGGTAACTTTTTTTTTTTTTTTTTACCATTTAGCTTATATCCAGCAAACTGGAGTGGCATAAGCTAGCAGCCATAGCACCCTAACATAATAACGCAAGGTGCTTTCTTACTCTCCATTCACTCTTTTTGGGTCATGCTTTTGTAAAGTTTGCTCTATTCAGATTTATCTTATTCTGTCTTATCTTATCTCACCCCTTGAACGCACAGTTTGATAGAGCTTGCTGATAATCACGGCTGGGCAAATCTCCTAAAATATTTGGATGGTATATTGGGATTCTATTTAGAGCTGCATACAAACAACCGTTCCTTGTCTCCAAATAATAAATTGCCTTTAACTAATACTAATGAGGTGTTATAAATCAAGTGAACCAGGGCAAGGGCTAGAGTTTGGAGGGCTGGGTGTGAAATAATAAGTGGAGACTTTATTTTATTTAGTGAGTGTATTATTAGTAAAGTATAACCAATATCAAGCATTAAAAACTTTACATAAATCAACAACTGTATTGATTCATGTCCCCAGCATTAACCCCTTACCTTTATATAATATAATGCACTTGTTCCACATTCACTTTGCATGAACAATGCCACCATGGGTTTTATAACAGAATGGACAGTTTTTTTTTATTTATTGAAGAACATAACATAATGAAGGCCAAACTTTTAACACATTATGTGACACAAGTATGTTTTTGAATAAAAAAGCTGACTGTGTGGATCCGTACAATTAGAGTTAGGACACTTAAGCAATTAAATTAAAACCCATTTGTAGAAAAAATGGATGTCTTCCCTAACCAAATGACAATCTGAGCCCTGTCTATCAAGCTGTTGACCCTAATAAAAGCATAACTGCCACCTGAACAATGCAAACATGGTAGGTAGGTGGTTTGTAATTGTCACAGATGTAGACAGGCACCTTCATGATATAGCAGAGGTAATATATGACCTGCTGCCTCACATATCTAGCCTGCAGCCACATGTACGCCATTTGGTGGCCGCTGGCCTTCGATGGTCCACTTAAGGTAATAGGGTATTCTATTCTTGTTATCCATGTTGTCCCCAATCAACTATGTTCTTCATAAAACTGTCCTATATTTAGATTTGCAATCCCAGTGTGTACCCCTTTTCTTACATTTTGTGAAAATAGATCAAATCAGATAAATGAGAGAAATCAGATATGACACTGCTTCTCTCTAAATGCATTTTATTTTGCATCCTTTTTCACCTAGTTACACTCAGCATATTTTTCAATTGCGAATGAAAAGTATCCTCATTCCGTTTTATCTCAGTACGTAACAAGTCCTTGATCAAGCATAATGTGCACATTTCTTTTTATCTTTATCAGTCAAATACCATACTGCACAAATCCTTGTTTAAATTGTCTAGCCCGCATAGAAATATAGATTGTGATGTCAGATAAGAACCAGCTGGCCTATGTGGCTAGCTCATTTCAAAGTTTACATATTAGAGATTTGAAGTCTTTCTTGAGATGTATTGTATACAAGATCATTCATCACTGTAGTAAGTGATCTTTGAATTATGTTTGATTATTTCTGTCCATCTGAATAAAGGGAGGTTAATTCAATAAGGGGTCAAGATGTCGATCAAGTCAGTAGTCTCAACTCACAAACCAAATCAGTAAATTTAATAAATTGATGCAAATGCTATCAAGACCTGGAAATGCAAGTTGAATTTAAGCTCATGTGAGTTGACAAGGCGACTTTTATCACCATTGAAATCAATTGCCCATTTGTAAACCGACACCTAGAGATAGGATGTGTGGTGTTTGTTGTTGACTGGCACCACTAAAAGTGCTTTAAACTCACAAGTCTTGTTTGTGAACAGAGGAAGGGTTAATCAGTAGCATTTCTCTCTATACAAGGAAACTAAAAATGTTAATAGAAACTCCAGTGTATACCTAATGGGAACCAGAGCTGGCCTTAAGTGTTCTGGCGCCCTGTGCAGACTACTCCTCTGGTGCCCCCCCATTCCCACTGCCCCTCCCTCTGCCCCTTCTCACTGCCTCCCCCCTGCCCCTTCTCACTGCCCCCCCTCTGCCCCTTCTCACTGCCCCCTCCCTCTGCCCCTTCTCCCTATCTTTACTTACCTCGTTGCCGGAGTCCTGCAGTGGGAACGGGAGGCGTCCGTCTTCCCGATCTGCCACTTCCGGCATTAAACGCCGGCACCGTGACGGAGTCACGGAGAGTGAGGGGCGCCGAGCGGTTGCTGAAAACTTCAAGAGCGACCGCTCAGCGCCCCTGCCCGGGGCTTAAATTGAAACATCGTTTTTTTTGTTTGTTTTAACTTTATTTAACATCCTCCATGTTAAATAAAGTTAAAACAACTTTATATACCGTATTTGCTCGATTATAAGACGAGGTTTTTTCCAGAGCAAATGCTCTGAAAAATACCCCTCGTCTTATAATCGGGGTCGTCTTCTAATCAGACCCCAAAAAAATGGCTGGGGCCATGCTGCTTACCGGTCGCGAGCAGCGTCTCTTCCGTTAGAAGCAGGAGGACAGGAAGCTTGTAGCTTCCTCACAGAACTCTATCTCCCCCTCCCTCCTCTGGGGGCGGGGCCAGAGAAGTTGCTGGTACAGCCGGTCCCCTGCAGAAGTCTTCGAGTGAGAGATCTGCAGTTCAGGTAAGGGGGTGGGGGAGGGTTTTTGGGTAAGTATGTGTGATTAATGTGTGAAGTATGTGTGATTAATGGAATGAATGAGTATTTAAATGTTTGTGAATGTGTGTTTGTGTGTGATAGCATGGATGTGTAAGGGGGGTGGGGGTTGTAGCATGGCATAGGGAGGCTGTAATCCCACTACTATCATCCCCAGGCTCCAGCATGTACTGGCTGCCTTGGCTTGATAGGAGTGTGATTGCTGTTAGCAGCAATCACACTCCTATCAAGCCAAGGCAGCCAGTACATGCTGGGTTAAAAGGCATATCATGGGGCTGAGTGGCATATAGGGGGTTAAAATGCATTTCTGGACCTCCAGAAATGCATTTTAACCCCCTATATGCCACTCAGCCCCATGATATGCATATATACCTCCAGAAATGCATTTTAACCCCCTATATGCCACTCAGCCCCATGATATGCCTTTTAACCCCCTATATGCCAGAGTGGCATATAGGGGTATAAGGCATATCATGGGGCAGAGTGGCAAATAGGGGGGGTATAAAGCATTTCTGGGGGCAGAGTGGCATAACTGGGGGGGCAGGTTGGCAAATAAAAGGAAATTTAAAAAATATATTTACATGAATTAATATTTACTGGTAAAACTTTTTTTCCTATAGGGTCGTCTTATATTCAGGCTTTTTGTTTTTTTCCTAAATTAATATTTTGATTTTGGGGGGTCGTCTTATAATCGGGGTCGTCTTATAATCGAGCAAATACGGTAATATAGAGGATGTTAAATAAAGTAAAAAAAAAAAAAAAAAAAGCATGGCCTGTTGCCATGGCGCCCTGTGCGGCCACACAGGTCGCACACCCCTAAGGCCGGCCCTGATGGGAACACACAAAACCAACACATTCTGATTTATTCTTCTTGTATCCTTGTTTGTCTTCCTTAGTGATGGCTGCACATTTGTTCTCAAATGTTAGTTTAGGTACTGCTGTCATGGAGCTCTTGAAATACTATATGCATACAACAAACCCAAACATCCCCTTCAAGGTACAATTCTATCCTTATTACAGGTTAGCATTCCACCTCTTGCTAATGCACTTAGGTATCATCTTTCTTTGAATTCTGATCTATGGAATTTCCTACTGTCTGTGGACCAGCATACCTATCCCTTTCCCCATGGCTCTTGAAGATGCTCAATCAGTCTTCAAAGTATACAAACCTACTTAAAAGGAACTAGATAAAGCACTTAATAGCAGGATTTGTGCATCTAATGGGTTCCATCCATTTAGCCGTCATTCCAAATAATACTGGCAATGTTTCTCAAATATTCACTATTGATCTTTCATAAAACATAGTCTATCAGGGATTCCTTCTGGGGTCGGCTGTAGATAAGTCATTTTTACATTTCTTTATAACAAATTAGATGTTATTTGTGAAACGTCTTATTTCATATTTTAACACCTTATTGAGCTACGTTAACTGAAACCAAATAACATACTAAAATAGAACTATCCAGTGGATACCTTTTATTAGGCCAGCATATAAAACATTTAAAGTTATATACCTCATTGGGACCTCTGAGGTCTCTTTTTCATATTCTTTTTTCTCTAGGGCTAATATATTGATTAGTCATAGTCACCAGCTTGATCGTTTAACATTAAATATATATTTATTTATATATATGTATATGTATATATATATATATATATATATATATATATATATATCAGACTTTGCCTCTTAAAGGGGCAGTCGTGCAAAATGTCCCTAAAAAAGCAAAATGTCCCTGTGTTACAGAAAAATGAGTTGCTTTTCATTTAGAAATGCTACTAATTTATTTTAAGATGTTAGGAAGTCCAGAACTACTGCAAGACACCAGCGGGCACTGTTGCATATGCATATGTGTCTAGGGGCAATGTGGCTAAAACCTCAATTCAACACTGTGCACAACCTGTTTTTGAAATCACTATGTAATGATTGCACTTTTTACTCTCACTAAAAAAAAAGAAAAAAATATATAAACCATGTTACTTACATCGAGGTACCTTACACAAAGGAGATTATCTTGTTAAGCATTTACTTGCTCCAAGATTTGGTTAGCATCTTTCACGGTGCATCCAAACATATGGCAAGGGAGCATGGCTGTACTGAGACTTTTTATGTGTCACTAAGAAGTTGAGTGGTCAGTCAGAATTTACATATACCGCACACTGGGGTTATTCAATAACCTCTAAGGGTTGCCTCAACTGGCAAAGCTCAACTAAGTTCATATTCCCATGAGTACTAAGACTCATTAATCTGCAAGTTGTTTGCAAGTGCATGCAAGTGCCTTCAAAATTAAAGTTTTTGAGTTACAGGTATGTGAGTTCTACGTAAAGCTACATGTCCTCACCTGTAACTTGCAAAATAACCCATCACTACATTAAAGAAACAAAAACATGATTAAAACAAAATTACATTTTTAAAAAACAAAATGTCTCAATTCCTACCCATGTGTGATGGTGGGGTAATTAAATAACTGAGGATTTTATTTGTAGAAATGGGGTATAATCTGGAGTTGTGTAGAATTGATGAAGGAAAAAATTACTTGATCCACTGCTGATATTGTACGTTTGTTACTCTGTCTCTCACTGTTATTTTAATGGTAGGTTTATTTGAACAGTGAGAGACAGAGTAACGCATGTCAAATAAGTTATAAATTGATTTGCATTTTACTCTGTGAAATAAGTATTTGGCCCCTTTGCAAAAAATTACTTAGTACTTCGTGGCAAAACCCTTGTTGGCATTCATAGAGGTCAGACGTTTCTTGTAGTTGGCCACCAGGTTTGTACACATCTCAGGAGGGGTTTTGTCCCACTCCTCTTTGCAGATCCTCTCCAAGTCATTAAGATTTTGAGGCTGACGTTCGGCAACTCGAGCCTTCAGCTTCCTCCACAGATTTTCTGAAGACTGGCTAGGCCACCCCAGAACTTAATGTGCTTCTTCTTGAGCCACTCCTTTGTTGCCTTGGCCATGTGTTTTGGGTAATTTTGACCACAACAGTTTCTCCCAGTTTTCCTCTTAATCATTCAGATGTTCATTGGCAGACCTTGTGGGTGCTGCAGGATTTCAGTCCTTCACAGTGTAGTGTGTTACCAATTGTTTTCTTGGTGACTATGGTCCAGGCTGCCTTGAGAGCATTGACAAGATCCTCCCGCGTACTTCTGGGCTGATTCCTCACCGTTCTCATGATCATTGAAACTCCACAAAGTGAGATCTTGCATTGAGCCCCAGACAGAGGGAGATTGATAGTTATTTTATGTTTCTTCCATTTGTAGCCCATTCCAGCCTTGTGTAGGTCTACAATCTTGTCCCTGACATCCTTGGACAGCTCTTTTGTCTTGGCCATGGTGGAGAGCTTGGAATCTGATAGATTGATTGCTTCTGTGGACAGGTGTCTTTTATACAGGTAACAAGCTGAGATTAGGAGCACTCCCTTTATAAGACTCTAAAGACTATGATGCTCGGACGCAGATTTGGGGCAACAGCATTTTGGGAGGGGGCTTATGTGTGGTGTTTTCCTCTCCATCAAGTCAGGAGTTAACAGGACAGAGACCTACACGGCCAGTATTTGCACCAGGATCTGATACATGGTTTCAGCCAGAAATCATGGAACCGCTCGTGTTTACCATACCTCCACAGACTACAATAGTGGCCCCCTACTGGGCTAAGGTGGGCTGAGTGCAAATACTGAGCGGTGTGCAAAGGAGAGCCTGATGGAGAACTATGTGTGGTTTGCTGTGTCTATTGTATGTAAATTACCTTCTTGTACTGTTTAAATACTGGTGTGTTTTCACCTCAACATTGATGCTGTCTGATGCTTGGGGTGGGCTGTTGTAATAACTCACTCTCCTTTTCAGGACAAGTGCTAAATACGCTAAGCTTCAGCTAGCCACAGTGCCAACGCAGCACTGGTGCAGCCAGTATATACGGTACATTTTCTCTTCATGCGAGATCCCTTGTTACTGCTTAACCATAGATATTTTGTATGACCTGTCCAATTGTGACACCATGCATGTGCACGGGGTTTTGAACAGACCCCTGCTTGCAGCAGTGGAGCTTACCAGTGGTAAGTATATCCCATGTAGGGAGATGCGTTCAGCAGAACACAACTCCTGCACACAAAAAAAGCTGGGGGCAGGGAAGGGGCTAAATCCCCCACATGCATTTGCACCAGGAACACCACAAAAATGTATTGAATGTATCATATGCATTGAAGTGCATATTATTTAATGTTTAATTGTTTCTTTAAAGAAAGGCAGGGGCATGCTAAGGTAGGTAGCATGGCACCCCGGTAACAGAGACGCCTGGTGAGGTCACCTAACCACACGTACTAGGGCACCAGGATCGCAGCAGCTAGCACAGAGTGTGAAAGCTGGAGTGAAGACAGGGCTTACGAGCAAGCTAAGAGGGGAGGGAGAGTTGTGCGACCTGCTGTGATGATGGGAGAGGATGAGAGCATGTGTGTGTGTGTAAATGTATGTATGTATTTGTAAGTGTATGGTGTTAGAGTGAGTATATGAGTGTTAGTGTATGGTGCTGGAGGGTGCGAGTAAGTGTATGTGTGTGTTACTGTATGACGGTAGCCTGGGTGTCCAAATGACAGTTTACGCAAAATAAATTTTTGGATCATCAGATATACCAGACGCAGTTCCTTCATACATCATCACCACTTAATTCACATTAACCCAAATAAAGCAGACCGTATACTTTAAAGTATTCTTCAACAGGCATATCTAAGGCGTATCTCCCCCATTAAAGGCAGCGGTTTGAGTACAAATAGCCCATAATTTCCAGAGCCGTTCATTAGGTGAGGTCTGAACAACGATCTATAAAATGCTATCACTTCCTCTCTTTTGCTGCTGCTAATTTGTTTTCCTCTGCAACCTGGCAGTATCCTACTGCTTTCCAATGATATAGTAAAATTCACATTGTTCCGCTCAGGCTAACAGTTTCTTTTTGCACCTGTGCTTAACAAAGGAAACTGCATGTTCAGGAATAATACCATCTCTGCTTTAAAGGGACTTTTTACTGTCCCTTTCAACACTACTAAAAAAGAATGCATATTAAACTACACTGTGAGTACTCTTCATATAACATGTATTCTTCAGTAACCCCAAAAGAGAGTACTTTAATACGCATTCTTTAGAAACCAAAAAGCACTTAGCTGAGGTCAAAACTGCAGCCTTACAGCTGCCGCCCTCCCTTGTGGTCTGATGATTCTAGCCGCCGAAATATATGGGAGCACTTTCTGCGCATGCGCATGGGTGATCAGACCCCAATGAACAGCTGACACGCAGTAAGTATATCATAAGCAAAGCGACGTGTTGGTCCAAAACACATCTCCTGCATAAAATAACTGGGGGTTGAGGGAAGGGGCAAATTCATATAGGGGATCCTGCATTTGCAAGGGTGTGGTGCTGGGAGGGGGGGCACTAAGAAAATTTAAAGGGACCACACAGCTGTTATATGCATCACAGAGCATATGGTGGCTGGAGTGTTCCCTTTAAAGATACTATTCTGTTATATAGGATTGTAATGTAAATTCATGTATTAACTATTTCAAGAAAACTACTATGAAAATTATATTAACAAATATATGACTATGTCTTTGAATATGAAATGATAATAATAATAATCATAATATATAAGCATTTGAAGTGTATAAGGCACTTACAAGTGTTTATACTTAATTTAATTATAAATAAATAAATTAACACTTCATTTCCAAATAAAAAACACTTAATTTCCATGAATAGAGGGGTACCTTCTGATACAATTATCACTACATCCCTGCCACAGGAGCATCCTTGCATATCTTAATAGCAGAGTTTTATTTATTGTTTTAATACTTATTAAAAACACTATTTCTCCTTCTTTTTTTTTATGCCTGACCTAAATAGTCAATGCACTGGCATAAACTTCCCATCACCCTTAAAGCACGGTTCTTTTTCTAGAGTAAACACTGTCCTCCTGGAGATCCAGATGCAGACAGGACCCATCACTCTTCTCAAAGTCTGCTGAAGACCTAGAATAACACAAGACAAGTCAAATGTGTTCTTGGCTCAGAGGTACAGCCAGCAGAGGGGAATCTGTACTTTGCTTGCAGCATAGCTGAGACAGGCTATTTCTTCTTAGAGGAAAATACTGCAGCCTTCTACTGCGTCTGCCTCTGGAGGGATAGTCTCACTGTTGTTCCTCCCACATGCTGGAAGGAGGGGGTTTGAATGGAAGACAAGACAAGCCCTAAATACCATGTCACTCCGTAAGGGAGAAAGAAGCAACTAGGCTGAAGGTTTTTTTATTATTATTATTATTATTTTTTAATTTTTTCCCTCCCTCCTCCCTTTCTTTCTTTTTCTTTTTTTTTTTAATTCGAGGAGATCAAAGAAAAAAAAATTGAGAGAAGAAGAAGAGAGAGAGAAGGAAAAAAGCAAGCAAGCAAGCAGAAATTACTGAGTTACTGTGTGTACTGATTTCCCAGAACTGGACTTTAAAATTTCCAACACAATCTGGATTGTGATTGTTTTACAAAACAACAGCTTTGTTTTTTTTTTGTTTGCTACAAACGTACAATAACAATAAGGAGATTAAACAAAAGGTGGACAAGTGAGATCTTCTGTGTGTGCTTTGGCTTTTTTTTTTTCTTTCTTAAGGGATAGATGGTTTCCTTGGAATTTGTGATCTGTTAACAAAAACAACAACAACAACATAAAAAGGCAAAGAAGTCTAATAATCTCTATCAGTGCTGGGATAGTGGTTTCAGAGGATAAAATTAAGAGGCCTGGGGTAATTGTACCCTTGTCAACGTGGTTCCTGCATCAGAGATAACCAGCTACATGGGCAAACGCTTGGAACAGCAGCCAATGTACCCACAGTACACCTACTACTACCCTCATTACCTCCAAACCAAGGTATGGACCATCTTCTGCAGAAACTTGTTCAGCACTGGCTGTATTATATGATTATGCTCTTAAGTGGATGATGTTTGGGAGGCTGACTTTCTCTTTTATTAATCATGCTTTTCATTCAGATCAGCATCCTGCAGGTTAAAGCTTGATAGGCAAAGCAGGCACAACAGATAAAGGAAGGTCAAGCAATATGGATTTGTGCCCCTTCCCCCCTCTAAATGTCTTTTGTCTTTCTATAAGAGAAGAAAAACCCAGTAATTTAATCCACTGCTATTTGTCTGTGGGATTATAGTTGTGTTCTCTGTTAGATTTGGAGCAAATTTGGTAAAGATGATACCTGTGTTGGCTAACTGAATTAAAATAGATTGTAAGCTTTCAAGACAATCTTCAGACGTCGTCAGGTATCTTATCCCTAGATTGCCTTGAAAGCTTGCAATCTATTATACCCATTAAAGGTATCGTTTTTACCAAATGTCCTCTTTTTCTTTCTACGCTTAACACGGTATAACTCTAATAATGTTAGGTTTGTGTACTGTTTGCCAATATTGCCTTGGTATAAGATGCATATTGTGGGGTGTAACTGTACAGTTGTACTTTGGTGAGATTTGTACACTCTGGGCAGAAAAATGCTTTTTTTTTTTAGTTTCAATGGATTTGTGCGATCGCAAACTTTTCAGCTGAAAATGTAGAAACCTGTGAGAGTCAACACCATTTGCTTTGTTGTGACTTTTTTTTTGTTAAGTGTATAGAAAACAGAGGGTAATAGACACACTTTAATAAGTAATAAATAGAAAATGCTGCGAGGAGGTCTCGGTTCCTGATCACCATTATAGTGATATAGGTCAAGGCCAACCATAGGATCTGTTTACTGTCCGGGATGTGTCCAGTATATGAAAATTGGGGAATTAAAATACACATTCTGCTGGGCTACTACTTCTTCCAAAAAAGTGCTTAGTCAGATGCCCTTTTAACGGGCATTATTGCCCCGGAACGTTTCAGGATAGCACTCCGTTAAACCCTACTTTATCACCTAGTTCTCGTTCTCCTATTGTTTGCAATGTCAAGGTCAATTTCAAAAGCTTTTGTTAATTAGTGGGTTGGAAAGTCAAAGGAGCAGAACACTTTCTTTTGTCTTAAATACAATCGGTTAACAGAAATGGAGGTATTTAATCACCCCAACTAGATATCTACGCAGAAATAGAAATTATGAACAGGGCGTAATCTTGGTATATTTAGTTAAGAAATTTGAAACAAATGGTATAACACTGAGTCACAGACATATGCGTGTGACAGTCTGTTGTGTATGAAATACGATTCAAAATAAAATAAACATATTATCTAAAATTGTAAAAAAAAAAAAAAAGGAAAATATGATTTCCATTAGGTAAAACCTAAAGTATCTTTTTTTTTTGTGTGGCTGTGTCTGAAAATGCCATGAGCCAGTACAGACAGACAGCATCTGGATCCTGTTAATCTCAATCAAACCTACAGCTTCTGGGGCATTTGGAATCCATCATCACTATGCTATACAATATGACGAAAGCCGATATGGGAAATAATCAAGAATGAGCGCCAGAAAATTGTGCCTTAAAATACATTACAATAATCTGCTTTTTTTTTTTTTTTTTCCTCCTACATGTGTATGATAAGCAAAAAAAAAAAAAGCTCAGACTGTGAGCCCAGACACAATGCTCATTAATTAATTATTATCACAATCATCTATGTAGAAGTCCAGATGTTGCGTGATTTTAACACTAAAGAAATGAGGATTTCACCCATTGGCCATGGCAAGCCATCTCAGAAGGCTTAGGAGGGAAGTTGGACAAAGTTCAGGTCATTTATCATTCATGGCCAAACATTTATTTCTTCTCCATTGTTCATGCTACTAATTCAGCAGTACACGCAAGATGTGCCCACTCAAATGGATGAGGCGGTGGCCAGATTCTTCGCATAATGCTTGATTTTTAAAAGATATAAACGAGAGGACAAGCCTGAATTATTGATGACCACCATTTAGGGCTGTATTGTGTTACATTCCTCTTTCCACGGTGATCTAATGATTTACAGTAATAGAAAAAAATCCTAACATTGCCAAATGGATCGTATCTCCTTGCAAGGGTTAATGCAGGCCTTAACTGGATGTCTGCATCTATCCAAATATGTAACCCGATTATCATCCTGTCTCTGTCTTCAGAGTCGGCCACTCTTTATATCGATAACAGTTACTACGCAAGACACTGGTTATATGACAGCGATAATCGTTATTCAGAGTACGAGATTCACATGTTTTGAGACATGTTTAGGAGACATTAAAGCCATTCTTCAATAATACAAAGGTCGTTCAACTGTTGACATTTGAAACTTAACACTTAGAGTGGAAAACTTTTCTGTTAACCCAACATGGACGTCATATGTCACTAAAATAAGGATTAAAAAATAAGAGTTAAAATTAAGAAAATCAGCTCATGATTTCATTTTATTTATTGGTATTTTGCAAACTTTCTATGAAAAGAATAGCTTAAGATATAATTTTGGTTATTGTTTTATCGATAGCAATATGAACGTTCTATTTCTAAATTTAAAAATACGCTGTCATAGCCTTTCAGTCCTATAAGTTAGATTCAAATTGTAAAGCAGTTCTTACAGGAAAGCAGTTTCATATGAATTGATTTTTTCCTCCTTGTTTCCAGAAATACATAAATTATCCTCTCCTGCTAATGACGGTTGAAAATAACCCCTGAGATTTGTGGAAAGGATAATCAGAAGAATCATGAGAAATTAGATTCAGTAATTGTCTATGACCTACATGAAGCAGTCTCAATAGAAAAACTTGAAATGCCTTTTTTAAATTATAGTCATTTTTATTATCCTTTTTTTTCTTTCCTCAATTGGCTCCTTCCGACTACTCTTTATAGTGAATGAGGTCCTCTTACGGTCTAGTAAAGGAGACGTGAACAAGTCTACTACTAATTAGGAATGCGGATTAACCACTTAGGCGAAAGGAATTTTTTTCTTCTTTAAATTATGTATACGTTTCCAGTTACTGGGAACCTTAGATCCTGTCTGTGATATAATATGTTCAAGATTTTTTTTTTTCTTCTTCTACACGTTTGCACCAATTTGTAATCACAGTCCCCCGACTAATGCTGTGTGAATACAGATTTTCCAATCACCTCCCTGCATAGATGGTTTACTGCATTTTCCACATTTGGCCATCTGGATGTACGCAAGTCCTTGTCAAAAGAATTCCAAAAAAGCAAGGCGGCTGACATAGTTTCTGTTCCTGGTGTTCGCAGGCTGCGTTGGGTGTCTGGTGTGAAGTAATGGTCAGGTGTTAAGAAGTCATTCATCAGCCACACACTGATTTCGGGCTACGTTTCCAAACCATCTGCAGTCTGGTCTTATGCCAAAATCTGATAATCTTCCTGTGTTAATACTCGATACATACAGAAGCACAGCCGAGCAGCAATAAATATTGATTTCATTTGTATCGCGTTTGTATGTTTGTTCGGAATTGTTGGTTGGGAGTTTATCCAAAGTTGCTCTGGACACAAAATATTATGATGTATACAATCTAAACACGGAAAACAAAAAAGTCTCTTTTTTATTAAACATAGTGGATAATTCTTGAATTAATTAGCACGTATATTTTGCTAATGCTAGTTTATATTCTAATTCTTATTTTTATTTTTTTCTAGAATATACCTTTATTTTAAAGTTACAGTACAGGTTATATACAGTTGCACATCTTAAGCGATGTTATAGCATTGTTATAGCATAACTCCTGAACGATCTTTTGTTTTAGAACATACTAGAATTAATCATTAGCATTGGGCATGGTAGATTCTTTAAAGGGAACGTCTACTGTCCCTGAAAGCCTCACTAACAAAAATGAGCCTTCCTTAGGTAGAAGCTACAGCTCTGCCGCTGCAGATGCTCTCTTCCTCTGTGGTCTTGACAATTCTTGCCAGTGGCAGGAAAGGGATCCCATTGAAATCAGTAGGCGCATTTTTCACGCACGCACATAGGGGTCTTAACAGAGCCCCCGCCAGTGCTGGAGTTGCCTGGCGGTAAGCATATCACATTCAAAGAGAAGGTACAGAATCCCCCATACGTTTCCAAAAGGGACACTACATGAATTCAATGTGATGCCTGGGGTGTCCCTTTAATGTCGTCTTTATTGTATTTACGTGCAAATTTTAAAAAAAGGTACGTTTGAAAAATAGCCAATAGTTGTAAGGCAGACCTTAGTGATAACATTTGCTTCCGCGTCTGCGTCTCAGAAATGAGTGAGTAAACATTAGAATGACGTTAATAACAAATCCTTTCCTAATGCCGGATGTACTATACTTTGTAACAATAATAAGATCTTTTTTTTTTTAGTGTAACAAGGGGTCGGAAGGCATTATCAGGCAAATAGCTGTTTGACTACACGTTCGCTCAAAGCTGATAGGAGCCAGAGAGGGAAATGCAGCAGTTCATTTCAGGTCATCCTGGAAGTGGCCTGAACGCAGTTGGCTTTGCACAGATATGATTTCACACAGCACTTTTGGTCTTTATGAGTACGTTTGGCAAGAACAGCTCAGTCAGTCACGAACATGCCAGTTCTAAAGCTTCCAGGAAGTCAACTCTTTAAAAAAAAAAAAAAAAAATTATTAAAATATTCAAGTTCAGAATGCCTTCAAATATGTTGTTTTGAAAATGTCTTTAATGGAGAAAATTTTATACGAGTAGAAACGGTTGATATTTATCCAAAACTCGAGTCCAAAGCTGTTCTGAAATGTTGTTTGAGGCACAGCTGTATGCAATTAAATATCGTAATATTAAAAGCATGTGTATAAGACGTGTATTATAATAGAGTCGTTCCATATAAAATAGCTGCTTATGGGAAGAACAGAGGAACTCTGAGCTGTGATTGATGTGTGTATTGTTGTGTTCTGTGTGTGATCTTTCGGGGTTGTGTTTTTCAAATTCTCTTACGCACTGTGATGTGTAGGAGGGGAAGAACGGTGTGCAAGCTGCTGGGAGAAAGCCGAGGACTGTGAAAGGGTATTTAAAGGGGCAGTTCGGCCTACACGTCAATTGCCTGTATATAAAAGAACTCACCGAGATACATTCTTGCACACTTATACCGTACGGAGCTGGCTTATTATTATTATTATGCGGGAGTTCTATTTTACCAACAAAAGCAACTGACGTGAGTTGGGGTGGAATATCGATAAATGAATCAGACTGAGAGGTTTCATTATAATTGGCTCTTTTGTTTTAACCAATCAGATGCCAGACCTAGACTTCCTATCTGGGACCAGTGGTGTATAGGGCCACGCCACACAATTACTGATGTTGCACCTCTAGCAGCAGCTCAAATCCTGCCCAAGCCCTTTTACATATAAGCAGCTTATATTAAAGGTACCATTGCTGGTCATTGGCCATAAGATGAATAGCTAGCAATTACTGCATTTACTGGATTACGTTACCCACAATGCCTTAGCCAGTCATCATCGTCATCATCATCAAACAAAGTCTCGCCGGAGTGTAAGGGATCCTGGAGAGTGTTCCTGTGAGTAGGACTGTTAGTTAAGGCTCATTAGTTACTAACATGAGATGAAATGTTTCAGCTTGTAGCCATTCAAAGACATGCTTGGTCCTTCCTGAACAGACTTCACTTCTGTTCCAAATACCTCCTTTTAAATCTTATTCCGTTTAATGTTCGTTTTTTTGTGTGGTTTAGAACCATGTACCCATGTCTGAGATACTTTAGCGTTTATAGAACACAGAGCTTATGTTTTTTTTCTGCTGTTTTGGTGCAGGAAAGCCCTGCAGTTATAGTGTATTCCGCTGTCTTTTGGCTATATCATAAGACGGATCGAGTCCCAGTGTCAAATGAGAAATATGCTTTTTATTAAATCTTTCTCCTGAAGACGACACATGTGGTAACTGACAGAAGATGGGATCTTTTCAAAGTGTTTTCCTATTTACATTTTTCATTTAAAAAAACTAATATTCCCTTAAAGCCTGGAGATATAGATACTCTTTGCGCTTTCTTACTACATGTCAGTAGCAAGGTACAAAAGTGGTACAACAGCTGATAACGGCAAGACTATTGAAACCCGGGAAGAAAAGTGAAAAGCTTTGTCAGATCTAAAATGATTACGTTCTATTTTCTCCTTTTTCCTGGATAGACAATAACATGATGATAGACAATAACAAAAAGCACTCTACAAATTACCGTGTAAAATATCTGCACCGTTCTCTTAAAATAACACGACTTTGTATTGCAAAATCTCATAAGCTTTAAATAGGGGGTTATTGGCAGATTCCACATACGGGTTTTTTTTTCCAAAAGTTCCCTACGATACAAATCAAGGAGCATTTAGCGCAGACCCAGACTAGCCAAGTGGCACACTGGTGAGCTGGTGGCCGGTAAGGCTGCATGCTTACTGATACCACAGCTTCAGGGTGAACTTTGTGCGGCCCCCAGCTGTATACATGGGCCACATGCTGCATGAGTATTAAAAACCTGACATGTGGCCAGCGGCTGCACAGCACATGCTTCATCCCTAGTCCGGCCCTGACTGTTTACTCCATCTCTTATGGATATGCTTAGGTGGCTTCTGGCTGTCTTATGTTGTTTAGGGTTAAGGGATGTCCAAGTGAGCCAAGAGGAAGGCTTTGAAAAGCATCCCTTGAATAAAATATACTATTGATCTAATGCAGATACTTAGTTCTTTGTAGTACCTAACTACTTCTCATGGATGATCAAAACTCCAATTTGATGTAAAGGGACACTTCATGCATCAAATGCATTTAAAGATGCAGCTTGTCTCCCTTGCTCGCTCTCGCTCGCTCACTCTCTCCAAAAAAACAGTTGAACCATGTAGCAGAGGAAACCTTCAGTAATATTTCGAATAATTTAGCACTTTTCCGTTTCCAGGAATTATTATAATGTTTTAAAGCATACATGGAAGAGCCTGTCATCCAGTTCCATAAGGGGCACGTCAGGCATTCCATAGCATATGTGAGAAAATGAATGATGACAACCATCTTTAATGGGCCCTTTAAATATTATTATTATTAATGATCTCTGTGGTTAGAGATCCTCATTCCAGTTAGAGCTTTCTCATATATGCGGATTGCTAAAAAAAAACTGCATTTGGTACAGTTAGCTGACATTTATGTGCAATACTTTAAAAGTTCAATACCTTATAAATTATAGATCACATGAGGGACCATATCTGGTCTGTTTATCTGACTAGCTATCCAACAAAAACAAGAATATGTGTATGTAAGGCCACTATCTATCTGTTGACTGCCTATGGTCTTTCTGTATATGTTAAAACCTCTTATTAACAGTAATAAAAAATAATTAGCATTATTACATTGGTATTTCCATTTCCATTTGAAGAGCAGTAATCCAACAATAAAACTATCCATATACATTATATCTCCGAGGCGCTGCAGGACAAGTACAAAACACCATGTCTGATGTGGATGAAATTGGCTTGAGAATGGAGTGGTGTTTCTCTGTGCATTGATCACATCTAAAAAGGAAGAGCTCTTAGTATGCAAACAGCTGGATGCGGTTCCTCATTTGACACAGTAGAATTACGGCTGAACCCGTGCTTCATTACTTCAAGCACCTTGACTTTCTAATAACAGTGGATTGCAATGAACCCTACACTCAAAATGACAGGACACAGTTGGAAACCTTTTTGCGCATGCAGATGGCGTAATGGAAATACTGAAGATTAAAGGGAAAAGGGCGCCTATTTTCGTGATGAGAACTTAAGAGAGCAGGCTACCTGGAGGAAGTAGCTTCATGAAGGAGCAAGGCTGTCGACATTGAAAGGACTAGTCCCACGTAGCATTGAGTTGGAGTGGACTTGGGCACAGAGTGAGCATAGTGAAGCACCATTCCCATGTTCTGGAGAGAGAAAAGACTGACCTGGAGACCCAAGGAAGCAGCACTTCGCTTGGAGACTCCAGGTCAAAACCTGAGAGTTCCCACGGATATCAGTGCCATCTGGGATCATAAGTAACTATGCACTGTACAACAATCTATCATTCTAATCTAATTTTAGCAGGAAAAATGATGACCTTAGTTAAGGGAATTTGACCCGGTTCCCATTGTTTAATATGTTACACCCCATTCACTGCCTTGCTAGAATGATCTGTAGTTCCCATTCTCCCCTTGATTGTCAGTTTCATAAAGGTTAACTTGTTGCATAGTGGAACTTATATATCTATATATAGAGACTGACAATTTATATAGCCTCGGCAGAGCAGTGTTATCTCTCGGCTGATCTAATTGTGTAGGTGATTGTTTTCCTGAGCTTTTGGTGATAGATCTTGCTGCTGACTTCAGTGCGGTATGGGTTCATTTATCTTTTACTACCAAGGAGAATAGCTGAAGGTTTTTCTAAGCGCTGTTCTGCAGGTTCTAATAAAAATTTTCTGCTGTTGGATTAACCCTTTGTGTTTTATACGTGCAAGCAGTTGCCATTCACTTTGAAAAAAAAAACAAAACATAATAATTGTAACACTGATGCCCTTTTGTATTATTAAAACTGCACTCATTCTTAGGATGCTTTTTACCACATTTTGCCTATAATATTTTAATACAATGCTAAACTTCTTATTATTGCTTCAGTGGAAACTTGCATAAAAGTAATTACCGGTATGGACATTTCCTGTCGTCATATGGCATATATGTTAGGCTGTCGGGAACGAGCTTTTCCCCGCAGCAGTTTTCCCTGGGCAGAAAGCGCCGCTTTCCACTCTTTTTCAAAGGTTGGCATTTTTTTCAGCTAGCTGTACCCAGGATACGGCCATCTGAACAAATTCACGTTCATACAGATCATATGTGTATGGGCACACAAGACATTGCGCATTCACTTTTCGGACGATATAATTTTGCCGGGAATTTCATAGCCTAACTAGTAGCCCAGTCTACCAAATATGTAAAGGAGCCCCTGAGAGATGTTTCTTACCAACATCAAAGCTACTTGATAACTCATTTTCTTCATTTTTCAATTTATTTTTGTAATTCAGCAAGAAATACGTATGCACTACACACATTTTATTTGGGTGTCAGGTACATTTCAGTTGTGTAAATAAAGATTCCCTTTTTTGAATTGTAACATTTTGTTAAATAAGTCTGAATAATTAGTATTTTATAAAGGTTAGTTGGCTTGTAAGTGATATTACTTTGAACCACAGAGATATAAATGTTAATTTAAAAGAGCTCGTTTTACATTCTGCTTTATAGGTAACAATGTTAGATTTTCCTTTATGCTCACATCACGGTGAAAGCATTGATTATACTGTCGTATTGAACTTTAAGCCTTCATTCTACATCATGGACAATTGTTCTAAAATTACTGGTGCCTTCATTGTGATCACTGTTACACACACACACACATATATATATATATACATATCAGGCAACGGATTATAAGTGATAATAAGTGATAGCCTTTTCACAGCTATATACGAATAACTAAATATATTATCTAGCAGCTAATACTACAACAGCAGTGCAATGTTTAACCATTACAGTTCATCTGTTTCAATACATGCATCTGGCGTTAAAAGGGTTAAAGACCAAAAATACATAGAATAATGAAGCCTACTCTAGGCCTAGTGATCCTATGAAAGATTGCTTTTATGTAAATGTATATCCAGGGGCTTATCAGTGGGAAAACATTTCATTCATTTTGCAAGCTAAATATGTTAGCTTGTGTTTGTACCAAGCCACGTTTGTGTGTGTATTTGTAAGTGTTATGGCAAATTGTAAGATCGGTTGGATTTATACATTGTAAATGGCTAGTGAAGGGCCCTGGCCTTTGCTTATTTAATTAAAAAAAAAGAACTAGCCAGCATCCAGTAGATTTCAACAAGTATGTGAGTCTTTAGTGTGTTTAGTTTACATTTCAATAGCTAGGTGTCTTTTAGCAGAGTGGTTTCTTATGCAGCACACAAAGCCTTAGAATGGACAAGCAGGGGTAGACGCAGTGGACGACCAAGGAAACTTAGTGAAGCTGATGAATTGACACATTATGCTTACTTACCTTTGCAGTCCAGCAGTGCTAACAGTTCATCACACCTATCTACTGTGAAGTCTGGTCAGAAGTGGTCTTCATGGGAAACTTGTGGCCAAAAGCATACATCCAATTTTTAAACAAATCCAATGCGACTCAACCATTCACGAAAACAACTGGGGTGTATAAAAATGGCAACAGGTGCTCTGGACTGATGACTCCAAATGTGAAATATTTGGCTTTAGCAGAAGGCAGTTTGTTCACTGAAGGGCTGGTACAAGAATTAGTGTTTGTAGGCAACAATGAAGCACGGAGGCAGCTCCTTGCAAGTTTGGGGCTACATTTCTGTAAATGAAGTTAAGGTTTTGTCATAATTAATGGCATCCTCAATGCTAACAAGTACAGGCTGATACTTACATATCAAGCAATACCATCAGAGAGGCATCTGATTGGTCCAAATTTATTCTGCTGCATAAGAATGAGCCCAAATATAAGGCCTACATTGTTGAGTATGTCAACAGGAGTAGTATGGTTAGATCTTCAAGACGTTTGGAACAACCTGCCTGCCGAGTTTCTTAACAAACTGTGTGCACGTGTACCTAGAAGAATCAATGATTTTAAAGGCAAAGAGTGGTCACACCAAATATTAACTTGATTTAGATTTTACTTCTGTTCACTCATGTTGCGTTTGGTTACTAGATAAAAAATAAACTAATAACATTCTTATTATATAGCAACTCCCTAAAACTTTTGCACAGTACTGTATATATTATACAGCATTATGTTTTTATGCATGCAGGTGGTACAAGACAATGTAAATTCAACAAACTATTGTGTACGGTTCCGTTGTTTATAAAAGAATAAAATACGTTGAATGCAAGCCCTTAAAATTATATCAGAAAGGTCACACCAATTATCTCAGCAAACCTGATTTCCATTACAGCCCCAATTTGTATAGAGTTTATAAAGTGAGTGTCGGTGCATATTTGCCATTAAATTTAATTGCCTCGTGAAACTAGTTTATATGTTTTGATGTCTCCTTCAAGCATAATTACTAATGTCAAAATGTTGGTGTTTCTGCCATATAGTTATTTTAAAGAATTTAGGATATCAGATACCATGCTGTATTTTTTTGTAGGTTCACACAAATAGGTATACTAATCAGCTTTGTTTTACTTGGAATGGAATAAAATAGTGGGGGCATAACAGATAAATTATGTTTTATGGAAAAGGGCAAAATGGGTCTTATTACTGGAGTTCCAAGTTGATGTTGGTGTAGACAAAAAAGTGTTAATATTATATAATAGGAGGAAATGTTTATACATGCAGTATATAAAGCTAAATATACACTATACAAACAAAAGTATTGGGACACCTGGCTATTACACCAACAGGGACTTTGATGACATTGCATTCTAAATAAATAGACATTAATATGTAGTTGGTGCCCCTTTGTAGCTATAACAGCTTCCACTCTTCTGGGAAGGCTTTCATCCAGTAGAGTTTTTCTGGGGTCACTGATGTTGGACAAGAAGACCTGGCTTGCAATCTTCCTTCCAGTTCTTTTAAAAGGTGTTCAATGGGGTTGAGGTCAGGGCTCTGTGCGGGCCAGTCAAGTTTACCACACTAAACTCATTCAACCATGTTTTTATGGGCCTTCTTTTGTGCTCTTGGGCACAGTCATGCGGGAATGGAAAAGCGTCTTCCCCAAACTGTTCGAACAAAGTTGGAAGCATAGCCTTGCCCAAAATGCCTTGGTATACTGAAGCATTAAGAATTTATTTCACTGGAAGTAGGGGGCCTGCTGATCTTATGATCTCTCACAAATTCTCCCTGCACGCTATCTGATCCAGCATGCATATACAGTAGATGTAAGGTATAGATGTAATATGTTCAAGTTATATCCACCTATGGAAGAATTATTAACACAATATTTTTCTTCTAAAATAAATATATACAAACACAGAAACCACATAATCACCCTCAATTAGCCATACAAGCCATAAAAGGTTTGGTTTTTACTAATTTTGTAGTAGTGAAAATCATGTAGTGTGATTGTTTAGGGTCTTGAATGTGTTGGGTATTATTAGGAATAAAGCGCTAGAGAATCTACTGGCAGTATATTAATGGATGTAATGTAAGATGTAAGCTGTAGGTCAGTGGTTGTAACTAGGTAATGTATGTAAATAATAATGCAGCATTTTACAGTGTACAGATGCATTAAACTATATATGTTGGACCGTTCTATGTTTATTTTTATATATTTTATCACGTGTTATGTATTCATACCATTCTACAACAGCTTTTCTCCCTCCTTGTCCTCTTCTGTGTAATATGCATACTTTTATGTTATAGATAAGATACGGAGTATAGTTTTAGTTAGGTCTACTAATGTCATCCCAAAACTATACATTAAACACTACTGGCTTACAGGTGAAGAACTATTGTGGTGCAAAATGGCAAAAGTGGTGCACTAGTCATAGCAACCAATGCAACAAGACAGGGATTTAGCCCTGCCAGTGTTTGAACCGCCAGGACAAAATAGTATGTCCTCTAGAGTTAAATTTATACAAACCATTTGGTTGTTCTCATGCCTTCATTCTTTTAAAAGTGAACTGGCTTCATGCACTTTTGTTATTATATGTCTCTACACGATGATATCATCTCATCATAGAAATGCAGAGTGCAGAAGCTACAGCTTCAGTTACTTCATTACAACACAAATCACTTTCGCTGACGTGCCCCTAAGAAATACATGGAAAGGTTGATGAGCTGTAGGGAGCATGTTAAAAAAAAAGTATTAGAAAAGATATTCTTGCTTCCAAGAAAGACATGCCATTAGATGAGAGGCTGTGAAAAGCCTTTGGACTGTCAAATGGATAGACGTACATAATACGCTAAACAATGTGTAAGCTACATTACTCTTTATCTCTTTATAAGACAAGGCGCACGTTTCCCTTTGTCAGCATCTTGAGTTTATAATCCATATATCTGCTGTTTATAGGTATGTTATACTGTGAAAGAGAAAATGGGACAGTCTAAGGAACTTCACTGTTAACTTATACTTTTTATATGCTGACTTTTTAATATGGGGATGTTGGTCATTGCTAATTACAAGGTATTTTAATATCAACTTTTAATATCTATGTATTTAGAATGTAATGTCATAAAAGTCCCTGTTGGTATAACAGTCAGGTCTCCCGATACTTTTGTCTATATAGTGTATATGTAAGCATGCAAGCAGGACTTGCTTGCTTTACCTACTGTTTTACCTTTGTTTTAATCTGTCAATTTTAGTTTTATCGAACTCTTTAAACATATGTAATGTAAGAAGCTCTGTGGATATTGCTGGTGCTGAACAAATTAAAGATAATGGTGATGATGATAATAATAATAATATATTTCTGCACATTTCAGTGCTCATCCATCTTGCACACAAAGGGTTAAGCTTGTATAGCATCACAATGATTACGATTGCCCCTTGAGGATGAAATGAGCCTCTTTGACAAGTGTTTATTTTATTCATTTTAAGGTCTCTATATCAAATGCACCCGCAGTTAAACAAAGAAATACATCCATTAAACAATAATAGTACTTTACGCAATTCGGCTTTCTACCGTACAAATTGTGTATGAATTGAGATCTTGAGAAAGCTGCAATCAAGTTGTCAGACATATAAAACAACATAAAACATCATTAAAGCTTTAACCTAAGGATGTCGGAAAAAAACATATATTACAATTAAATCGGCTTTTTATTATGTCTAAATCTGTTCCCTAGCAGGTACTGGCAAGATTTCAATATAGTAAATTAAAATATTTAAAACAAATACCGGTATATATTTTTTTAAATTGAAGTAAAGAAAATGTACACTACAGATGACTTTTTTAATGAAATAAAAAGAATATTTTTGATATAATTTAAACATGCAGTTCCTCTGTCTCTTCTGAATACTTTATTTTGTAAATCAACGCAGTTTTAGGAACACCATTCCTAGAACTGTTGAATGCCCTACACAAAAATATATCTTTTAATTATGTAATTTTTTTCCTGATTCATAATTTTTTACAAAAACACTTAATTGTCATGTGACGGAAGGCTGGTTGCCTCCATCGAAACTGGATAAAGGATTTTTATGTTATTAAACGTTCTTATGTTAGAAGAAAACATTATGTCTACTAAGGTCTATTTACTTATGATATGGCTAGGTTACATAATGATCCCTGTAGAATTGGGTCTTCTTTAGGATGAGTGGCAACAGAAAGGTGGAGGGGACAAACAGCCCTCCATAATCGCTCTGACCAAAACACAATACAAAGCTTACAAGGGGATACCCCCCCAATATCCATGTGTCAAAAAATGGAGGTGTCCTACACCTGTATGGGGGGAGAGTGGAGATCCTCTGATCTCTCCAATTGGCCCATTTTGCCAACTGCCTGCAAAAGCTGGACAGTGGGGCAGCTACCGAAAAATCTGGACTGTTCTGTGGAAACTGTCGTAAGGTATGCAAACGGTACCAGTAATAGCATCATAATAAATAATAATGGGTTAATGTTTTTCAGGAAATGTTTCTCATCTCTCTGTAACCGATTTACGTAGCCCAAATTGAGTGAATCAGAAAACTCAGACCAAGGTCTTGCTTTCTACTATATCCAGAAGGGAAACAACCGGATTGACATTTGTGTGTGTGTTCTCTACATGAGATGATTAAGGGAAAATGTATTTAGGTTACTGATGACTCATTAGCTTGAATCACATGGAAACCTCGTAACATTTTAGCTTTTAGTGGTTATAACATCTACCCCTCCTTTAGTGGGAATATGATACTAAATTGAAGTCAGATGTTAAAATGACCACTGGGTGGATTAAAGGAACAGTTATGGCTATTGTTTTTGTAAGTGGTTGCCCCAAATGGTAAATCATGATGAAGTCCCTGAGGCGTTCTAGTGCTCTGCAGCTATTTCTGTAGCTGAACTGAACCTTTTTATGACCTGACCTGTAGGCATATCCAGCAGGCTATTATGGTAAAGCAATGGACCAGTCTCTGTATAGTTCAATCCAGATCCTAGTCACTACCGCTAATTAAACCTTAGATAAAAAAGGTCAACCGTTCTGCATCACATGGAATCAAGAGACCTCAAAATTCCAAAAGCTGTTATAACTTTACCTCTTTCTTCTGTGTTGGCGCAATAAAAGGAATCAACTTTGACTTAAGACTCCTTTTTGGGGGCTAATGCAGCTACTACATCCATTTCCTTATTATGGTTTACCATGCAAACTGTGTAGTGGAAAGTTTTACAGACAAAATCACAGCTGAAAACTATACTATCTATATTTTACAGCATTACTGTTTACACTAATGGAACATTCCAGCATGCAACCGAAATGGAAAGGAACGTAACCCTTTCCTCTTAAATATAGATAGGACCCTCGTTATGCTATAATTTACCCATTTATGCCAAGCCAAAAAATAAAAATAACAGTAAATGTAGTAAATTTCTGATACATATTGTAGGTGACACCTATACAAGAAAGTCGACACGCATAAGAATAGGTTAAATACCATAAATACACTATAGAAATTAGGAACATTTAGGGAAAAAATACACATTGCCACGAATATGTAATTTTCTTCCACCATTGGTGCACCTGCTTTTCTGCTCAATTGTTCTTATCTTCCATCAAATTCTATGTTTCTATTGAATATAATTCGTATACCCTCTTCATCAGTCTGTCCGAGGCGGCAAGGAGTACCCAAAAGTTCTTCTACTCATTTTTGTATTTACAAAATAAATATATTTAAAAAATATATGTTATATAGGGCGGGGGTATTTGAAATGTGTAGGGGGTTCTTGATAGCATGGATCAGACTATTTTCTCTGCATGCCAGCCAGTTGTTTTATGTGTATTGCATATTTATTAATTTAAAGTTGAATACAATGGAAAATCAGTATTTATCAGAGTTTTGAACTTAAGCACATCTTTGGTGGCCTCCACAGAAACCTGCATTTTAAATTTGGTCTAAACACACATACTTACACACATACACACTTATAGACTTATATACTCACACATTAGCAGAAGGGGACTTTCTAGTGCATAAGGGGGCTTTCCAGTGCATAAAGCAGTTCTCAATCCCATGTTTTCCATCTGAAGAGAACTAACTTCAGGGCTGGACTGGAGATGAATAGGTGGCCTGGCACTTTAAGGCCAGTGGCTGGTAAATGAACATGTTTAGGTATCTGGAAGTTCCCAGGTATGTAAATGATTTAAGCATGACTGACGGCTTAATGCAGCACCTGATCTGCAGTGTCAAGTGAGTCTGGAGCGACGGTAGCCAGTGGCCCACCAGGCCTTTCTCTGGTGTGTCAGATGGTCAGTCTAGGCCTGTCTAACTTCCGCCACAGACCAGTACCACCCTGTTTATAAGCGATATTAGGAATCCAATATCAAATTAGTTCGACTGATTATGTGGGAAGCAAACTTTATTAAAATGTGATTTGCAGAATTACGGATTTGTAAGTGAATCTTTTTTCCTAACTGCATGCTGAAAGGAAGTGTGTGACAGAGTTCACGCGTTAATGAGATAATATATTAAAGCCTGTAGCAATCCTAATTACTATGGAGATTTACAACAACAACAACTTTAAGACTAGTCTGAGAAACATGGACTCCTCCGTGTTACCATGGCAATACAATTTACAGTAGATGTTTTCATCCTCGCATGAGGCAAGGTAATAAGAAATGTCTTAGATGGGAGACTTTTCACAATTAGTCTTCTACAATTATACTTTCAAAAAGGAAGTCAAAAGAACATTAACGGAACATTTAAAAAGCTTAGATGTGTATTTCCCTTTCATTCACTTTAAATGATTTGCATTGGGAAGCCAGCGATAAAATATAGGGCAGCCACCTTATTAATAGAAGATTTGTTAAAGCAGGTAACTTGTGATTATAACAGACGTGCTCTGCTCAGAAAGCATTCGGGGTATAAACTGTTTTACTTGGTACCAAGAAACCCTGAGTGAGAGTATGAAGAATTTGTTACCTTTACTGCTTTTTCAGCTGAAGCTCTAGAAGAACTGTCCATGTCTACAATTCTCCATGACTAAGTAAGGGTTGGGACATACTGTATATGTTCCAGCCTTACTTTTGCTGGCCCTTATCAATGTATGAGAACTATAACTACAACCAAACATGCTGTAATGCCTTACGATCCTACTCTCTGTGCATTTGATTTTACAGACTCACTGGAGTTTGTCAAAGACTAAGGCTGGATTAGCTTAAAGTGTCTGGGTTGTCTGGCACAGCCTTCCACTAAAATTCAATACTTACAGCTCAGTACACCAAAAGTGATGTTCCAGTGTCCTAAGCAGCCTTTTAGAGTACTATGTAATCCGCATATGTGGGTCTCCGCAGTCTAGTGGCCATTATTTTAAGGCATGTTGGAGCCCAGTTGCCTCTATTCCTATAGGTTTCAAAGGAAGCTACGTGAAATAAATGGATGATAAATTAAATAGGAAGTAGTTGTACTCACAAACAGATCAGTAGGAACGCTTCAATATGAGAAAAGATGAAACTCTGCCCTGGATAGAGTTCTTTCTTCTTCTTTAATAAATACTTCAATAAAAACACAAAAATACCACCAATGGTGTATTATCTAAGAACCACAGGCATACCCCAGATCAAGTATACAATTACAGGAGTCACACTGAAAAAAGTCTCCAATACAAACAAATCAATTCAATATCCTCTTCTGGAGGATGTCACTAGGGTTATCATTTGATAAGGCATGGAATTATAACATAATTTAAATATTCGGCTCTCCTGGTTTAGTTAATTCCTGGTTGAGACCCATGTGAGTCCTAGGAGATCTTCCTGTTGGCTGCAATAGCATACACCCCCACATTTCAGATGTTCAAGTTGGAACACCTGTTTTGAGGCTTGTGGCTAGAGGGCGAGTGGTTGTAGTGTGGTCATCGAGCCACCTGATGAGCCACCTTGCTGGCCCGTGATCCTCGCAAAAGCGGGACAGTGGGGGAGCTACCCTGGACCACGAGACAGTACCTTATAACTGGGACTGTCTCGCGAAACAGAGATTGTACGTGTGCAATAGAATATGTATGCACAGTCAAAGACATTTGGTTTATACTGAATTGTATTATTTTATAAACCTAGTAACACAAACGCATGTTTATGTTTTTTATTAGTAACACATATGAGCTATTTAACAAGCTATTGCATTTAGACCTACATATAAAAAGCTATAACCTTACAATAAAACAATAGAGGAACATTATTAGTCGAATGGGCAGCTTAACATGAAGTGGCTATAATTTATTGTTGTCAGAATGCTTTGGTATATGAGTTTCTGCTTTAAGCTGTTTGGATATAAATGGAAAAATATGGCATATTTTACAGATAAGGTAGGTTTGTGTCTGTGAGCGGGCTTAAAACACAGCGGGGGAAGATTGGAATATGAAGTGTAGAGTGTCTTTTGAAGAGCCCTATCTTCGCTGCTTTTTCAACCAATGTATCTAAAAAGTGCTTTAAAATAGTTGACATTTAACCAGGGATTGATTACCATATGCTAATTGGACTTCGAGACTGGAGCCTTGTAGAAATTATTAAAATGCTTTATACTCGCTTTATGAAAAGTTTAGCTTTTTCCTGCCTTTTTTCCCCAGCTGTACGTTTGGGGGGTTTTTTTTCCCATTTTTTTTTTTCTAGAGAAACCACAAGATACGCTTGGGTATTTTAATCATTCTTTGCCCTTTCGTCTTTATCTCTATTTTTGATACATTCTTTTGGGAGCCTTATGCGTATAGTATTAACTAGAGCTCTACCTGTAGCATAACAATGGACCCTTTTAAATACAATAGTGCTGGATCTTACTTTATGCATACTAATGAAGATTGTGCTAACCATGTATCCTAAAATCGATCAGAGTAATAATAAAAGAGTATTTTTTTCTTTCACATTCTCAGTTAGTCACTCAGGTGATTGACTGCTTAAGGAGAGCATTGTTGTATATTTAATATACAACAATGCCTACTGTTATACACAGACACTACACTGGTTTCGCAAGCATCTCATCTCATGCATATAGGTTTGTGGTTCAAAAGAAAAATGTTTGTAAAAACCACGTTTAGTGTCCCAGGGTAATTTAATACGCATTCTTGAAAAGTAAAAATATCACTTATGTCCGGCACAAGCCGGGGCTGGAGCTGACCAGTGGTAAGCATATCACAAGAGTTCACATCTATTGCACAGAAAATACCTTGGGGCAGGAGAAGGGCCAAATGTATATAGAGGGGATCTGTAGGATTTTTATGGGGGACATCATAAAAAAAAGCATATATTATATCATGTCCTTTAAGTGAAAGCACAGTTTAGGTAAGGGTTACCCTGTAGTTATAAGAGGTGATAGAATTAAGCTTAATCTAAAGAACGGGAACATTTCATACAGTGCTTAAATGATGAATCTAGGTCATTACTTGCTTTATTGATATCGAGAACAGCAGCCAGGTATCAACATCCCATGGGGATTGGAAAGAACAAATCTCACTTCAGCACACTGGAAAATCTATCCAGTTGTATGTGATCCACTTAAAAATATGTGAAACAACAAAACACAGGAAGAGCGTTCAGACTGTGCCAGGCCAGATGTACTCCTATTCTACTAGTTTTGGAAAAACACCTGGAAAAGCAAAACATTGTATGTGAAATTAGCTTTTGAAGCCTTCACACATTTTCTCTTTACCATAATGACAACTTAGAATATCAGTACGATTCAGTCGGTGAAAGTTTGTCTATTGGAGTCAACATAGGATTCCCACCATATGCTGATTCAAGCACATGGTTTTCCTGTTAATCAAATGCAATCTACCCCTAGATACCCCTAACTCTTAGCTCTTAGGACTAAGCCTCTTTCCTCATTTACTGAGCAGAGAATGTGCGACCGCCTTAATCCCCCTTCATGTGTGCAGTTTAAGAAATTAAGAAATGTGCTGGGAATACCAGGTGGTCATGGCAACTCTTTCCCTTACCATGTTTAAAGTTGGCTAACTGGGCCAGGTGAATTTATATTGTTTCCCCATCCGAGATTCTAGGGTGTTGAGCATAGGAGCAGAGGACACATTCTCTGTAATTTCATTAGCCACTTTGCAGTGCTGAGTGTGATGGAAGAAGATCACATGAATGTCTTCCCCTTCCGTTTCTTATTCTGGGTACCTAAGCACTTGTTATCTCTAGGGCAGCCCCATAAAGCCAATGGGGAGCGAAAAACTCTATTTTTCTGACAGAGAGGAGCAGGTACAGTCACCGACAACATAGTTCATACACTGCTGTGTTTGCACTCCACTGTCACATTAGGGAAATCAAGATTGCAATTAACACCTCCACACCCTGCTGAGCAGAACACTAAATTTCCTAATAAGCCCCAAAACCTTTTTCATATTAATATTTTATGATATGATACACCCTAGGCATTATCAATTGACTTTGTTGTTCATTCCAGCTCCTGCCAACAGCTTCATTATAGGGAGGTGTTTAAAAGCTATAGTAGTAAGCTATAGTTATAGGGCCATAGGCAAACCATACAACAGACTAAATAGGCTAACCCTAACAAACACTGCTTACTCTCCAAACCTGTCCAGACAAATTTGTAGCCCTTTTCTGCAGACATTATACCTTTCCACACTAGCCACCTAACAATAGATAAGAGAGAGCCAGAGGTGGTCAGTTCATAGCATGTGTAATACAGAAGCCTATATGATCACATCTGGTCTTCAAGATTTTGGAAGGACAACCGTCCTTTATTTTTTTCTAATATTTTACTCCTATGTATTCAGCCTTCAACTTCATGCCATATTGCTCCAAGATCCTCATTTTAAATTTCCAAAAAAGTTTCCCTATTTATTCATATTTTTGTCATCCTCTCCCTTTTCTCACCTTAGTAAAATATTGTTTTGGGTTTGAAAATATGTATGGTCAACCTACTTATTTTTTTTTTGCAAGTAACACTGTGCTGCTCATCCAAAAATTGTTTTTATAGATGTTCTTGAACTGACCTGTTGATAGATATTTCCTGACATCATGGATGTACTTTCAGACTTGGTCACAAGTTGCTTTTATTCAAAATCCTGATTTTTTTTGGTCTCTGGAAGGAGTTTCAAAGAATAACAAATAAGTCTCTTTAGTGTAGAATTTAATCAAGGCACATATCTCATATTGTGTGGAGATTGAGAGGTAGTCAGAACTGATGTAAACTCAAGAGTTACGGCTAATGAGAAGTACCTCGTGAGAGATCAGGTGCAAAATTGCCTCCCAACATATCCATGCTAATGAATATATTCCAGCATTGTTTTTTGCTCCTATCTGTCCGGTCTTGAGTTCATTTAGCAATGGACTGGATAAACCAGCATAAATCAATTTTGGTTTGATGGTCCAAGTAATGAATAGCAATAGCTCGGACTTATCAAGTGTCAAGGCTGGTATCTCATCCTGTGCTGTCAATTGATGAATCCCATACTATCCAAGAATGAGTCATGCAAAGCAAAACGAGCAATAGAAATTCTCAAACGCATTACTATTCCATGCTTTTAAGTGAATTTCGTATGCAGCGATGATTGGTTCATTTTAGAGGAAGATAAATGTTTTGCTGGTTAATTAGCTAACATTGTTTCTTGTGACAGCCCAAAACAATTTAATGTTGGCTGTAATTAACATTTTGATAAGGACCTGCTTATGTATACATTGCATACTATGTCACCTTTAGTGTACCTGGTCTACACGGGTTGATGTTTCCTGCATTATTATGATGATGTTTTACTAAAGCTATTCATAACCTATGAAATTTATATTGATGAATTGATACTTAATAATGTAAAACAATATTGTACATTTCTTAACATAATTGATGTGAACCAGAGACCATTCAAGAGAAAATAGCAATAAATGTTATTGAAGCAATGGGAATCTCCATCTCACAGGAGGTCTTCAAATAATTCTTCCCATGTGGACATTTATAAGCTAAACATTTATGGCAGTAAATCACAATATTTATTATAGGGAAATTAAGTGAGATTTTGTTCTGCACTTTTTCAAAGTGTAACATAGCATTAAAGAATAGATATGAGAGATTTAAAATCTAACAACAAAAATGTAATTATTTGAATGTTTTTGATAAAATATTAAATATTCTTAAATTTGCTATTTCTGGCATTTCTCCTAACCTTTGCCATTGACTATAAATGAAGATGCTTTATTAGTCTGCTAAACATTTTCCATTTCCAAACCTCTTCTTTTTCTTTATCTGCTTGGTTTAGAAGAGTTCGTCTAGTTGATCCAGTCTTTGATTGGCGTGATATATTGGCAACTTAATGATTGGATGCAAGGTCAAAGTACAGCAAAGGAGAAGCAAATGCAATTTGTTCTGTTTTCTACGCTTGTTAGAGAGGAACATAGCTGAACGCTGTATCAGCTGAACATCCTATATTAAATTCAACAGCAGCTATGTACTAATTCAACACCAGACATGCTCTTATGTGGTTTTACAGTTCAATCGTACAATTAACTGGTTAATTTGACCCCTTTCTCATAAAAATGAATATTGGTATATGAGCCAATGAAACCTTAAAAATCCCTCTGATGCTGATGTCAACTGGCTAAAATATGGCATCTGGAGTCTTTAAGTGGTCTAATTAGTGATTTATCAATGAAAATGATCAGGCCACTAATTTCTGCCAAGATATCAGCAGAATGCCATATTAGCATTTTGGTTTTTTTAAAAAAAATTCCCAAGAAATAACAATGTATTTTGATTTCACTAATTTTGGCTTAAAAGAGTTGTCATGCAATATTTTTACCGATGTCTAGAATTTGAAATTTGGCTTGATTAATTGTTGCAAGGAACTCTGTTGTTCAGAGCTATTCCTTGTACGACTCTACGTAAGTATTACTTTCATGTAAACTAAAACCTATAATACATTGACGGAAAGGTTAGGCAGATTTTCATTGAGTTGGACATTTGATCTTACTGCATTCACTATGCATTATAAAGTGGCATCCTCTACTAATAATTCCAAGTTAGGTTGGATAGATGACATTTGTAAGCTTGCGAGCAGGGCTCTCTCCACCTAGTATATCGTTTTGTCTTAGTCTGTCAATTCTCGTCTTGTCATACCCCTTGAATATATGTATTGTATTAAGCGCTGCGTAAATTGTTGGCGCTATATAAATAAAAGATAATTATAATAGGCATATCAATACATCAACCAGGGCCAGCTCAGCCCATCTTGTATGAGAAATGTATAACTTATATTGTAAGGCAAAGAAAAGAAAAAAAAAATACATAGGTCAAAGTGAGTGGATCAAAACATGAATGGTGGTATGTGCATACCTGGGAACTCTAGATTTGACCTGGAGTCTTTGGATTAGCACCGCTTCCCAGGGCCTCCAGGTAGTGCCCTCTTTCTCTAGGAAGCAGTGTTTAACCATGTCTACTCCTGATCAATTCTCCTCCCATTTAATGCTATTAGGGGCTAACCCTGCCCATATCCACAGCTACCCCTGACTCTCACATGGTTAACCATTGTGTGGCTAGCCCCACACTTGTGCCTTGCTAGCCCTGTCCCCCAGAAAAGCCACTCCCTTTAGAAAGGGAGGTCTGCGTAGCCTACAATGAGTGTATATAGGGCTCTTATCTGAAAGGTATCAGTACACCAAGAGGATATTTTGCACCTAGAGCTTACCAGTTATATTTTCAAGACCCCTCACTAATTGGACCCAGTATTGCAATATCCAGCTGATCTAACAAGCTTTAGACATCCAGTGAGCAGGATCTGCATGAGTGTTCCTCCTCGTTATCTAACTGTAATTGTTAAGTTGTTGCTTGTGGCTGATTGGTTATGGCAGCCGTTGTAAGGATAAGGTTGGTAGAAGGAGATTTCTGGACAGGAAAATGATAAAATTTTTTGTGCCACACGCAGAAAATATTTCAGTTTCCACGAGATGAACTTTTAAATGAAATATCTCCAAAACAGCCAAACTGATTAAAAAAATACACAAGCTATAAGTAGTAAATGAATGTATTTATATTGAATAGTGTGATATATACAGTTTGCCTTAAATGGTTGCCCTGTGTGTTCATTCATGTGGTCTTTGATTATATTCACACACATACTTTTATACTGTATATCTCATTTTATTAATGTCCTTGGGCTGTCAGGGAAACTAATCTGTAATAAATTGGGATATCGGGTTTCACTGAAAGCCTGGAATATGCATTAAAATGGAAACACGCTGACAAATATAATGTCGGGCGTGAAAGCTCAAACCACATATTTATTTTGTAAGGAAAAGGCTGAAGGTGAAAGACAGCACAATGCATGATTGGCACACTGACTGACATTTTCACCCTTCTGGCATCGTATGTTTATGTTCCAAGAATCTACTGTAACCTTCAAAAGAGAAACCACTAAAGCATTGACAGCAAAGAAACGTGTTAAATGTTCCTAGAGACAGAAGAGACAGTTATGCTGTCACCAAACAAACTACATTAACTGATTATCAACTGTTGAGTTGATTTACTACCGTATCATAAGTGGCTGTTATTTAAAGTGGCATGTGTATATATTTTAAGAGAGATTATACTGTCCCATACAGCCCTATCAACGTAGAATGCATATTAAAGTACGTCAACGTGTATTCTATATTTTCCTAAATAAAAATTAAAGAACTAGCCTAACTAAAGGGAGTTTTGGGTGACATGAAGTAGCCAGTGGGTGCCTGGGCAGTGCTCCCGTTGAAATTAATGAGAACATGTTCTGTGGACCCACATGGGGGGGCTTGTGTGATTATGTTTGTGAGCCAGAGACGGATCTGCTTGTGGACAGGGGGTGTAGCATGTATGCATAGTGGCAAGCAGGAGATGTGTTTGACCCAACTCTTCTCCTGCCAGCCAAAAAAGCTTGGGAGTGGGTAAAGAGGTCATATGCATAGAGGGCAGTTCTAATGTATGCCACCATGCATTTTCAAGGGATGAAAATGATAATTTAACATTTAAGGACATTAAGGTATCATATGCATTCAAGATGAAATCCCTAAATGTACATATATGCCTTATTACAGCCCTGGAAATCTCCCATGAGCCAGCACTTAGAGGTGGCTGGAAGTGAGTGTGTTGTGCTCACTCAGTGCTGAGCAGGAGATGTGTTGAACTCATCTGCAAGACAAAGATTCTGGGAAACATATCAAATCCATAAAGAAGATAATTTGTTTTAAAACACCATTACATGCAAGGGGTTTGCAGAATGGACTTCACTTTGTATTATGAAGGTCCATACCCAGTGAGCTCCTCCAAAAATGGCTGATCTTGCCATGTATGCATAGTTCCATAAATTAAGGGACTTTCTGGGCTGGGAGGTGTCCCTTCATAACGCATAGTGAAGTCAAAAGGCTAAAACCGCAACTCTCCTGCAAACATTCATTTTAATGAATAAACCCAAAAGTCAATACAGAACTATGCACACTAGCATACTTATTTTGAAATCCACTGGTAGAATCGCTCGGGCTATTCAAATAATTAGCGGCAATACATACTTTTCAAGTTTCTAGCATACGACGTGATTGCGAAATCACACACAGCTCCAAACCCTATAAACGGATGATACCGAAATGACTAATGTAACGCGGTTGATGGCTTACCTTCCCTGGGGGTCCTGTCCTTTGAATGATCCATCTTCATATCTTTTCTGCATGCACATTACTTGTTTGAGGCATGAAAAAAGCTTCTCCAAACAGTCCAGAATTGGCTGTGATTGTCTTAACAACCAACTCTGCTGTCCTGGCAAATTCGGAACTGTTGGCCACTGTAGTATTCACTCTATGACTCGAAAATCTCATTCCCATGCTGATGTCCACATCGTAAACTGATGAATGTATTCATGTAGACACAAAAGGTGTACAATGGAATAATCATTAAAGAAATGTAATGATTGTTCTAAGAATAAGATTAGGAAAGAAGGGGGTTGGAGTCCATTACTGATCTTTTACAGGCAAGTCTGATCCACTGCACTTGGCCTGTACCACATTAACTCTTTCTCATACAAAATGAATGTAATATTCCTTCCATGTGTTATACTATTTGAATTAAATAGACAATTGAGTAAATGAATGGTAATTTTCACATTATAAGGAAATGGGAAAACCGAATGTATCTTCCAAACAGAATTCCATAGAAACCGTTGAGTTTATTCATATGATAAAATTGATACAATTATTTACACTGTCTCTATGGTAGCAACTATTGGGTCATTTATTTGCAAGATAATAAAACCGACATTAAGAAAATTGCTTGGAAAGGCATGATTATGCCAAACTCTGTTTGCTTAGTACAAGCAAAATATATTATTTGCAACACCTAAAGCTTAGCTTTATCACGTTGTGTTAACACAATGAGATAACATTCTGGTATTTTGCAGAATTGAGCTGATGAGTTAAGGGTTTCTTTCCACTAAACAATAAATCAAAACCATAACTTCAGTCCCTGTAAAGCCTAATCATGCTTGATAGCGGCCATTCACCTTTATTACAATATCAATTCATGGAACTAAAAAAAAGACCAAACATCATACTAGTAAAATAATTAAGGATGCCCTCATGCTCACCCACTTGGGTTATTGTATTCTTCACAGTTTTAACCTCTCATTTTGCAGACTACTCACATTTTGTAGTCTGCAATATAAGGCATTTTATGTGGTTACAGTTGGTAAATTGACTCATAACATCATGGTCAGGGGGGGGACTTTGGTACTTAAGGTATAGCTTGAGGGGGGGCTTTAATGAGGTGTTTTTAAAATGTATTTATTGGACTCATTAACAACTATAGGTAATGTAACTTATGTACACAGTTTCATTTATAAATACCCCTCCCCCCAGAAATATTATGACTGTCAGGGCTTCAGAACAGTGAGGTGGGATATAAGGAAAAAAGAGGGATGGAGGGATTGGATCCCAAGGCAGGACACTCATTTTTTATTTCTCTTTTGTCTCAGTACATTTGTGTTCTAATTGCTTGTAACCATTTCTCTGCATGATATTGGATAGTTGTGTTAATTCACTCTGTAAGTAAGAACTTACACATTTTAGCTGATGTTATGAGCATAGCTGGGAACAATCAAGGATTCCCACAATTCTCAGATTCTCTGGGTGAAGGGCCAGAATCTCAGGGTCACACACTTTTGTATCCTGAGCCTCCCGATTAGTGCTTTTGCTACCAGTGCTTTTGTTTAACGGTTGATATTCCTACTTGCGGGTGACTCAAATCGATGTGTCTTAATTGCTTGAATAATGACAAGTCAAAGAATTAGTAAAAGTATAGAGGAAAACATGAGAGGAAACTGGTAAAAAAAAAGTTTGAGCAAAAGAATAAATAAAAGGGACTTACAAAATAATGTTTATTTTACAATTACAATAACCTACTGGGTGAATACTTCTTTAGTCGTTGGGACAAAGAACATTTTTTGTTCTTTTGAGGGGAAAACGATCTGTTTCTTAATGAGTCGCTTCTGACCATTACTAGAAGTATTACCGTATTGGCTCGAATATAGGCCGCACTTTTTTCCCCCACTTTAAGTTTTTAAAGTGGGGGTGCGGCCTATATTCGGGGTCTAGCGCCCGACGCCCGGGACATGCAGTCCCGGGCGCCGGGCAGGCAGCGGGGTTAAGATACAGATCCCCCGCAGCGGTGCAGGGGACCTGCATCCTTCTCCCCGATACGCTCAGACAGCCTCCCCTGCCAGCACTTCCCACGGGGGGGGGTGCCGGCACGGGAGGTTATCTAAGCGTTTTACCTCTGCCCACCCCCGACTTACCGGAGCAGACTCCCGGGTGTCTTGCGGGGCCGGCGGGAGACATTTACGCAATACGCAAATGCAACTTCCGGTAACGGTACCGGAAGTTGCATACGCGTATTGCGTAGATGTCCCTCGCCGGCCCTGAAGACACCCGGGAGTCTGCTCCGGTAAGTCGAGGAGGGGGGGCAGAGGAGGACAGCGGCAGCGTATCGCGGGGAGGGAGGACAGCGGATCTCGGGGAGGGAGCGCAGCGGATCGCGGGGAGGGAGGACAGCGGCAGCGTATCGCGGGGAGGGAGGACAGTGGCAGCGTATCTCGGGGAGGGAGGACAGTGGCAGCATATCTCGGGGAGGGAGGACAGTGGCAGCATATCTCGGGGAGGGAGGACAGTGGCAGCATATCTCGGGGGGGAGGACAGTGGCAGCATATCTCGGGGGGGAGGACAGTGGCAGCATGTTTTTTTTGGTGCTTTTTTAAATAAAAAAAACTTTTTCTTTAAAAAAGCACCAAACTTTTAGGGTGCGGCCTATATACGGGGGCGGCCCATATCCGAGCCAATACGGTATTTCTACTGCCGTATTTCCTGTTTTTCTGAAGACATAGTACTGTATAAAAGTCTTCCCCAAAATGACAAAAAAAAACATAAATGGTAATTTATTTAAAGTCGACTTATGTAAAATGAAACATTAAATTATTAATAAAATGATACTATTGTTCACGCAACTGTTTTAGTCTCTAGATTTGATGAAATTACATAATTAAAGCTTGCAGAAGTCCAGGGAATTTCCAGACCTTAATAATGATGGGAAGTGATTCCTTACTGTAATATTGAAGAGTTGGTGTCAGGATTACATATAGAAATTTAGCCTTTTAAACACTGATATACTCTTAAAAATGGCAGACAGATGTTATTAAACAGAGGATGAAGAAATCATGGGCCTTGTCCACCGTATAAAAAAGTATTTCAACTACAAGCAAATTCGGAACAAGAATATGATTGTGATTATAAAAAGATAATGGTGATTAATATGTATGTACTTTTTATCTGTTGCCTAAAATTTTGTACATGATAATAATAGCACATAATAGGGGTCAGGTATGGTGTAACGTCCCATGGAGCCAAGCCATATTACGCTCCTTGCAACTCATGCCAGTGGGTGTTCAGTGCTGAGCAGAGAGCTGACAGAGGCACAAACCTATGTTTTTTCCTGTTCCTTACATGTTGCCAGGGACGTAGGGAGTGCCAGTTTATGATGTCACAATTTGGCTTTCCATGCATCTCTATTCAGAGCACGTCTTGCCATCCTACATGGCAAGTGCAAGGGGGAAACACCCATTGCTACATTATGCCCCTCGAGAGAGCTTGTCCTGTAAGTAACAAGGGATAAGCTAATGGTCATGGAAGGGCACGTTCCAAAAAAAAACATAAATAACCATAATACGCAAAGGGATGTCGCAATGCCCACACTCCGCAGCCCATGCGAGTCCGTTATAACTTACCTCTATTGTAAGTAAGTTAAGGGCTTGTATCCTGTGCATTTAAACTATTTAGTCCTAAATCTGCAGTCTTGCCTATTACATTTTGGTACAAAGTATGCTTTCTAAAGTTCACACTACAATCTTTGTATTTTTTGCATGAAGTATAAGAAGAAGAAAAAACTAACTTTAAAACTAACTTTAAAGAAGAAAAAACTAACTTTAAAAATGAGGCACTTTCTTTTGGCTAAGCGCACGTGAGAACATAGCTCCCTGGTAGCCGGAAAGCTTCAATCTGCTTGTTCAATTAGCTCCATTGTTGTGTGCATGTTAATACAAAAGTATCAGCTGATACAGTACTCTGTCATTTGATGCCAGAGTGGTTAGTTATAACAGAAGTGGACCATTTTGTGGTTCTTCGATCATTTATCGCGAATGCGTTAATTATTTTAGGTGTTCATGAAAAAGATAATAGGCTGCAATTTGCATTCTTTTGTTCAATGGATTTCACCCTGCAGCTTTGTCTCTAAGCTTCTTTATGAATGAAAAGGAAAACATCAAAGATGAATAAGGAAAGCAGAGTAGGCATATGACCTTTTTATCTGCCTTTGTCAAATATATTTTGTCAATTCCAAAGTGTTTCGTTAAGGCAGAAGACATTCCTGTAAACCATTTCTGAGATAGATTTAAATGAGGAGTGAGTTTCTAATTTGCATTTTTTTCTGCCAGGTAAATTGATTTCTACATTATGCTGTGAATTTTTGTTCACCTGGCTAGGTGTCCCAGTGAATGGGTTAAAGGCTCACCCTATGGGCCTGTCGCTTAAAAAAGCAATGTCAGCAAGGGAGATCAGCATACCTGGGACCTCTCCAGGTTTGACCCGGAGTCTGTGGGTGAAGCCCCGCTTCCCTGGATCTTTCATCTTTTTTTCAGTCGGGGAGCTGAGCTTAAACATGCCCAATCTCCACCCATTTTCCTCCTACTCCCGCTAAGGGGTGTTTGAGGGTAACATGACCTCAACACAAGCCACCCACACCCCTTCGGGATACTGCTCCCCTAGAAGAGGAAGACCTCCGGGTAGCCTACCCCAGGAAGTCTCCAGGTATGGTGATCAGTTACATGCTGGGATACAGGAAGCGTAAGGACGAGTCTTCGTTATAAATACCTTAAAACTGCCATAGAGTGTATCAAAGATTTTAACAAAACTTATGGGCTATTTTTGGTTTCTGTTGGTTAATATCCAACTTATTTTTATTTATGGTGAAAGACACACTTTAATAAATCTTTTAAGAGCACTATGTAAGATTTAAAGATTGTTTCTGGGTGGCCTGTTCCTGCAATGTCAGTAATGTCAATATGGAAAGATCTCAGGCCCACCAAATGAAAAATGGCACTGAAGTATGCCCCCCTTGAATGAATATTCTAAAAGACGTTGCTATGTTTCAGGAATTATCACTTTTATAAAGTCATTGGCCAGTTCCGTAAACCACATTAGGAGTATGAAAACATGGCCTTCCTGTAATGTATCTTTACCGTTCTACTTCTAAAGTCATGCTCAACAATTAAACTAATTGATGTTTGTTATTTCCCAGAAGGAAACGAGAATAAATTCATTCGTGGAGACTTAAGATCAAATGCTGTTTGAAAACCTTCTGAGTAATTAAGAAATACTAACTGATGTACACCAGATATTATTGGTGTGGGGTTATGAGTCCAATAAAACACAGTCTGAAGTTAATATATTATTGGTCTCATTCTTTTGTTACTTTTACCAGTATCGTATATAACATTCTGCAAATATACAGAAGAGAAAGACTCCAACTTACCATAAAACATTTTCCCCAGAAACTTTCCGGTTTTGAATTTAGCACTTTTGCTAAATAAATGCAACATTTTAAACATAATTTCTTGTACTGTCGAATGACCGAATATTTCCCAGAAATAATTAAACACTTACAATGTTGATTCATTGTTGATTCATTCATAATATTTGCCAGGAACACGTCATCAGATGTAAACACCGGCACTGATACATTGATGCGGTAGAAACTGAAAAAAACCCTATTTTTTGTTGTTTTTTTTATTTAATGAAACCTTCCGAAGAAAGGTTGAAATGGTGCAGTTAATGTTATGCCTAAGTGGAACATCTCATTCACTTACTTTATATTACTTGACACGATAGGAAGGGAGCAGGAATAATTACATATTTCTCAAATTTTAATGTATAATGTTATAGAATCTTGTTAAAACAGGAAGCATGGCCCAAGAGACTAAAAATATACCTGATGCCTATTAGACTTGTGCACATGGACAGAAACAATTCAGACTAATTTTTCATTTTTGGAAACAAAAAGTTGTCACTTACCCTCACTTGCTCTCACTCTCTGTCATGCTCTGTCACACTCTTGCATAGTCTCCCTAACTGCTCCGCTTTTTATTCTCTGCTTATTTCCTTCTTCCTGTTCTCCGCTTCTTCATTCTTCTTTTCTCTTTGGATACCAGCTTCTCCCAGTGGTCCACTGCATTACCCTGGCCTCCTGGAGCACTTCTGCACCAGGGCTGGAGCCATGGCGCGCCCTGATTGGAGCTTGTCCCTGTGGTGTGCATTGAAGCTCAGCCCTGATGCGGAAATGCCCCAGGAGGCCAGAATAATGTAGCCAGATCCACAGAGAAAAAGAAGCTAAGAAACGCTTCTCTTTCTATGTGGATCCATCAGCAGCAGCTATCAGCTTCATTGTGTTTGTTTTTTGGTGGGGCTGTCTCCTCATTTTCAGATGAATTACCGTATTTGCTCGATTATAAGACGACCCTGATTATAAGACGACCCCCCCAAAATCTGAATATTAACTTAGGAAAAAAAGAAAAAGCCTGAATATAAGACGACCCTAAAGGAAAAAAGTTTTACCAGTAAATGTTAATTCATGTAAACTATTTTTTTTAATAAAAGCTATGATTGAGAAAAATATATTTTTTTTGTTTTTATTTCTTGTATTTTCCAACCTGTCCCCCAGTTACGCACATCTGCCCCCAGGCTTGCCACACCAATATGGCACTGTGGCTCATGATATGCCTTTTAACCCTCTATATGCCACTGTGCCCCATGGTATGCCTTTTGACCCCCTATGTGCCACTCTGCCTCCAGAAATGCCTTATACCCCTATATCCCATTCTGGCATTTAGGGGGTTAAAATGCATATTATGGGGCAGAGTGGCATATAGGGAGGTATAAGGCATTCCAGGAGGCAGAGTGGCATTAAGGGAGTTAAAAGGCATTATATAGAGCACTCTGCCTCCAGAAATGCCTTATACCCCTATATGCCACTCTGGCATTTAGGGGGTTAAAAGGCATATTATGGGGCAGAGTGGCATATAGGGAGGTATAAGGCATTTCAGGAGGCAGAGTGCACTATTAAATGCCCCCTTAACGCCACTCTGCCTCCTGAAATGCCTTATACCTCCCTATATGCCACTCTGCCCCATAATATGCCTTTTAACCCCCTAAGTGCCAGAGTGGCATATAGGGGTGTAAGGCATTCCAGAAATGCCCTACACACACACACACACACACACACACACACACACACACACACTTACTTACTTACTTACTTACTTACCGGTGCTTCCAATTTCCTGCTGTATTGCCGGGGCAGCGGGTTGACGTCTCATTCCGCGGCAGCCGGAAGGAGGTGGAGTTGGCAGCGGGGGTTTGTATGCGTCCGTCGCAAATACCTTCCCCCCGGCTGTCAGAGATCAGGAACTCTGGAACTCTGATCTCTGACAGTCGGGGAAGGTATTTGCGACGGACGCATACAAACCCCCGCTGCCAACTTCACCTCCGGAAGCACCGGTAAGTGTGTGTGTGTGTGGGGGGGCGACGACAGGAGGATCCAGGTCCCCTGCAGCGGTGCGGGGTATCTGGATCTTAGTCTCCTAATCAGACCTCTATTTGAGGTCTGATTAGAAGACGACCCCGATTATAAGACGAGGGGTATTTTTCAGAGCATTTGCTCTGAAAAAAACCTCGTCTTATAATCGAGCAAATACGGTAACAAGATTGGCAAATTTCATTAAAATTCATACAAATCTGAATGAATACGTCTAATACCTATTCCTCAATACGGGATCTGTTAAAATTCAGTGATATATAGGGAATTCAGCCCATACTGGCTACCTGAGACCATCCAATAAAATATTTTTTTCAAACTTTTTTGTCAGTTGTATTTTGTCTTACTGAGGTACAACACCCCCAGACAAAGAACAACAGTTCTTTAAATCATCTTAAAATCATCAAATTAAAGTCAATAGGATTATAGAAAACATGTGCTGGAAATAATGATATAAAGACACAACAATGAGCTATACATGGAAGCTTTGAGGAGAGTTAACATTTATAGTACTTGATCAAATTATGTTGGGCTGATCTTTATAGGTTTCTTCTGCAAGTAGAAGCTGGCCCTGCCTATATAGTTTATATGGGGAGATTTATTAGAATTCATCTCTGGTTTAACACTATATTTTTATTAATGGCCCCTTTAGCAGAAGATTACCTTGGTTGTCCATACATAATGCTTAGTGAAGCCAGGTACTTAAATGTCCCTACTAACAGCCTAGTTAGTCGCTATACCCCAAGCAGTATTCAAGACTTCTCTGCTATACACAATATAATTCATTACTTCTATAATAGTGACTGCGTATATTGAACGTCAACATAGACTATATGGATGAATGGATAGATACATGTTGATAGGTAGGTAGATAGATAGACAGATAGACATGCATACCTTTTATATCTGTAGGAAGAATTAATTGCAGCCAGTTTTCAGATAAAGCGTGTTTCAAACGTATTGTACATGCAACCAAGAGAATAAAATTCTATTGGTTTGCTAGTCGGAACACACGCTATTTTTTGTCTAGGTCAAGTCTAGACTCTTTTTGCATCCTGGCCTTTGTAACATTTTGTCACTCTCCCTTGGGTCTGACTCTGTCAGCTTGCCCAAGTGATTGATGTTCGGATATTTCAAAGTCCTCCTCTGTTCACCCCCTAGGTGAAATACTGTTAAAACAATGAGTTGCTCTGGTCCTAGGAGTACAGCCTAACCTCTCTTTTGATAGAAACTGATACGTCTCAATAACATTCGACTGTTGCTTTTTTTAATGCCCGGTTCAAATATTGACAAACTAACAAGCTATTTTGTTTTCTTGAAATTAACTCAAAATGCATATCTAAGGATTTAAGGGATTATTACTATTATTAAAATGTATTCATAACATAAAATGAAAGCGATCACAGATTTTAAGTGAAATTGCTTAAATTTTTTTTAGAATAGAACAATATGTAGTTTTTTTGGACACTAGCCCTTTCTAAAACTATCATCCCTATATATATGAATATTATTGGAAATTAGCTAGAAACGGCGGTTTCTCATTTTACTTATTTTCTAACATATGTCTTAGACATCTTTATAATAGATTTTTTTAGGGCTGCAACAACTAATCGATAAAATCGATAATGAAAATCGGTGTCAACGATTTTCATTATCCATTAGTTGAATCAATTTGTTCAAATTTAAGATGAGGTTTTTTTCAGAGCAAATGCTCAGAAAAATACCCCTTGTTTTATAATCTGACCTCAAATAGATTTCTAAGACCCAGATGCCCCAAAGAGCTGCAGGGGACCTGGATCCTCCTCTGTGGCAGTCGATGGATTTCTGCTCGATGTGCACAGACAATCACCGCTGGGGCTTCTATGACTGAGTGCCAGCGTGACATGACCTTCCGATGCTCCATCATAGAAGCCCTGGCGGAAGTGGCGGGCAGCAGCAGAGATTGTCCGTGCATCGTGCAAACATCTACCGGCTGTCTCCTCTAGACATCAGGAAGTCTGGAGCATGGGGGGCAAGTCTGAAATAGCTTTTTGATGCTGTCAATGCTCGCTTTATAGAATACCAGTTAACAAAAAACATAGAATTTGAGCCCTTCAAGTACTGCCATCTTTCCTGATGTAAAGACTTAGACCTTAATCACTCCTTGTTCTTGTCTTAGATTCAGGATTCCAGGATTGTCTTATGCTTATACCATGTATGTTTAAATTCCCTAACTATATTAGGCTCTACCGCTTTTGCTGGGAGGTTGTTCCATGTACCACCCTCTCTGTAAAGTAAAAAGTTATCTTACATTTTAGTAGCGTTATAAATCAAATACTATTAACTATGTGCACAGTGTGTTCACGACATTTAATAGGAGTTGCTCTATGCAATATCTTGGCTCCACACTGGCTCATCTCCAATAATGAGCCATTAGAGTGAGAACTAGATGGTCTTATTGTCCAAAGCTCTATTTTCATAAAAATGCACGATGGAAAACAAAACAGTGCCAAAAATGCTCAAAAATTCATTAGCTGGAACCTTCACTTGAATAGTTTGAATATTGCTTAATTATGAATGGAAAATGAGTATATATTTCATAGTTTGAGCTTTTAGGGGACGTTCTTAATGCTGGAGGAGGATAAATGTTTGTGTAGTTTATCTCATGGTTATCCGTTTAAACCTACCATGCAGTTTGTTGAAATTAAACAGATAATGTTTCTTTTTATTGAATGTCTTATGTTCTAATTTATCACGCAGTCTGTTGTATACTTGGATACTCTATTCAGTGTTTATTGAAGCAGCAAAAAGTTTTTTGTTTAGTATAACAAGATATACGTTACACACCATATTTTGAGACCGTATAACATAGATAGAGGATCTGTACATTTGTATTGTGTGTTAACCAGTACTAATCATTCCTAATGATCGGCTCAAATCCTTTTAGGGACAGCATGACCTAGGTTACATTGAATGAGCTCATTGTCTTTCCTTGCAACCCTAGTGCTTTTCATGTGCTAATCAGTGCCCCAGGCCCCATGTGTGCATGTGACTTCATGTACTGTCATGTGACATCACTGAGCATTCCCAAAAGGCCCTTGTGCAGCCTTTTTTCTTCATGTTTTTTCAGCATTACCAATGGCTAATCTGGGCAACTAAGCTGTCATTGAGCACAGTAAATGGGACATGTGGTACGACTGACAGCAGTTACTTTCCTTGTAAGCATACCTGGGAACTTCTGGGCTCCTGCTACCCAGAGCCTTCCCTTGCGGGACAAGGCCAGGACTGCCTACTGATGTCAGGGGGCGGTCCCGTGTCGTCAGTGGGAGTTCCCACTGACATCAGTGGGAGGTCCTGCTGACATCAGTGGGAGGTCCTGCTGACATCAGTGGGATGTCCTGCTGACATTAGGGACGTTCCCGCTGACACCAGCGGGAAACACCCTTTTTTAAAGGGAAATGGGCGGGAAGCGGGGCGTGTCAAGAGAATTTGGGTCTTGAACCGGAGAGGCGGTGCTTCACTCGGCAATCCTTGGGTCAAACCCGGAGAGTTCCCAGGTATGCTTGTAAGTATGCGTTGTGAGAGTGAGACAGGGAGAGAGAGAGCATGAACAAAGCGGGAGAGGAAGAAAGAGAGAAGAAGGAAAGATGTAAATGTATAGTGTGGTGTTTGTGCATATGTAAATTTACTATTTTAGTTCAAAACAGACAAAGGAAGTGTTAGATTAACTGACTTTTCATGGTCCTAGAGTTTGGCCATTGCTAATCCATAGTTCATACAATTGTCTGTGTAATTCACTATAGAGGTAATTCTTCAAACTCCATTAGCTGTACATTATAGTGCTTTTTGAGTAATAGCTTACAATCAAGTCAATGGGAGTAGCTCTTAAAGCTTTTGCATCGATGAATCCACTTCAGTTCCTAGAAACTCAAGCACATTTTAAAAGGATATTGATTGCATCGAAATACAGTCCGCCCATAATATTTATCAGATGTTTGTCAATGATGATTACTTTAGTGATACTCTAGATAAATGTGACGGGCGGCAATTACTGGGCACTGCAGCAATAATGACAATAATAACAAAAATATAACTCTTGGTGTGCATGCATTGTGGTGCTGTGTAAAACCAATATGCTTTTTTCTTTGTTTTGTGTAATCAGACGCATCTGCATTTTATATTGTTTGTGTTAACTTAAGCTATGCTTACACTGTATGCATCCTCACTACCATACTGACTTAGGCTCAAAAAATAGTAAGGTCCGTCAAGTTCAAGCCTGCATTTAACCCTGTTGTTGATTAAGAAGGCAAAAAACCCAATATTTCCAATATTTCCTCCAAAGAGAAAAATAAATGAAATAAAAGAGGAAAATCAATTCCTCCACTGGATCATCAATCTATAATTAATCATGTCCTTGTTAACATGTATATATCTGTATATTCTGCTTTGCTAAAAACAAACACACAATCCATGTTTAAAGCTATCAATTGGATTTTATATGAAAACCTCAGTAGGTAGTGGATTTTACAGCGTTATTCTTCTTAGTTTATAGAACCCTTTCACCTGCGTCGTCATCTCTCAACGCGTAAGCGTAACCTCTTTGTACAATCCTGTTAGTTAATGGGTCATGAGAAATCAGTTTGTATTGGTCCTGTAGTTATTACACAAGAGGAATATCCAACAGTCCAACCAGGCCAAGTTGGTAACTTAAATCACACAAGCAGTTTATAACAGAATAAGAACAATAAATCTGCAATAACATTCCTTTGCGTAAACAGATCTATACTAACTAATAATGCTACTTAAAATCAATGATAGACCATAGCAGGTGAGGCCAGGCAACCCCCAATACCTTTCCTATTGTCTCTGATATCTTTTGGCAGCAATCTATTTTGTCTGCTCCTGTGTAGCCGACAGAATTAGTTTTCAAATATATTCTCAGCTTTTCAAAGTATATTTTCAATTTATAGAAATGATAAAGTAGATGGTTTGAGGCAGGAGAAAGGATCTATAGCTTATAGATTGTTCAATGGCGTTTAGAGGACAGTAATTAAAATTCAGCTTAGACTTGTGATGGTGAAAGAGTTTGCCGAAGGCTGTGCGTAATAGAAGTTATAGTAGAAAAGATAACCAATTTGCATGGGATAACAGAGGCGGTTAAGGTGTAAGACAGTTTAGTGATTTAAAGTGAATCAGCCTCACTAAAGACTCTGTTAGTACTTAGTACTTAGATATTAATTCTTCAAAAATGAAGAATAAGTAAATACATAAATAAATAAAGGACTTGAGCTAGAAGCTGCAGCTTCCTTCCTCCTCCATTGCCTGACAATTCTTGCCACTGATTCCCACTTTCCCATGTCCGCAGAACACATCACCTCCATTTAATATTGCATCATGGAAAATTATCGTGCATTAAAGTACATATGTTAGATGACAAATCCCTTTAAATTTATATTTTTTACAGTTCCCCTATGTTTACAAATACAAATATATATATATATATATATATATGTGCCTCCATGCATTTGAAAGGGGGTCACATGAAAATGTAAAGGGGCCACCTACATATGCATTAAATCACATATGATATCCCTTTAAGCCAAGTCTTTTGGGACAAGTTAACCCTTAACTTGCCTGGCAAGACATTTTCGTGATTCGCCCCCTTTGACTTGATTTTTTTATTTTTTATTTCACGATGCAAGTGTTCTTATTAGGAAGAGTTGAAGTGTTTGCGTCCAATGAAAAACATGTCCTTCGAAGACTGAACAACCTGCCAATTTACCATTGCTCATTTCAACATATAATGCTATCTCTGGCTGCAGAAAGGCTTTCATACGTACACATTATAGAACTGTTGAGCCAGCAATTATCCGTTTAATGAGGCGTGGGTAGGAAAAGCATTGCAGGTAGTCGGTCTGCTGCATCACAGATATGTGGAAGCTTAAGGAGGGAATATTGAACTCTGTTACACCTGAGAAATTCTTATAATATTTCAAAAAGTCTGAAAATATTTTTTATTTCTAGATGATAATGTGTTAGAAAGGTCCAGTTGCAGACAAAGCTAATAAAGAGTAGAGACTGTGCTATGTATAGTTACAGTAATAAAATAAAATCTACACATAAGCAGGTACTTGCTAAACGGCTGTAACTGTTATAAGTAAAAGAAGCTCTGAATAACTTGCTCATCATTCGTTAGGTTCCCAACTCAGGTCCTAATCATAAATGCCCTGTTTCCTCTTTATTTAGTATGGATCTGCTATTTTTGAGAGACACATATACATATCTGCGATCTCTGCAATATGGTGAATGTATAAACTGAGATTAGCGAATCAGTTACTCAGTCATACATCCCACATGTTGCAGGGTAGCGCTTCACATGTGACATAGAAAATGAATATTTGTCACTTTAAAAAATGGTTGATATGGCAACCATAATGGAAAACAAATAGAGTTGAAGTCCACTTTCTTAGAGTATCTTTGTTGTCCCACTGCCACCTTTTAATTCACCTAGGTAAAGAAAAAGTCTAGGGTGACTTACCAGTTGAACTGTAAGTGGTTATAGGCATACCTGAAATCTCTCTGGTTCGACCTGGAGTCTCCAGATGACACACTGCTTCTCCACATCTCCGAGTCAGTTTCTGATTTCTCAGACAGAGGACCGACGTTTGGCCATACCCACTGCCCACCCATTGTAGTCCTACTGCTGCCCATTTCTCCTACTTCCCTCCACGTTTTCTTCTACTTAGTGTGAAGCTAACACCACCACCATGTGTATCTAGCCTTGCCCCTTCACAAAGCCACTACCTATGAAGAGGGAGAGCTCACGGTAGCCAACTTTGTAGGTACTCTGCCAATTTCAGTGAAGATTCCTTCAAAAAGTCTACAAGGTGTAATATAGGGCCCCATTAGGAGATATTTGCTAGAACCTCATTAGCAGTTGCAATGGTAAACACATTTAGAACATCTGTTGTACAGCTGCCTCAGCCTGCAATCAAAAAATGTCCTTCTGTATTTACAGCATTCGTACAGAAGATGCACATAGCTTTAGTTATGAACACATACACAGATAGGCATTTGCTTCAATTATTCTGCTACCATATGGCTTTTAACGGAGATAATAATGCCTGCCTGCATCGCCTCGTGTTTGAAATTTCTTCATATTTCCTGCTCTTCTAAAAAAGGTAGATTGAAATAATGTAGACATTGTTAAAAATAATAATATTATTAAGAAAAAAAAAAATCAAAACTATTTTTTTATTACCATTTTGTTGTCATGCTGAGTAGCATAACAGTTTGAGTTACTTTCCACCAAAGCATTTTCTTTACCTGGTCCCAACATCTATATTTGTGCCGCGAGAACAAAGCACATAGTGAAATCATTCTCTGGCACAAATCCGACTCAAGGATACGTTTTGTTCTGAGACCTGAATTCACTGGAAGCTGCACGTGCTTTTTTTTTAATGTCCTGACTGCTGCTCGTTGTCGTACTAGAGAAAGTGTGTCTGTAGTGTGAAAGGATGCTAGAATTCCAGCCTTGTGAAACTGAGAAGACCATGGCTGCTTCCAGAGGCACTGAGCGACTGTGAGCTTCAGTTCCACAAGATGCTGTCGGCAACCAAAGAGGATAGAACAATGTTCTTGTTATATCATATTACATAGCTTAGAGTAAAAGATTTATCTATTTTCTTTTTCTTTTTTGAGGATGAATGTCAATATTGTTTCAGCAGTTGTTCTTTAAGAATGTAATTCTGTAACCACTTAGACGGTTAGAAAATATCAAAGGGGATTTGTTGCTTTACCCAAATGCTATACTTTTGAGTTCTATACCGTAAATAAAAATATAAAAATATGTAGTGTTTTTTGCAGCATGAAAAAAGCAATTAATATATATTAGAAACCTACCTTCATAGCTCCCAAAATTACATATTAAGTGGGATACCACCCTCTGACGCCACACACATATCTCCAGACATCCCCAACACCGTGGCAGACACACTCTGTCCCATCCCCTCCTACTTGAATTATCTGACTCACCGTACTTGTACAAAGTAATGACATACAAAGGTGCAATAATGTTTCGTATATTAATGGTACAGTGGTCCTCATCATAGAATAGCAGTGTACAATAGGCACAATTTCTCAATCTGCACCATTACGGTTGCATACCTCAATATTTAACATAATGGTTCAGAGATACTAATACATTTTGTCTTAAGTTGTCAGTGTATACACTGTTTCCAAATCACATATCAACGGAGAGATACACATTGAGGATAATGAAAAACAAAAATTGATAGGTGGATGGCGTGTCATTGTAATTTACCAATAAACATAAATGTAATTATAATGTTAAGAATGAAATGAAGGATTTGCGATGTATTCTATACAACCCATAGTAAAAGAAGAAAAAAGGGAGAGCTTTACCTCAGGGTAAGACGATACCCTAATGACCAAGAGAAGGCAAATCAGAGAGGACAGGTATGTATGAACTTAGAATGGTCTGGAAGGATGGAGAGTGGCTCACCGTACTTTACACCTGTATGTGACACCACTTCCTGCTGCTCAGTACATGAGACAAAAAAGACAATGAAGGAACCTCTCACATCGCAAGACCAGAACATTGCTTTACATGGCTGCGGAACAGAGGCCCAAAATGGCCTGTTGTGAGGCTCGACAGTTGGGAGGAATGCATATTGTATATACCTTGGGAGCAGCCATCTTAACTTCCTGTTCTGAGGATTTGCATGATTATTCCTCCCTATTACCTTACATCTACCCTTCCCCTTTTTTGCGGATTGATGTTGACTCAGGCAGCCATTGGAAGAGTGAATGAGAAGAAGGAAAAGAAATCCAGGCTAAGAAATTTTTGGCTCTGACTGGCCATATGGCATATTGGGCAAATTCCCTGTGGGCTACTGGCTAGGAGCACTACATACTCATCTGATCCGCCGTTCCAGTTATCCCCTGTGTAGTTCTGGCTACTGGGACATGCTTCAAGAACTGTGAATTTGCAAGTTGCTCTTATGTTTATCTAATGGTTAAATGCTGGGATTACTGAATTTCAGTTTAGCCTCTGGTGATTGTCCATATTGTCCAAGGGAAGCTTGTCAACGAATAATGCGTATCTGTTTTCATTCATAACATTTTAACACCATAGTAAACATATATAACAATCTGTAATAATGGTACTTTGTAGTTCAAGATATGTATACAATTAGGAAAAGCCTATGAGGGGGGTTGCTCTAATGAGAAAAACATAGATTGATATTAAAAGATGAGTTAAGCATTATGTATTCCCGTGTGTGTGTAATATGCTGCAGAGTAACACAATCATATTTAAAATAGGCTGCCACAGCATTCAGCTTGTTAATAAGAATATGAAAATATTTAACCTCTTGCGTGCCAGATCAGATAAAAGTATTAAAATATATTATATAGGATAGGATGTAGACATATATATATAGAGAGAGAGAGAGAGAGACAAAAATAAGATTGGGCATTTACTAAAGACCAGGGGTGTAACTAGAAACCACAGGGCCCTGGTGCGAAAATAGCCCCCCCACACACACAATTACACATCCATGCTCACACACAATTACACATACATGCTCACACACAACTACACACATGCTCACACACGCAATTACACATCCATGCTTACACACAAACACAATTACACAACCATGCTCACATTCATACATATAAACATAAAAAAACAACCCCGCTTACATCTCACCGCTCCTGCAGTTTGCTGTCCGTCTGCTCTGACACTTTCTTGAGCAGCCTCGGTTGACCCCGATACACTCCTCTCTCCCCATGCCAGTTCAAAATATTTTAAAAAGAGCTCAAAATAGTTTAGAAAGGGGGGGGGCTAGAGGGGGTAGTTGTTATGCCAGTGCCAAAGAGATACTCCATAGTGTAATACAAATCATTGTGCATGCAGAGCTGCTAGCAGTCCAAATAAACAGGATATGTGCCTGGACAGTTTACAGCCGACTGTCGCAGCTATATGTTTATGTGCGTGTGTAATTATACTATGCTATATAATTGAACACTAATGCTAAATGGTTATAATGCTTACAAATATATGCGTAAATCTTTAACACCAGGCTGTAATAGGTTTAAATATACTAGAAACCGCTTTTGAAGTACTATAAACTTGTATTATTAACCTAGATTTCATTTAAGAAAAACAAAATACATATTTTAGACAAATTTACTTTATATATCAATAATTACTAATATCAGTTGCATTTAGCCACAACTGGTTGGCCGTCCTATTTTAAATACCCGGGAAATCTCTGGGTTTCATCCCGAGTATAAGGGATCTTAACCAAAAGGCTTCTTTTCATTTTGGCTAAGATCAAGTGAGTACATGTAAGTACATTTCAAAATTATTTCTCTGTAAGTTGACATTATACAACGGGGCACAGTTTTAAAAGCAGTTGCATTGCTTGCTTCTTGCGTTCTTCTGTATACATAACTCTTATATTGTCTTATATGAAAGTATAGAAGTATTTTGGTCATTCGTCTTCTTGGTGACTTTTTGAAAAAAAAATTGGGGTTAAATTACAGTTACAAAAATATCGGAGCTTTGAAAGTTTCCAGCTTCCTCCCAAATCAATATTTCTGTTAAAGCAGTGTACTGTGCCCTTTGAATAAGTGACGTATCGTAAGAGAGATAAATGAAGAGTAACTGTACCTCTGAGAGTATCAGATATTTCAGGCAATCATAACTAATTACTTTTGAAAATGAGCTGAGTGGGTTGAGAAATGCCACCTCTTCCCCAAAGCTTTCGTCTTAAAGGACATTAAAAAAAGCATGCTAAAAATAATATAATGCCATAAAAAACTGGATGATTGCATTATTTGGGAGCTTAAGAGTATCCGGGCCAAATATGTCAGCAACTTGAAGACTGGACACTATTAACTTCCTTTTAGAACTTCACTTTTCCTTAAAGGGGAACCTCTCAGCTTTCAACGTAACACTAAATGAATGAATGAATGAATGAATTAAATCATTTAGCTTGTACTTTTTTGTTAAACAATAAGCGTATCTTTTTCCTGATACTTGATTTATCCATTAGCAACTATTGTATCTCAAGGAAGCGGGGATATGTAATAAGAAAAAATGTCAAGAATTTTTTCTGTCCTGTAATTATTCATCCTACCCATAGAAAGGGATCCAGGACCATCCAAAAACACTCAGAACGTGTGGAGGAATAATATGCAGATCCTAGGAAGATGAAGTTGAGTACAGATAAATTGTGTCGCTAATACATGTATAAAACTAAAATAAAACATTAATATAAAAAATCAGAATGAATCTCACTTATTACCATGTGAGCTAAGACATTCTTATGACATCATGGTGATGCATTCTATCACGTGTAAATAAATTGCTTATGTTGGAGATTATGTTGAAAACCAAATTACAAAACAATATAATAGAAATGAATTACTGTGTTAATAAAAGGGGATCTTCTGATGTGTTTGGAAGTGGCTGCAAACAAAATTAATTGTTTAAATAATCTAAGTATATTTTGTGCAAATGAGGGTAACCATATATCATTTCTAAGCTAATTTTAGGGGCTTGTTAATTATTGATGTAGTATAGCAGACTTTACTTTTTGTAGGGGGGTGAATCGCTGTGAATTATGCAAAAATTATAAGAGTCCCCTATAAGAAAAGTGCCCACCATATAATTTCTTAAGGATCATTTAATTCTAATGGTTTGCTATGACTATATTTCTTTTATCTCTCGACAAAATTGTTTTTTTTTATGGAATATTCCATTTAATGGAAGCACAGCATTATAACTATTTTGTTAGGTGTAAAAATTACTTAACAAACAAAAAGTCTTAAAACGGACCCAAGCGTCAAGTGCTGGCTTTCTAAAAACACAATTCATTCATTTACAAAAATGCACAACCTGTAATTTATATAACAACCCAGACAGTGAATGTACTTGTTAATTGTACAGACGTGGATAGCTGCCATTCTTGTCTACACGCCTTTTTATTCTTAGCTTTCAGCTTCTCATTAAAGATAGCTAATTACAAGGCACCGCCGTACGCAGAATTCTGTTTCTCTTTTCCAGTAGGATAAGGTCATTTAAGGAGACTCAACTTTTGCTTCGTAGACTAATTGGTGAGAATGAAAATTAAAAAAAAAAACAGCATGGGTGGTCGCAGGAAAGAAGATTAATATACTTCTGGCAGTTACCGTTTATAAAAGCTATATGATGCAATGTCAAGAACAACTTGTCAAGTTAACATTAACAGGGAAGCTAACAATCTTAAGTTACAAATCACATAAACAGCATGTACATGGTATAGTGTGCAATCTACTAACACCCTATTATTTTTCATAGAGATGTCTTTTTTTATTTATCTTCCTGATGTCTTTTTTATATATATTTAAAAGCTGTTGGTAACATGCGCGTAAGTCATTTAAAGGGGGACTGTCAAATCCGAGATAAAACCGTAATTAAATCTAGAGCTGAAAAACCATCTGTCACGGGTGCTGTTAATATTTTCATTCATGAATCATTTGAAATTGTTTAGATTTGCTCAAGCTCTGACATCACATCTGTCCGCATAAAAGCATAAGCATGGCATTTCATTCAAATGTTCATTCAGTTCCCATGATCTGTCAGTGTGCGCTGCTTTGCGATGTCACGCGATAAGCGTTTAGTATTAGAGAGACTACAGCTGTGTACTTTAATGTCAAAAAAAAAAACCTTGTGCTTAATGTCAGGTTTGAGAACTGAATATGATACCCTTGTATATCTATACAAATAAATTTCCCCTCCCTTTTTGATGTGTATGTATTCTGAATTATATATTTAAACAATATATATATATTTTTTTTAAAAAATTTTTATTTTTTTTTAAATGTCGGCTGAGCACGCTATACAAAGCCTGGGCAATAACATGAGAAAGGCTAAACAGAAGAGTAATAAAATCTGATTGTAACATGTCACATTTGCATTAAAGGTAGAATGAATAGATTTTTACATTATTTTTTTTATTTTCTTTTGTAGCTAATTACTTTGATTCAATGTTACCTGGAAGCCTCCAGGAATCACATACTGGGAAACCAATTTTAGAAATGATTGAAGATAAAGGGTTCTGTTCTCTGAGAAAGGATGGTTGATTGCAGTTGGTTGCGGTTCAACATACCGTGTTTTCCTTTACTCTGTGTAAAATATATATTACGTTGTGTTTTTTCTTTATCACAGTCACAAAGTGGCTTCCTTTTTATATATTTTTATTTATTTTTTTGTATTTTTTAAAACCTATTTAGTAGATGAGTTGTACTTTTGTTGTACAACTGGTATAGACTGGTATGTTGTAAACGTGTATAGGGTGTTATATGTATGGTTGATTAGTAGTGCTTGAATTCACTCTATAGGACAGAAGTATTTAATGTCCTTGACTTGCCTAGTTCACTTAGCTGCAGCCAGTATGCAAATCGGTGAAAAGCTCCATTAGGTTATTTGAGGGTAAAGAAACTCATCTATCAGTGTCTGCGAGACATCATAGCAAAGCTAAACGTGAGCGACTGTCCTTGAGACAGTGCTTCCAGACAGATATCTTTTTTCTATTTCATAGCCTAGTCAGCCTCTAAGGATGATGCATTTTTGTAGTGCTTTGGAAACAGGAAACAAATTACATATCAAATTCCCTTATGTCCTAAAGCTATAAAAATGACAATATGCATCAAAAAAATATAGAAATACACTTTTATTGTAGTGATTGTCACCTGTGTACCAACAACTGTGTGTTGCTTTCTTGAAGAGCTTATATAGAGAACAGGCATACCTACAGTCATTAATCACTTGGAGCAAACTCCAGGAAGGGAATACTCAGCAAATGCACCATATTCCAAGCAACTTTGGGCATTGATCTAACTGAGGACTGAATGTTGAGGGCACAACTCATGAGAAACGTATGGTGTCCGAATTGGAGTGGAGTTCTTGTAGAAGGCAATATAGCTTTTCTTTCGGTCTAGGATAGTGAGAAACTCTGGCGAGTTTTCCACTGTGAACAGGCCAAGATGGGACCTCAGATCTATTATTGAATAACTCAAGATGGAGAGGTGTACTTTGCGGTTGTTCTCTGGCTGATTTGGACCTTAGTGAGTAGACCCTAATGAGGTCAGTAGAACAGGAACACATTTACCCCTTTCTGTGCCAACGACGTATGTGACTGGCAGTAAGTATTCCAGCCAAACACATCTCCTACATGGCAAAGAGACAAATGCACAGGGAAGATACAATGTAAAGGAACCACTCAATCATATGCATTAAAGTGCTTATGATGGCTGGTGTGTCTCTTTGATCTTGCATCTCTTGAAGGAAGTGAGTATTTTAATAAATTGGCATAAAGTTCTTATTATGTGCCCATAAACACAAAGTTTTCAAAAAACATTAAAAGCAAACAAGTCTTCCCCTTTTAGGATTTTCCCCTCAAATATATCCCCCTCCAATCAAGCTCCCTAATATTTTATTTGCTTTTAAGACTTGCCATCAAAATAACAAATACAGTTGTAAAAGATAACGGTGAGCTGGATATTTGCATAAAATGGTAGAACGAAACACAGCCATTAAACATATGGTGTGTGAAAATGTGAACAAAGCTCTTCATGTGGAAACAACTGAATGCAAATGAATACTCAATGAACTGCTACCGTACCTTAAACATTTAACATAGTGAGCATTTATCTAAAAGCAATAATCCAGTATTCTCAGATAAAGAGTTATGGCCACATTTTCCATTTAAGGTTCTTGAGTGTTTCAGATTTTTAAGTTCTCTTATCCACAGTGTTAATCAGCTGTCTGTTTATGATTTATATACGGTATATATATATATTTATATATATATATATATATATATATATATATATATATATAATATACATACATAGAATCTTTCCACAAACAATTAGATTTTACCAGAACAATAGAAGTTCTAGAACTTCTTTTTAATCATTTTTTTTTTTTTGGAGTCATTTCGGCCAGCTGGTGAATCACAACGAGCAGGATGCTTGGTCAGACTGTCCCTGCATTTTTCTATATAATGGAAATCCAATCTCGAGTTTGCTTGAAAAGACGTACCAGTGGGGAATGGTGAGAAGTAAAAAGGTCATGGTTTGATTCACAATATGGCTCACAAATATGCCTCTTAGTTTTGCTACTGGAACATATATTTTTACACACAAACTATATTGTGCATTCACAAGAAGATCAGAACCTAAGAAATGTGCGCGGAATACACAATTTGGCATAGTAGTCTAGAGTTATATTATTTACAGATTAATATAGGTACAGGAATAATCTATAGCCATGTTGTCATTCTAGTTTAATCCTTAGGGTGCATAGTCCTTGTTATAAATCCACCTTGACACTTAACCTGCGGGAAAGAAATATACTGTCAGCAATGGTCACTCAACATCATCAAAGGTAGTTGAGTAGTTTATGTAAGTTTCTTCTAATTCACATTTGAATTTAAAGTAAGAAACACTACCTTAAAGTCAGTGGTGTATTTTGGTTAGTGTCTATAATGTCATATCCTGGCACTTTACCTCCTAAATATAAACAGGAACCTGAAAGCCTGTTCAACCAAGAGGACTATCTGCCCCTGGTTATGGCCTAGGATAGAAAATGCCACTGATGGTTTTAAAGCAGCAATCTATCTAATTTTCCTAGGTATCGGTGCTGGGAACAGTACTGCCCCTGCCCCTGGGCTGCTCTGAAGATTTTGGGTCAGTACAAGAAGCCTTATTTTGTGTTATCTTTTGGTTGGCCTTCCAAAATCACCAAACCTGAAAAAAGCTGGCAAGCAAAGTAGAACATAAACAACGGATCTACAGGATATGGCCTTAGTACTGTATTTAACCATCGCCTTCATAAATGCTTTAAAAATCGCTGCATTCTTTTAAAGACAGCATGTCGTCATATCCTGGGGCTACCGCCCCCTTAGACTTGCTGCCAGGGATAGGGAATGTATTGGTACAAAGACAACAGTGTCCCGGGCAAGGTTTGTGACTGTCCATAGAACATCATTAAACTGTTCATAACAGACCCCAGTAAATGTCCACCATAAGCAATGTAATATGTCACTGGCCCACCTGATGGTACAATCCTCAAACAAAAACAACTTTTCACAGTGTTAATATCACAACTGTATGCTTCTTCTCCTGTGGTTCTTCAGCCTTTTTTTGGACCCAAATTTGTCCTGCTGGTCCTATAACAATAAAATAGAGTATACCAAAATTTGATATACAATTTGGTTCAATTGTATAACTTCTCTTTAGACAAATGAGCAACGATAAACCACGATTCAAAATAATTCTAATAACATGCAAATAGAAAAGATACGTTTCTGAATAAAATGAAGAAACAAATCAGACAGTAACCATAAAAAATAAAAACTTGTGTTATGATGGATATTAGCACAAAAGTCTTTACTCTCCAATACAAATAAATGTATATCAGATTTATCCCTTATCCAGCCCCCCCCATCGCTAATCCATGTCTGGTAAGGCCACAGCATCCTGATTGAAAACATAATGTAATTTAATGTTGGCATATCAAATATGTTCTCTTGTAATGAGGTAAATTCTGACTCACTGTACAGATGGCCAACATTCTGAGCAGCCAAGAAAGGGAAAAAAAACATTTTTTATTATTTGGAAATATCTCCAGCAAAATTGTCCAATTTCTTTCTCTTGTTTGCCAGATATGAAATGAGCTCTCATAAGAAGTTATTTTAATTTTATGTCTCCTTACTGAATATACTAAATATTTATGTACAGAATAAATACGTGTATAGGTAAGTCTTATTATTTACGAAATAATGTAACAAAAATTACTAAAGGGACAGCAAATTGTATACTGCCGTAATCAGTGTTTACTGTAAAATCGTGCAATTCACATTTCCTTAATTTTTTTTCAAGGCATTTGAAAAGAGAGAGCACATTGCATGCAAGTACAGAGTATCATGACCTCTCTGCAAAGTTGTGTACTAGAGAAAACCTATTTTACATAATATATGGGGGAAAAAACTGGATATGCTTGCCCCAAACATCAATGAAAAGGATGTTTTCAATTTCGAAGAATAAAGTGTTATTTCATTATCTTCTTTTGGCGAGAACAGCTTAACTACTGTATATTCTAGATTTTAAATGTCAAAAATAACTTTTGTATTGAAGAGGAGAGAAGGGCAGCATATCTAGTAAGAACCATTTGGTTCAATATCTGAAATTGAATATGTGGAATATGTTTACGTTGGTGCATTCTTTAAGCACCAATGTAACTGGATATAACACCTGTTAATAGATCTTTTGGATAGATACAGCATGCTGAGTACCTCACTACATACCCATAATAAAGACAAGGAATTTATAAAAGCAAATTTAATATGGCGAATCGTCATTAATTCTAAATCATGGCCCCCCATTTATACTGTGAGGGGTGTTCTTGACATCCCATCATCATACCTGGGAACTTTTCAGGTTAAAATACATGGAGCCCTCCCGCTGTGGCTCAGGGTCCCAGAGTATGGTGACCTGGAGACTATGGCCAAAATCCATCACCATAAGGGACAGCTGCTCCATCAGCATTCCACCCAATAATTGCTGGCAGCCAGAGGGGATCTTAAGGGGTTAAGGGGTAGAGCATTGAATTTCCATCCACCTCGCAACCTATTGAAGGAGAGTGCTGTGATTGCATCATATACCAGAGCTTTTCTTTAATAGGTTGTGAAGCTGCAGCATGGGACGCCTGTGCTCCAAAAAACACAGTCAACAATCACTTCTATAGCTTAGTATGATCACCACTGCCTGTAAAAGTAGGACAGTGGGCAGCTAGGCCGGACAACAGGACAATTCCCATAAATCTGGACTGTCCTGACCAAAAAGGGTGGCAGCTATGCATCAGAACTATTTTCAAAAGGGCAGAGTAATTAAGATTGCAAAGCTTTTTCCTTTTTTTTTTTTTTTTTTACAGTACAATACAAGTTAAAAATGGAACATAGACATTTAACAATGCACTATAACACGTGCCTATTTATCAATTATAATAAACATTCTAGAGAGTGCAATTCATATTGTATGGGACTGTTCAGGATTACCGGTGAAAGATACCTCTGAATAATATGGCCATTAGAAAAGGTTTGGGCAAAGCAACTATATACATATACATATATATTGTGTATGTTGTATAACATGTAGAATTTATAGAACAAAATATAGTTCTGCAGAACATTTTTGCAGCTAAATCCATACAGATATTTCGCTGTAATGTTTAAACATTGTACACACATTCACAGCTTAGCACGTCAAAGCGAATCCAGAATGTATAGTATTTCTCCGCAAGAGTATTTATTTTGGCACCGAGAATTTTCTGTGTAAGGTAATAACCCAATATAACATATTATTTTGTCACTCTAAGCTGTATTGATTGTATTTCCTTACATAGAGGTCACAAAAGAAATATGCAATGGTATTTTGAGAGAGCTGATAATTCCTACGGGAAGTAGCAAGTAATACTTTTTTTTCAGTATGAAAAAAGTAATGCATATAGGGAGTCAAATAATTTGTATTTCTTGGTGTGGTATTTTTGATAAATAGTGTGGGTTTATTGGAAGAGCAATAGAGATATTTGCCAAGAAAATAGTTCATGGAATAGTCATTTTAAATGGTGGATCTAACAGCCTCTCTCGACTCCCATATTTTATAAATGTGAAGCATGCTGCAGAGTTGCTTGGCCGTTCCCCTGATGACATTTCCGTCACATTGCCAGAGGATATTCACATCCCCAGGGCCGCCATCAGAAGTTTTGGGGCCCATTGCGGAGCCCCCCTCCTTCATACCACCAGGATTTTCTCTTCTACTCATGTTTTCTGATGGCAAAGATGGCACACACACAAGCCGTTTGGGGGCACTGATAAGCCGTTTGGCTGCAAATATAGCGCAACAAGGCTTTTGGGGGCAAATATAGCGCCGACAAGGCTTTTGGGCGGTTTGATGACAAAGATGTCATTGAAGTGTCACAAGAGACTAACGACGCCTCTACCGGTGCGGGCTAAGGTGACCACATTTTATTTCAGGGATGAGCGACATTCAGGGATGAGCAAATGAGATTATACACACAAGCATACATTATTCACATTTGCACACCATCACACACACATAAAATACATTTCATATTATGGAAATGATTAAGAAGCTTTGGGAGCCATGCTGATTTTTAGTATGATAACAATATATATACCGTATTTGCTCGATTATAAGACGACCCTGATTATAAGACGACCCCCCAAAATCTGAATATTAACTTAGGAAAAAAAGAAAAAGCCTGAATATAAGACGACCCTAAAGGAAAAAAGTTTTACCAGTAAATGTTAATTCATGTAAACTATTTTTTTTAATAAAAGCTATGATTGAGAAAAATAATTTTTTTTTGTTTTTATTTCTTGTATTTTCCAACCTGTCCCCCAGTTACACACATCTGCCCCCAGGCTTGCCACACCAATATGGCACTGTGGCCCATGATATGCCTTTTAACCCTCTATATGCCACTGTGCCCCATGGTATGCCTTTTGACCCCCTATGTGCCACTCTGCCTCCAGAAATGCCTTATACCCCTATATCCCATTCTGGCATTTAGGGGGTTAAAATGCATATTATGGGGCAGAGTGGCATATAGGGAGGTATAAGGCATTCCAGGAGGCAGAGTGGCATTAAGGGAGTTAAAAGGCATTGCATAGAGCACTCTGCCTCCAGAAATGCCTTATACCCCTATATGCCACTCTGGCATTTAGGGGGTTAAAAGGCATATTATGGGGCAGAGTGGCATATAGGGAGGTATAAGGCATTTCAGGAGGCAGAGTGCTCTATTAAATGCCCCCTTAACGCCACTCTGCCTCCTGAAATGCCTTATACCTCCCTATATGCCACTCTGCCCCATAATATGCCTTTTAACCCCCTAAGTGCCAGAGTGGCATATAGGGGTGTAAGCCATTCCAGAAATGCCCTACACACACACACACACACACACACACACTTACTTACGGTGCTTCCAATTTCCTGCTGTATTGCCGGGGCAGCGGGTTGACGTCTCATTCCGCGGCAGCCGGAAGGAGGTGGAGTTGGCAGCGGGGGTTTGTATGCGTCCGTCGCAAATACCTTCCCCGGCTGTCAGAGATCAGGAACTCTGGAACTCTGATCTCTGACAATCGGGGAAGGTATTTGCGACGGACGCATACAAACCCCCGCTGCCAACTTCACCTCCGGAAGCACCGGTAAGTGTGTGGGGGGGGCGACGACAGGAGGATCCAGGTCCCCTGCAGCGGTGCGGGGGATCTGGATCTTAGTCTCCTAATCAGACCTCTATTTGAGGTCTGATTAGAAGACGACCCCGATTATAAGACGAGGGGTATTTTTCAGAGCATTTGCTCTGAAAAAAACCTCGTCTTATAATCGAGCAAATACGGTATATATATATATATATATATATATATATTAAATACATACAGTCATTACCATGAGCAGTCTCAGACAATTAACCCCCTCCATTAGCAGACATATGCAGTCCCAGATAATTAACCCCCTCCATTACCAGATATGAGAAATCTGAGACAATTAACTCCCTCTATTACCAGACATGAGCAGTCTAACACAATTAACCCCCTTCATTACCATACTCAGATAATTAACCCCTCTATTACCAGAAAAGAGCAGTCTGAGACAGTTAACCCCTCCATTAGCAGACATGAACAGTCTCAGACAATTAACCCCCTCTATTACCAGACATATGCACTTTTAGGCAATTATAATTTTATAATTTGTTATTTATGTATTTTTAAACGTAGGATGACTTTATTTCCCCAAGCAGATCACCCAGGACACGCAAAATATACCCTCCAATGCTTCTTGTTGGGAGGAGGGCATTGGCTGCTGGTACAATGCATGAGCAGTGCTACTAAGCAAAACAGCCCTTGTTTGAATAAAAGAAAGACATCAGAGAAACAAGCACTCCATTACTATCCCATTAATTATCATAAGTTCACTTGATACTTGTGTCAATTTAAAGGGATATTTGTGTCCAATAACAAACACTGTATGACTTATATTAAAGGCAGTGCTTTTAATATGAAATATGTATTATGATCAAGAACAGTAACTGGCGAAGGGACCCACTTAAGACTCCAGGAGAATGCGGTTGTTGTTTTGTAAAATAAATACTTGTAGACACCTAGACAATTTAGGATATTTGTTTACTAAGGTGCATTAATGACTATATTTTTGGCTGAGATCAAGCTAACTGTATTTGCTTTGCTGTTTGTATGCCTGTACAATCAGAACATGCCTTTATATCGCTTGTATATCAGGGGAGCCAGGTTTCTATACACAGGTGTTGGGAGAGCATGTTCACATGTTCCAATAACTGTTTCTGTGCGACTCCGTTAACAACTGAACCCCATTGTGCCATAGACAATTATCCGGGGAACAGGAAGACTAGGGGATTTATTAACACAAAATAAATGTATGTAACAAAATTGTGATGCAACCTTTAAGTAAATCATATACATTTCCGTAGATCATTAAATTTGGACCTGGTACAAATGCCAGCACAGCAGGAAGCTTGGCACTTTCCTTAAAATTGCAAATAGTAAAGAATAAATGACAAAGAGCTGGGACTTAATCATTTTGGCCATTGAGACATGTTAAACACGATTTTAAGCCTGTATCCAGATGTTTTATACTGAGCAATGTTCTACACATTTGGTTGCGTAATATGATTTTTAACCATGTAAAACTAGAACATATAATGTTCTTTCAGCGTTTATGTAAAATTAACAACCTCCTTGACCAGTATCTGCACAGTGTTGGGCTAACATCTTTTTGCTCTCAGGAGCATCTGTTTGTACTCTGAATGGGAACTGACATCATTAGTTAGGAATGTTGGCAGAACATTTTTTTTAGCCTTTGTTTTTGTTATAATGTTTAGAACTGTTTTGAAACATTATAAATCAGAGTCATGATATTAATTAAAGAGATGAATGCTTCACACGGCTCATTTGACTGCAACCGGTGTCTCGTTCTTAGTGCGAAGACAAGAAAAGGTCTGATTGGTGTAGAAAGCTATCTGGAATTTTCTGAACCTGTGACACTTCTTGGCTGTCGAAACAGATGTCCAGACTATCTTCTGCTTTTATGATTTATCAGTAAACTTGACTTGAATATTAATTTTGTTCTTGCATTTAGTTACTGACATATTTTAGAGCAGTGCTTCTTTTATGGAAAGAAGTCCAATCAGTTAAAAATGTTGCTTTGTAAAATTAGATCATCCTACAGTACAATCTTTACATTTTCGATATTTGGCAAAATTAAGAAGTTCTGGTATAGCCAATGTTGATTAGACCATTCCATTGTCGATAACACCACGTTCCAAAAGTTGCAATGATCTTTTAACAATAACCTCCAATTTCTTATTTATTAAGAAATGCTAAGAATTATAGTATAGATGTTTTTTAAGATGTTTTTGCTGTGGGCTACTCTTTTACTTTAAAGTTGCGGAAATATAATAGGCAGGGGACAGTAGATTACAATGAAAGACTATGCCAGAAGTTTTATTGGTGGTTGAATTGCTAACTTTATGTAAAGTCATATTTATACGAGAACAAAAAACGGCAATTTTATATTTTAAATTTCATTAGGGTACCGTTGACATTAAACTTACGTGATAAAAGTATAATTGAAGAAATGCGTGTAATTAGGATGTTTCTTTTAAAATGTTAAATACATATTTGGTACTAAATAAGAAAGTATTTCCTACACTATAATTTGACTTCTGAGTTATCATCTGTCTATCATTCGCATATAAATCCTCCGGGTGAGTTTCTAGATCACTCTCTTTGGCCACACCCACTCACTGCCCCCACTCCCTCCTACTCCAAAGCCCAGTTAATGTAATCTAGGGCTAGGCCGACCTCACTAGCTAATCACACCCCTCCCATTCCCAGCCCTGCCATTGTGTGTGGCTGATCCTGCCCCCTCACGAAGCCACTCCCTCAAAAGAGAGAGCACCGGATAGCGTTCCCCTGGAAATTTCATAGGAATGATTATCTATCTTGCTATTATTTATTAAAAATGTAGGAAAAATCTTCCATGTGTGTTTCATTGTTCATTGTCTGCCTTGTTGAGTGATGCTTATTTCAGTAAGATAAATAAGGCTGTGAGTTATGTCTCAGTTTTCCTCTACTGGAAAGAAGCTGTTGATAAGCTATAGGTTGTTTTCCTCTCTGTTGAAACCACTTCCTGTAAAGTTTGGACCACAGAAACTGTAAGACACTTATCTTGTTGTGGCCTCTGGGATTAAAAGTATTTCAATTAAAATATTTATAAAATTGACTCATTATAAGTATAAATGACAGAAAGGAGTCTGTCCAATCTTATAATTCATACCCAAGGATTAAGAAACTATGGTTATGCCAGGTGATTACAGACCCCTGGGACAGTCCACTGACCTTAGGGAAGGACCAACCCCACATGTTACTAACCTGGTATCCCCCTGCTACAGGGTTTCACTGGCATTTTTGTTTTCAGCTTAACTATTACTGACCCCTACACGATAGAGGCTGTCCCTGCTTCCTACTTCCACTATACGAGGCTGCTGTCAGACCCCGTGGCCTGTCCGTGCACAGGACCGGGGGCTCTTACCTGTCCATAATGTTGCTGTGTGCTTGTGTGCCACATCCCCAGACAAGGCCATGGCAAAGGCATCCAACGGTGGAATAGGCCGCATCCCTCGCCTTGCATTACTGGCTCACCCTATATAACCCCAGCACCTGCAGTAGTCTGTGCTTAGTATGGTATCTGACTTAGTGCAGACTCCATTCCTCCTTACTTTAGCTCACTAGTTTGTTGTCTTCGTTTGACCCTTGCCTTTGCTGCTTGACGTTCTGCTTCCTGACCTTGGCTCATCTTGTGACTATCCCAACTGTCTCCTGCCCCTCGGCTAACCTGTCCTGCCTGCCTCATCCTCTAGTTTGTCCCACTCAACATCCTTGGGCTTTCTGCAAGGCTCCAGTGCCTTACGTTCCTGTCTTACGCTCCCAGCTGTGCCATGATAGCTGCTTAAAGGGACGTTTTGTATGTATCCATAGTATCTCATGAACTCATTTTTACCAAGGCAAAAAGTGATAGTGTGCCGACAGATGAACTGTAAGCATTTACCATAGAAACCTCTGGAATTCTTCAGCTGATTGCTCCAAAATGCCGAACTTTTCACCAGAGTAGCTCTCCTTTTTCCTGGATACATATCAAACATCACAAGAAGCCATATTTGGGAAATTGGTAAAATCAATATTAAAACTACATATGACTTGTGCTTTAAGATTGTTAATGAATGTAAAAAAATAGACAGTAACACAAAGGGGAGACAGAGCTTAAAGGGACAGTCTACTGACCCCAAATTGCCTTATCAAACATTTTTACTAAGGTGGGAAAAAATAAGATCTGCAGCATAACAGTCCTTTTCCTCTTTACAATTTTCTGACGGTTCTAGCTGCCAGAAACGGTCTATTACTGTGTTTAAATAGTATAATAAGCTATCCACTCATATTTTAATCTTTAAACAATCTCATAAAGATTTATTGACTGTATAAAACCGTGAAAACTGACATATTTTCTTTAAAAGTGTCGTTGTTCCTATTGTTCGGAAATGAAAACTTTTAAAACTGAATACAGCATTAAAAAGATAATTCTTATTACTCGAGAGCCCAAAGCCTTCACAGAAAGAATATTTAATTATGTAAAATGTTGCCTCATTCATGATTTTTCAGGAAACGTCTAATTATAAGTGGCACAAAATCAGGCACTGATTGGTTGTAGCTCTAATAAAGCTTGTTAAATGTTTCTGTGTGTTTTTTACATAGAAAGAATAAATTGGATATCTGCTAAGGTTAATGTGCTAAACATGCCAGAGCATATCCGCTCTTGGTAATGTGGAGGTTAAAAAAAAAAAAAAAAAGGGCATATTACATCACAGTTCTTACATAGAAATATAGAAGTTGACTGCAGATTAGAAGTATTGGTCCCTTATTATTAATATTTATTGCAATTTTATATTAATAATATTTTACTAATGCTGTGTTAAATATTTTGTTTCTACCAGTATATTATAATTTTCCACACTTTTTTTCCGGAATTCCCTCCTAGTATATTATAACATTTCTTCTTTTTAACACCTACTTATCTCCTCTTTTATTTCGTCCGTTTAAAATTGTATTCTCTTGTATGTATGCCTTTGTAATTACTATAGCTGAATGTTGTGAAAAAAAACTATGCATAGTTTGATGAAAGCAAATATTCATGAGAATGTTTCGGCAGGAATTATGTGCATATTTTCATTAGAAAGAAGTATAGAAAAAACGTAATTAGCATATTGTAAATGTGTGTTGTGTCCTACATTTCATAGTAACAAAAAAACACCATTATTACCTTTCACTGGGATATTTTACATTTATTTTGCTTGAGAAAAGCCCTCAATAATCCATTGACGTCCACCCTAACACATCAATATTGTGAGCCATGGCATTTTCTGTTGCAATTTGCTTCAGTATAAATTAAGGATGGACTTGTACGTTTCACAACATGATCATTTAAAGGTTTAATTGAGGCACATGTATGATGTTTAATGGATAGCACAGCATTTTCATAGGAATATTCAAAAATTAGGTTTCATTTATATGGACTGTATGAAGGAAATTATGGTGAACCACATGAGTTGAACTGGATTCCCCAGAAGTACAGAAGTAATAGTACTAATGTTTTCTATAGATCACACATAGAGCCATGGGGCACCCTTCATGGGTTAATATTCCAAATATAAAGATGTTCTAAACCTTTATGGTAAATTAATTCAATAGTGTCTAAAATTCATAGTAGTTGTTTAGCAAGCAAGTGTGGTCCTCTCTGTTCATATTTAAAACATTATACATGGTCAATAAGGGACACTTGTTTTAGGACGTGTAGCTAGAAATATGTAGAATGTGGGCTTTGTAGAAACATCTTAGAAGACTTTGTGACCTACTGACCAGCTTTCCTGGGAACTCTCCTAGAATCTTTGGGTTGCAGAAGCAATGTTGAGGCACGCGCCACCCCTGCCCACTTCCCCTCCTACCACCTTCAGCGTTTTAGCATGTGGGGCTAGCCACACACGAAACAACAACAACAGAACGCCCACCTACATCAGCAGGACTGCCCATGGACCTGCCTTCTGCCATCCCAAAAAGGGAATGCTATGGTTAGAAGGAGCCTGGATGTATCCAGGTATCTATATAAGACGTTTAGAAGAAAAACAATTTCTAAACACATATTTGTAACTTTTACAGCAACAATTCTAGCCAGCATACATTCTGAGTTCCTAGGAAGGAGGGACATAAGAGGAGGGAAGAGAGATAGAGGGATTTGGGTCCGCCATAAACGGCGATTCTTAGGAGATATATGATGCTATATAAATAGAGAACTGTTGATCTTGAAAGTAAAATTCTGAGAATTGTCATGACAAGGTAGATTTACAGGTACTGCACTTTTAAAAAGTTATCCATGATTTATGGTAGACAACCAGACGTAGATGGCTGGAATTCCTGACCTGCTTCTTAAATGATGTCCTTCGGAATGCTATGGTCCTATTATTTGTTGTTGTATCTTTTGGTTGTTTGTGATTATGTGGCATGTTTTGATAGTTTAATACCAGATACCGACAGGCACATTCCACCAGGCGTAAATGATTAATATGCTGAAATGATTGTATACACATAGGATGATGTGTATGTATTTATCTAGAAGAACACATACAGTAGCTAATAGATTCATGATTCTCTTTTAACATCCTTGAGCTCTATTGACATCCAGTGCTAACGATATTCTACATGACTTAAGGTTTGACAGCCAGTTTCCTTATGGAAATGCATGCATATAATGGTTAATCATTTTATGTTAAAATACAGTATAGTATATTGACCAGTACAGAATACAGTTATATTTGACATGGCAGAATTGTATATTAACATTTTGACATATTTGTAATTATGTGGAACATGGGTCAGCATCATGGGTCAAAAATTATAACAATAAGAGGGCACTATGATGTAAATATGAGTTATCTTGGAGATGAGTTAATTTAAAATGAGGACCGCCTGTATTAGACTGCTGATTTACATCACACTTCATAAAGCTCCTGGTTCTGTCATGGCCTGTTTCAGATATAATTAACCGCATCCAATAAATACAAATTGGAAATATTTACAATATAACTTTCTTAACCTATTTTAATTGCCACTAATTACTTTGTGTTTTAGAAAACAATAACTCTTATTGTCTATGTTATTCCTTGTCATGCTGTGTGTACTATTATGTAAGTGGTAATTCTAGTATTTAACACGTTTTTCCTTTTTTTTTTGTCTTGCAGCAGTCCTATGCACCAGCTCCCCATCCCATGGCTCCCCCCAGCCCCAGCACAAACAGCAGTAACAACAGCAGTAACAGTAGTGGGGAACAGTTGAGTAAAACAAACCTTTATATTCGTGGACTTCCACCGGGCACCACGGACCAGGACCTCATTAAACTGTGCCAACCGTAAGTATCAAGTTGTTCGAGTTTAAGTTCACTTTAGGTTCTTCTTGTATCTCTTTCTCATATTGAATGTACGTTCCTTTATAATAATCAGGTTGATGCCCAACCTGATTATCAGCCTGCCAGACTCTATGACTAAGAGTTGATTGCCTGTGACACGGCCTTGTGATCTCTGGGGATGGGGAAGGCATTTGCCCCCCATCACTGGCTACTCACTTAGCAATTGTCCTTCCAGTTTGCATCTAGCAGTGCTTATAGGATAATTCTCTTGGATGCCATGTGGAGAACAAGAATGAAGACCTCTGGCCCAGAGGTCCCTAAAATTGCGGCGTTTCTTTAATTGGCAGGACCACTCCGTTATATCCAATCTAGCCTTGCCTCAGGGCCACCATTACTGGGAAATTCCTAGGTGTACCCATAAAATCTAAAATACCACATCTAGAGGACATTTCTTTTCAATTCCCATGGCTAAGTAAACTGCTGCTATCCCCATTGAATTATGAGCCCCTTACATCTATACACTACATCTATATCAGCCCAGGGTGAACAGTATTATCATTCTCAATAATATTCTTTTTTCTTGCCCTATTATTCTTCACTCCCCTAGATGCTAGGAGTTTGTTAATTACTTTTAACTGTCCGGTCTTGTTATAGATGATTTTTGGACCGTCAGCATTATCTTTTTTTTCAGATTCTCTATAAGTTAATTACAAAAAGTTTTTTTCTAGCAATAATTTCAATATAAATTCCCCAAACATTTTTACTAGATTCTGTGCTATTTATCAATTTGTCATTTGTCTGTTTGCCAGTGCCTGATGTAGCCTAAATGTAAAACCCAATTTGTAACATTCCAGCTTGTTTATCACATTTGTACATAAAGCAGTGTCAGGGGGTTAATTGAAAGCTAAGTAAACTTCACCTGAAAAGCCATTCAAATAAATTGATTTATCTAACCCTTGGTCAAGCGTTGCTTTTACTAGTCACAACATACAAATTCAGAATCATTCTAATAAACAATAAACTACACATTAGTGAATGTGTATAAAACTGTTGCATATCCCAAGTGACCATATTGAATATGCCACGCAGGTATTAGCTTATACTCTATGTATGTGTAAAGCTTGCTATTTCAATCTATGCCACGCCCAGCTCCCCGCCCATTTCCCTTTAAATGGGGGTGTTTCCTGCTGCCATCAGCGGGCACGCCCCCGACATCAGTGGTAACGCCCCCGACGTCAGCAGGAACTCCCATTAACGTTAGCGCGACCACCCACTGACATCAATGGACCGCCCACCGCTGACGTCAGTGTGCAGTCCTGGCCATGTCCCGTAAGGGAAGGCTCCGGGTAGCCGGAGCCCAGAAGTTGGTATGTAAATGCCCCATCTAAAGATCTCACTACGCATTTCCGTTTCAGCACTTCTTCCCTTCCCCATTCTCTATTCTTCACATGTAGGCAATGTACCGGGGACACTATGGATTGCTCTGATCACGTGCAGCCTCCATCTTTTGCCATGTGTTAAAAAAGCCTTTCTATATATTTATATATAAAATATAGGCAAAAGCCTTGTGTTACCCTGCCCCAGAATGTTCCGTGGAAGTGTTTTTTTATTAAAATGCCAGCATTGTTGAGGATCTGGACCATAAAATGGTATAAAGAACTGGCCCATAGTACCCTTCTGCATATTCTATCCCAAGATGCATAGTGCACATCACTGCAACGCTAAGCCTGTTACATGCTGACCATTGAGCTGATCTTATCTTACCATTCAAAGCAGAAACCATTTAGGATCCTTAATAGACATTTTGTCTACCGTATTATTTGTGCACCCACATCTCTTAAATGTGGGCGTTTGGAAGAGTTTCTCTGTATTCATAATTATTTTCTGTGAAATCTCTTGGATCGTTGGGGATGTTTTTACGAGGGACAGAAACGTTATAATGCTGTTCATGTGGGTGCTGTCCATTAAACATGATAGCAGACAGATTTGACAAATTATCTAATGCTAGCAAATCTCTTATCAATTTGTGAGCAACGCTGTCACAGTAATCTGTCAAGCTGTTTTGACTTAACCAGAGGAAAACAAGTCATCATTAATTTTAAGCATCGATGTAAGTAAACCGTGAGCTTGGAATGTTGCTGATGTTGCTGGATATGTTTAAAAATAAATCTGTCTCGAGGGTGTACTTTTTATTCTTTTTTTTTTTTTTGGACAAAATGATTTTTGAAGTAATTAACGAGTAATTGTGACGTTCTATGTGCTTCTTATAAATATATTTAAATTATTAGAATGTAATATTATAAACTATTAATAATATGCTAATTACATACTTAATTTGTGATATGTTGGGCCGATTTGCATACATCACCTGCACTCTCCCACTCATCATCAATGTTCTCCTCGCTTAACAAATGTTTGAAGAATTAGTTTTTATTGTTGATGTTTATCATCTTTTCTGTGGAATAATATGGAGCCATTTCAATAGCACACGAATATTTCAGGTGACACATATGTTGGGGGTATGACCAGATGCGGGAAGTGGAGGGGTGTGGATGGCGTCTGAGGCATGGCCACCTCCCTACCTTACCTGAACGACCATCTGATGGTACTCTGCTGCAGATTGTCACAAGGTGGCCAAGTGGGAGCTACAATGGAGGTTTGCGCAACACTGACCACTATCAATTTTACAGCTCCTTAGGCCAGTTAGATGAGATCAGAGGATCTCCTCCAGCCAACCCATGATGATAAACTACTGCCGGTTGGTGGCATAGCACAAGGAAAACTAGACTGTGTTAAATCAGTGAGAGTTCTTGAAGGAAACATCACCTACTGAACTATGCATTCTACAGGGCTACTTAAGTCCTTTTCATGGTACTGTAATTATAAGACTGTAATGTAAAAATAGCTATTATTTGTTACTCTAATAACCAGAGATTCTCATAACTGCTCTTGAGTGGAAGATTTTATTTAGCACTTTAATTACAATTTATCAACATTTTTGCCCTCCAAGGCCCGAAGGAGTTCTTGGTCTGTTTAAAACAACAACACATTTTAATGAAAATGCCTGACTTCACTGCTTCTTAATAATTGTAGTTGATGAGCTTAATGAAACTCTCTTCTGCTCTAACACCATTACAAAGAATGGGCATTTCTCCTGCTCCCAGGATTTACAAGCAGTGTAATTAAAGATTACAGGTTTTTTTAAACAATGTACCTGCATTGTACGTTAATATTATATATGTAAATATATACAGACATAAAAACACTTGGTAAATAAGGTTATTTAAACAGGACACTCCATATATAGCCCAACCAATGAAGAACTTTGTAAGTACTTTAATATGTATTCATTTTCTGAAAGAAAAAAACAACAAAATCACAATAGGAGATCGCCCACCCTCATTGGTCCTTTTGGCTACTTGAAGCAACCAATCAGTGGTAGGAAGGTGCTCCCATTGAAATCAATGGGAGCACTTTCTGTGCATGTAAGTAGTGGCTCTTGTTAGACCCGATGAAATTCTTATGTGGACATAAAAGTGTGTGCGCCGGCAACCAACTACATCTCCTACAAGCCAAAGAGCTTTGGTGGAGGCAAATACATAGGTAGAATTCATACATTTGCAAGGGGAGGGGTAGGGGAAGAATACATTAATTAGGATTAATTTAAAGAAGACATTGGCTACCATATGCATTCAAGTGCAAATGATGGTCGGAATACCCCGGAATGACATTTATTCACAAGATTATCTTAATGAGATCAACAACTAAGACCATGTGGCGTTAACCATGATTAGTATTGCCTCTAGTTTAAAACATAGTTATTCAGAAATCACCTACTTGCCTTTGTGTAAACATCTTGTATTGTATTAATTTTGTGTTTGAGAAAGTATATAATTAGAACACATTTTCCACATTACTGTGAAGATAAAACACCTGTGAGTGATCTCATTTTGCGAAAATGTTTATGTTAATGTGAAAGCTATTTGAACACAAGAGTAGTTTGGGGATAGGCAACTCACACCCTATTTTCAATCTGAAGAATATTTTTCATCAGCAAATTGGATGAGGTATGATTGCTGATCACTATTCAACAATATATACAGTTTTCATATGTTTACTCAAAAAATTGGCTTTTAACGGCAACACTATGCTTATTTTCTAAAGGGGTACCATGTTATAAGCAGCCTTTTAGGAACATAAAAACATGGAATTTGACGGCAGATGAGAATGCCCATCAAGTCAGACCATAATAATTCCTTGGTCTTAGATTCGGGATAGCTTTGTGCTATATACACTGCATATATAAATTCCCTCACTGTATTAGCATCTTCCACTTCTGTTGGGATACTGTAACATGTATCTACCACTCTCTCAGTAAAGTAAAGGCTTACAAATAATGGTAATGTTCACGACAGGCAATGTTTTTCCCTGTAGCCCCGAAATTAATGTGACTCGCCCCTTTGCAGTGCACATGGAACATTGGTGATGACACAAATGACTCAAGCTTTAGTGGTTGCTGTTCATGGGGTGACCTGGTATTTTTTATTTAAGAGAATCAGGCTTGGTGGTATCTCTGAAATCATGAACCTGGAGATATGATAACCAGAACAACATTAAAGACTTTAGATTGCTCCTCACTTTCATCCTTTAGCATCCTTGAGCGTAGAACGTGTCTCGCTTTACAAAAAAAAACAAAGCCAACTAAATTTAAGCTCTTAACCTTGTGAAACCTGTGGTGTTATCAAGTCAGTTGTATTTACAAAGGAATTACTCTTTGTAGTATAATTGGTTTGTATTGGAGGTCAAGGATATCAGAGGGGGCAGGATTTAAATCAATTTTCTTCTCTGTTAGCTAGAAATTCTCTTGTAAAGCTTATAGAATTTTTTATGCTTTGATGCTCTGAAACACATTCCATTGGCAAGTACACATCAATGCGTTATATTATCAATTGCCCTTAAACGACTCCGTCAATTGACAAATATTTTTAGAAGAGGAATTGTGTTCTTTTATATGCCTTGGAATAATAACCGAAAGAGAACCGGCATTGTTGAGTTAGTTTTGTGTAAAGGTGGTAGGAGTTATGTACAGGGCCGGCCCAAGACATAGTGCCGCCTGGGGCGAAGTTTGAAATGCCACCCCGCCGACGCCACTGCTCATTATCTACCTTTCCTCTCCCTACCTTCTCATTATCTACCCCCCTCCCTCCCTATTATCTACTCTATCCCCCCCTTTGTACTTCACTTACCTTCCAGCAGTGCTGCGGCGAGAGTCTCCTTGCTCAGCCGCGGTGCTCGCTGCTGAGCGCCAGAAATGATGTCATATTCCGGCGCTCAGCATTACAAGCCGTCACCAAGACCAAGCTAGAGGGCTCGCAGAGGAGAGAGAGGGGCGCCGAGCGGGTACTGACAACTTGATAAGCGAAAACCACTTGGCGCCCCTCTCTCTCCTCCGCTTCCAAAAAAAAAACGGCGCCTGGGGCAATTGCCCCATTCTGTTCCATGGCAGGGCCGGCCCTGGTTATGTATGTATCCACTCTCATTCTGATAAATTACATACTGATTCTAGGTTAGTACATAAAATTTCAGGAGTTAAAACTTAGACTTGCCAGTCTATAGATCCTGCAATATGGTATTATCTCACAGCAGGCCGGAACCTCTTTGATTATGTTCCACAAATTATAGATTACAATTTTGTTCTCTATATGCATTATAATGCAATATTTTAAGGAAGTTACAGAAAGAAAAGACACGATTGTGTCTTTCTTTGAAAAGGCAGCAGGCAATCTTCACCAGCCCTTATAATGATAAAGTACTTTAGTTCCTCACAAATACTTTTGACAAACACTCAGCTGTGTTTAGATTTATCAGATTGAAATGATTTTGTTCCTTGGCTCCCCTTAAGTGCTTTGAGGACTAGAACAAGCTACCTCCAGCAGCTGAGTGAATTTCTGGAGTCTGCTCTAAATTATGCATGACCATCTCTTCTCACACACAAGTTCTAACACGAGCATATCTAGTTACCACTCACCACGAAGACATCTGGATTATATGAGAAACCAAGAGGCATGATAGCATTTGTAGAAAAGGAGAACATGATTGACAGAATTGCTCTTGATAAATGACCCAATAAGTCCGAAGAAATACTTTTGTGCAAAGTCACATTCTGGATTGGCTATAAGAATCGCGCAATTATTTTACTTTGCACAAAATCTCCTGAAAAAACACAATTTATTGCACTGTTAAATCCAATATAGTCAATATCAAATATAATCTCTCAATTTAACACCAATTTACTTAAAAAAATGTAGATTCTGTTTTTTTAAATTTCCTTGTAAAGTTACAACAATAAGGCCACATTTCTTAATATTGATTTAATGTAATAGACTTTAAGTTGCTTTCCGAGTGATCAATATTTATCTTTTATGTTTTATAAGAGGAATTATGATAGGAAAGCCAAGCGAGCAGCACTGATAGCTACTATAGAATCTGGTAAACGCTTCCATTTTTAATTAAAAAGACTGTAAACAACACATTTACTCTGTTGATAATTATGATCAATGTACAATTTTGCGTAGTGAATACGTATAGTAATGTTTAAAAAATATATGTATAATTAACAGAATAAGATGTATGTAGGAAATTCCATTTAAGATCATTGAGCTGCAGAAAAGACAAACATCAAACAAATAAATAAAAACTCGGATACAAAGCTCACCGCTTATAATGAGGAAAATGACTTCACCACAAAATGTTGTACATTTGCTGTATGTATGTGTTTAACACCTTGATTCCAGTATGCTACTAGTAGTTTAGCGACTTCATGTTCGTCTTCATTTACAAATCTCCCTGGTCCCCTCCCAGGAAATCCGTAGGTTCACCGTCAGGAGTTAAAGGGCCGTGCGAGCGACTCTATTGGTCGTTTGTACGGACCTTTAACTCTTGGAGCGGGGAGACCAGTGGTCTCCCCCAGTCGAGTTTCGGCACCAGGATTTTAAAAGTCTGCACGAGAGACTCTATTGGACATTTAACCCCTGTTGGCGACCAATAGAGTCACTTACACAGACATTTAACATCTGACAGCGGAACCTGGCCGCTCCAAGAGTTAAAGGTCCATACGAGTGACTCTAATTGTCGGGAACTTCTGGAGCAGGCCCAGGCTGAGTTTCGGCTCCAGGATTTTAAAAGTCTGTCTGAGCAACTCTATTGGTCGCCAGCAGGGGGCTCGTCTTCCATCAACCAATGAAGTGCAGGTTAGAATCGCTCGTATGGACCATGGTCTCCCCAGGCCAACTTCCGCTGTCAGACACTTCGTAGTTTGCCAGGAACTGCCTGATCCTGAGTGAGGAACCAGTCACTGTCCTAGACTGTTGTAGGTTGTAGGCTTGTTAATTATTGACAATCCTACTCTCCTGATTCCCTCAGCCTTTGGAAAATTGTCATATCCTCTTGCACTCAATGCACCTATCCCCAAAACCTCAAGCTTTTCCTATCACAATGCCACAATTTTCCTAGTCTGGAACTGTTAAAAGTGTTTTACTGTATGTCACGATTACTGTTGCTCCTTTGTATTGTGGATGAATGGCTGTTTCCAATGTACTGTTTATATTATTGATACCCCAAAAATGCAATCGCTGTATATGCTTAGTTGAGCAGCTTTGCAGCTTGCCTTACATATAATGTATGTTCTATTTTTGAATAAACTCAACCAAGCAGTTCCACTGTGAAGCTTTTATCACAAATATATTTGCAGTGAACACCAGTTTAAATGTGTGAAGATGTAACTAGGATTAGCGTTCATATACCTGTATCTAATGTGGCAGTTCTTCTTTAACAAAAATAACCTAATCTAAGCCATCCTGTTGTAATGACACAACACTTAATTCATTCAGAAATAATATTTTGTTTATATTGGGTTTAACAGTCATTTTTATATAATATTTTTCTTTATTACATGCATCAATACTTAGTTTTTTTTACTGCACTATTATGTTTCTACATATACACCTTATTTTTCTTCTGAAATAACAAATGGCATTGACATACCTAATACGTAATATTTTGTTTTCTTGAGTTACTTTTTTGTTTCTTGAGTACAATCTAATTATGTTTAAAATAGCAAATTAGTTCTGTAGACATAAGAACAATTTAAATCCACATTCCGCTATTATTTTTGCTAATCTTTAACATGGGGAGATTGATCAAATCATTATTGCAGTTCCGCTCTAGTGTACCAACAATTTGCAACTTACATTTTAATAATGTGTTAATCAATATGGGAAAGTCTAAAAAGATTATAAAGACATCAAAACCCAGAGTGTCACTGTTTGTGGATCTTGAAGCTTAATCTATGAAGCACTTTGTATATTTACAAATATTCGGATACTGCAATAATACTTTAAATGATACCAGAAAAGAACTCATGGTCCCTTTGCATGTTGTCTAACAATGCAATTTTGCAGATTCCCCTATAAGTGATTGCCCCTTTCTCCACCCTCAGCTATTTTCAGACACACCTGATAAGTTAGCAGATGCAAAACCAGGGAATGGTACAGCAGCAATGGTTTATTCCACTGAGCAGTAATAGACAAAAAACAGTACCGTACAGCAATCTGGGGTCTTGGGTAAGGGCGTATCAGCAAAGTCCATAAAAGAAAGCCAAGGTCAAAGTCCATATAATCCAAAAAACGAGTATCCAGCAATAAGGGATGAGGAATACATAAAGGGACTTGAACAAACAAGCAATGATGGACTAGTGCTGGGGGTTTAAATAGCCAAAACTTAGCTCCTCCCCCCAGATCCCAGAGACCCTCCTCCTCCAATAGTATATGGTTAGTGGTGAACTGTCCGTCACCGCTTGTCCACGCCCCTTGTCCTCCTGCATCATCGGACCCAGGACATGCCCCCCGCCATCAGCAATGCGCCAGCACTCGCCCTACGCTGTGCCCGTCGCACTAGAGGCTGGGGATGTGTGTGTCCCCGCCGCGTGAAGACCCTTGGTGGGAGACGAGGTAGGTCCCTGACACTAATCAATGACATTATCATTAATCATTGGACCATGGAAGTGTAAGGCAGCAGGACTGCAGCTTCTATTATTTGAAGGATGCATATTAAGTATACATGCCTCATTACTGGGGGTGCCAGGGTCTGTCAACTACCCTTTTTAGACATGAGAAACTATTTAAAGGTTATGTTCTACCTACTCTGCTGAATTTAACAAATTCATAACAAACTACAGCATTGAAAAGATAATTCCTGCCCACCTCTTTCCAGAAAAACAAAATATTTCACTCTATTTCATACCTTTTGCAGTGAACTCTTAATTGTCGTGTGGAAAATACCTTTAAGGGGTGAAATGTTCAAATGCTTCAATATTTTATATATTAATATTTAAACTGTAGCAATCCTGCAAACTCCTGGCAACATGAGCCCAAAGGAGAGTGATGTATTGTTCAGGTCCGTCCACAATGTATGCCTTTTGGTGTGGCTTCCTGTCACATGCTGGTCAATTTAGCCCAGTTTAGAAATCAGTATGCAATCAGTAATTACATTTTTTTTAAAAAAACATTAAAAGTGTAATAAAATTAAAAAACAAAAAACCCCAGTGATGTCACCATAACACACTAAGTTCCAGGAAAATTTAAAAACAATGTCCAAAAAATATATAAAAAATAAAAAACAAATAAAATGTTTATAGTTAAAACCAAGTATTAAAATTGACATCTTCCCAAAAATTCTGGCATGGGAAATTGAATTGCCTGGCTTAAAAGATGTAGGACATAGACATAGGATGATCGGATGTCAAAATTCCAAATTAAAAAATGCACCCCTCCCCCAAATGTAGGCTTTTGGGCTTTTAGCCCACAAACAACGGAAAAGAAAACCTATGCATAGGTGGTATCACTGTACTCGGGAGATGTTGCTGAACACATATTGGTGTGTTGTTTTAAAGGTTATTTTGTCCCTGCATGCTTTATTTGCTGAGAAATTAAGAGAGCTCTAGAAAGTATTCCTTGCTTATTAGTTTATGTCATTAACTGGTTTATTTATGTGGGCCTTGAATTTCAGTTTAACATAGTGTTTAGTTGAAGTTTATACCCTTTATTAGGCCAACATAGAAAAAAGACGTAACTTTTTGGGGCCTCATGTGTCTGTTATTCAGATGGAACCAACACAAGAAAGATATTCAAAGTTAGAAAACTTAGTTCTGAAAAAATGAAATCTGTAATATATACAGATAATTGCATTAAATTAGGACTCAATTTTGTTTTCTGTGTTTTGAGGAATAAGAGAAGGCTCCCGTCTCACTTGTTTGTTGTTTTCTGTACACATTAAATTAGAGGCAGATGAAATCTACATGAAGATAAAGCAGCTGCGGAAATACCAGTAATATAGCTTAATCTCACTTTATTAAATTTCTTATTCTTATTTCTTATACAACATAAATACTGATTTAAGGCAACAAGGCTTTGCCTCTGATACTTACATACTTTGTTCAACATTAGAAGGTGTCACAAATAACACAATGAATGTGGACATGTTGCACGATGTCCAGCCATATGGTATACCATTATTGTATTATAACATATATAACTCACATTACATCTGGGATCAAATGCCTTCCATACATATTTAGATATACTGTAAGATGTGTTTGTAGAGAGCCCTCAGAGCATAGGTGAGTCTAAACAAAAAAAAGTGAATGAGTTCTTCTTAAAATTATGTCCGGTTAGTTGAGATGAACATTAGTATGATTCTTACAGCAAATGTTTTTCAATATACTTTAGACTTTTAATGACACTTACTAACTATGTTTAACTTACTATTTATGTGTAAATATGAATGCAGTCTCACAATTTATATTAACTTACTTTGTAAGTACTTTAGTATGAAAATGTAAACGTGAACTTATATTTAGAAGAAGTTGGAACTTCAGAGATGAAGCACAACTTTCTATCTGTAGTCCCATTTTCAAAACAGGGACCACAAGCGCTATAGCAAGACATGATGCGTTTTGGGGTTGGGGTTTCCATGAGGGTCTGTGTAGGTACTGCATTCAACCATGCAAGTCAATGGAGCCCATTTTAGTAAAATATCTGAAAAAGAAAAATTGTTAAAAAATGAACTAAAATATGATAAAAAAAATATGGTATCCAGTGACATCGCCATCAAAATGTCCAAAAATATAAAAAAATTTAAAAAAATATTTTTATAACTCTGATATGGAAAGAGTTAAAATACTAGCATTTGAAATACCCACGGGGTGTATAGTTTAAAAAGGTTTATGGTTTGATGGGGTCAATTTGATTTGGCCGGGTTCAAAGATGTCCAAAACAGGACACTCCAAAATGTGGCCTTTTAGCCCCCAAACAACCCAACAAACCCATGTATGAGTGATATCACTGTACTTGGGAGATATTGCTAAACAGTTATTGGGGTGTTGTTTGGAAGTTGTGCTAAAGGCTGCTGGTATAAATAGTGAATTGAAAGAGTTAAAATACTTTCATATAAAACACAGTGGGTTGTCTTCCAAAATATATGATTAAGGTAAATTGAATTGGCTGGCATGAAAGATGCCCAAATAGAACATGGTGGCAGAATGACAAGATGTCAGAATGAATTGTGCATGTTCAAAATGTGGCCTTTTAGTTCCCAAACAACCTGGCAAACCCATGCTTGGTTGATATCACTGTATTCAGGAGGTATTGCTGAACAGTTATTGGGTTTTGTTTGGACATATACCAGCATATAGTATACTACTACACAATTTGACAAAGGCTGGTGTTAGAATTAGTGCATGGAAAGTATTAAAATATCAGCATTTGAAATAATTCCCCTTCTTTTTGATATGAGATCCTGTTTTCATCTGCTTAGTTATTGTATGACTTACTGTTATTGAACCCTACGTTTACAAATTAAAAACATGCTTGCAAATACTTTTTGTTAAGTAACCAAATTAATTTCACAGTGAGGTGGGGCTGGGCAATAGAGGCTCTTAATATAAGACATTCTAGCTGGGCATCATTGGATTTGTAGTTTTACAACCCCTCTGTGTCCCATTAGAACTTAAACCCAATAGAAACAAGTAGAAAAAAAGTGCAGAAAAAGATTTATCAAAGAAAAAAACATTCTTTTAATTCCATGGGGACTTAGCAACCATAATGCCCCTTTTGTACTAAATTTGCTTCATTTTTTTGGCAGTAAGACCTTGACCATGTAAAGCCTGGGAATAAGGAAGTGGTTTGATTATCATGTACCAAGATCTCACCACAATTGTAAAATAACTGTACTTTTTCTGCAGTGGATTTCTCAAAGTATAATTTATATTGCTTACTTTACTTAACATTAACTAAGAACTCCACAGTTAAACCACAAATCCAGGGAAAAGTTCAACTTACAGAAATGGAAAAAGGGAACAATAACAGAACCCTGAAGAAATGGGCTAAATTATTTTAATTACTAGCAGCAATCATTATAACCGGCAACATACTTTATCACTGGTCTAAGTGGGATATCTCTTTCTCAGGATATCAGAAGGCACATTTTGGTCCATCAACAAAATGTGGATGGTGCCATCAGATCAACTCATGCTCTCTATTCCATCCCATCTTCACCTCTTTGTCAGCACAAACAGTGCCCAATTCATAAATTTTTCTTACTGCTGTTGGTAAATTCTGCATGCATACAAAACAATATCAACTTTATCAAAGCGTGGTATTACCTAAAAGGCTAACCACAATAATTTCTAGCATTGTTCAAGTTCAATGTGCTACTAAAATAAGACTAGTTTCAGTGCGCCAAGACACAAAGGGGCTAATGGCACTAAATATTTATTATTAGGGTCCATCCAGTGGTGCAGTAAGACACTTTGGGGACCCCTAGCAAAAAAAAAGAAAAGCAGTTTACCTGAGTATTGGCTTATTTCCAGTCAGGCATCCCGTTACCTGAGAGGTTACCTGACCCAACAGTTACTGCTGTCACTCTAGAGATCTTAAACACCAGTTTTGACAATTTATTGCAGAAAACAGAAAAAACAAAACATTATAAACAACTCATCTGAGCTCAAGAGAGAGATAAAAAAGAGATAAACGTACTGTTAAGTAGATTGCAAGCTATTGAAGAGAAAGGAGCTGATCTAGAAATTAAACTTCAAACTCTGAAAGATGCAAATAGAGAATTTGAGATGAAGCTTCTCTGGAAGTCAAATGGAGCGATGTTGAAAACCATCCAAGAAGAAATAATCGTATAAGAAATGTACCAGAACAGGATATCTCAGGCCAAATTGAAAGATTTCCTAATCGATCTATTCAAGCAGACGGACCTTCAATCCGATAGGCACTCAGAAATTATGGAAAGATTTCACAGACTGCAAACCCAAAGAACATTTCCGAGGATATACCTAGGGATGTTAAAGTCTGTTTCCACTCATTCTTGCTATGATTCAGGGAAATGTTGGCTCTATTAAAAGATTAGAGAAGATAGCAATATTAGATAATATCTGATCTGACCATATTATGCTTTTGTTACAACTAAAAAAGGTGAGGAACTCTTCACAAGAACTACTTGGAGACTGAATAATAACTTGTTACACAACAAGGAAAATATTGAGTACATCAGTAGAATGGCTGATGGCCTAAACAGGAGTTATATGAAAAGTAACTATATCTATGCCCCTATAAAGATTTTAATAATGTTCCAGAAGTTCCAAAACCAACTTAACCAATCAAAGTAGAACATGTAATTGCTATGTCCCCAACTAATTACTATTGCTTAGCCCGCCACTATGTCAAAGTACCCTCATTTTGGTGAGTCTTATCTCATCCTAACATGGCTCTTGTGCTAACTATGGAGCTGAATCAGTGGGCCTGCACTGCCTTGTAAGCCACTGAGACTCTCTTACAATTTAAAGCGCCCTCTGGACACCATTAAAGGTGCAGTTGTATGGTAGATGACATACTTAACCATAAGATCTGATCAGAACCTTCAAAAATACGCACAAAATATAAAATGGATCCCAGATAAGTTATCTAGAAAACTAGAATGCATAATGGATTTAGGGAACTAGGTGCAGTATTAACTGCTTATTTAGTGAGTGATATATATATATTCTGAAATAAATCACGTAATTAATGTGAGATTCACCAATAGCAGATTGCCAAACACCAAACATCGTAAAATTGCAATAAATGATAAGTAGAATGATAACATTTTGTAATGATTAAATGGAATAAAAGCACTTAATGAGTTTGGCCATTGTTTCTGACAACCACTGTGTAGGTAAAATCAAGCATAAGTTTACACAGATAATGTGAACGTTGGCTTAAGCTATGGTCATTTACTGTGCTTTGCTTACAATATGAGGGAGAGGGAGTTCTCCTTCGTAATTAGATTCTTTAATGATGTTCTTAAGTCAAATAGATAGAATTTGCTTATTAGTCAAGCTTTAAGCATTCAGTGAAACTGTGCTGTACTCATTACTTATAATCCCCTATTGACCTGTTATTAAGAACAGTATGTAATTGTAATATGGAAATGTTCCTAAACTGATACAGAAGCACAAGTAATTCAGCGTCATGTATTCTGCAGATCTGTTCTCAAGTTACTCTGTTTTAATGAAGGAAAATTTGCATTTTTTAACTCAATGGCTGGATTAAGAATAAAAAAAATGCTGTTAATGTTAAAATAAACAGTAATATTATTATTTAAAATATTATTTTTTTCAATCAGTTTAAAATATATTTTTTTGTTTCACAATACATTTACATGGTACATTGATTTGACAAGTGTTATGTCCAGATTAATCTGAGACTGATTGAGAACGCACGCAAAGTATGGTCTCCAGAAGTTACAACAGAGATAGTATCAAAAAGGCAACAAAGCTGATAAAATCTTGACTAATATACTTAAAAAGGGTTGAATGAATAATAAGGGTACAAAACTTTTTGAAGGGGCTAAAACAGCTATGACACCAGAAGAAATTGGTCTGATCCACAATAATTACTATGACACCTTCTATAATTTATTCTCTAGAATACCGAGACTACATATTCCAGTATTTAGATAATACTAACATCCCAAAAATCCCAAATTCCCAGAAAACATTTCCTGAGCAATCAAATCACATTGGAGTAAATAGAATAGGTTATTAATAGGTTAACTAAATATAAAACACCAGTAAACAGTAATAAAACGATTAGTTTATTTTTTTCTCTTACTATAAAATACAATATAAAAAAGGCAAGAAAAGTACACTGGAAGTACAACAAAATAATTCCATAACGGCAAGGAAGGCTGGACTAGGCACTTTAGGACCAGCTGCTACTAAGTGGGTATGTAAGACCCCCATGCTACAGATTGTGGCCACATGTATCCAGCCCATGGCCACACATTAAAGACAGAAAATTAAGATGACGCCATCTGGCATCAGTCCACCGGGAACATACCAGGTTTGCCATATGGCCAGTCCAGGCCTATTAAGTACAGTATTTTTAATAAACAATAATTTACCATATTTAACCACAGAGAATGTTAAACAGACTGCCACTGAGTGTGTGCAAGAAGTATGCTTCCAGCTTGCTCGTCCTGCAAGCCTAACCCCAATAACTAAAGAACTGGAGTCCATCCATAATGGGCTTCAATATGCATTAACCCCTTAAGGACAATGGCGGTCCCTAAACCCATTGAAAACAATGTACGGGCTTTGTCATTAAGGGGTTAAACAATACAAAAAAATAATGTGGGACTAGGCTATTCCTTTAATCATGCAAGCAGAATTTGTGCCTCTTCACTGGTGATAACTGCATGAAAACAATGTTACTGCTCAACTTGCAATGAACAATGTTGCAAAGTTACGTAGAAGATTGTTTCACTAATTATATAGATTCATGTTTGGAACATTGTAGCAATTAGAGCAAAACAATTCTTTACATGTTTTCACCACTGAACATTGACAGAATTCTGCTAACATGAAGCTCAGACGACAATTAAGTATAGACCATTTTGGTCAACACAGTAACAATTGTGTGAAGATAAACCTTTCAAAGCTGGCACAGAATAAAAAAAGTAGTTTAATAATAGTAATAATGTAATGCATTAATTAATTAAGTCTATAAATTTCTACATGTGAATTTTGATCTACAAAATCCGACCAAAATATACAGACCCCATGAAATCTCTTATATGCATATGTTTCAATTAGCTTTAATTATAGTATTTCTTAGTAGCTGCTATCTAGTTTATACGCTTGAGGATTTGATTTTATACAGGTCATTGAATCGCAAGCCATGTGTTACTCACCTCTGTTAAAACCAATTAAGAAGTGTCATTGATTTGGCCCAGTATGTTCACAAACAGAATCTTGACCCCTTGAGCGGGGCTGGTTAACTATGACTTGGGATATTAATTGCCTCATGCAGGATTTAAATGGCGGTTGAAATAGTAAAGGCTTGTTAGTTTTTACATTACGGCATACTGTATGTAGACTTAATTACTCCACCAAATCATTACCTTTCTTTCCCACAACTTGATTTCTATGAATATATTTCATATAGTGTTATAAACAATAAGAAATTGTCTAAATAAACAATAAAAAAGAATTGTACATACATTACATGTTACAATTTAAAATGGTATAAATCTTGAACATCCTATGAGAGTCATTAGAATATTTGGAATTCAAAACTTTATGGATCCTTTTCAAGTGGTTGAAATGAATTTATAGCATTGAACAAACAAGTCCATGAAACATGTCTCTAAATACTGTCTCTAATACTGTTTTAGAATGCTTTTGTCAGTTTTCCTGGACATATTGTCTGACGTTCCTTATCTAGTAGTCCCACTTTTAATTGGCCACAAAATAACTGCTCAAACCCCATGGTCTCTGGACAAATGTTGCTGGCTGACTTCCCCCTTGTTACTAACCTGCCATCAAGCCATGCCAACCCGTCCTTGCCAGTGCCCATTGTACATCATATTCTAGCCAACAGCACACCAGTTCTAGTTCCAAAATAAAGAGTTTTTAATGTGTATACAACCAAGATAAGTATTGTTTTGCAATGTCATGTCACACAACTTATAAAATTAAGGATATCATACCTTACTGTTATTTGACATATTTATTTACTAGTATATATCATTATTATACATATGTGCTTATTGCCAAAGTAATTTGGTTCAAGTTCTGAATTATGGATCAAGTGGTGACTTTAATTTTCCATCCACATCCCTAATATAGACATCTATACACATAGCAATATTTTATCAGATTGCATTGGGTTAAAAATGATAATGCCATGTGACCATGTGAGTAGAGTGCATGTGCCATTTATCTAGTATTTTTCATCTGCAACCAAATAATTAGTTGGTACAAAGCCCATAATAACCCTATGGAGTCAGTTCCGGTTGGTGAACAACCAGATTTATTGCTCTAAGCAATCATTTTATCATTTTTTATTTTAGCAAGCGCAGTGGTCTAAAAAAAAACAGTACCGGAAAAAGAACACAAGATCAGAACCTTAAGGGTGCAGTAAAGTAGTCAAGGATGTGTAAGAACCTGTGTTTCTGCAAACCAATAGGGTTCCACCCTACTTGCTTACTCACCCAGAAGCTGCCTTATGGTATCTTGCATCCCTTAGTTTCTGCATGCATGGTTACCCACTTGACCGGCTAAAGTAGGGATTACTTATTTAACCCCTTAATGACAAAGGACGTACATGTACAGGCTCAAAATGCATTGTTTTCAATGGGTTTAGGGACCGCCCATTGTCCTTAAGGGGTTAAGGATAAAGAGTTGGACAGAACATGGGATGAGTATAGAGTATGGATGAAGATTGCCATCACTGCTCAAAAACACAGAAGGAAGGTTTTTCAGTTAATAAACAAATATACTGTTCCAGCAACTCTGCATTAAACTCAGACATGGAAACATATTAGATAAAAAGTACCCAGACCTTCTACCATATTAAACAAGGGTAGACACAGGTAGAAGAAGCTAACGACTAGTGTAGATACATTGGAGCAAAAGGTGAGGAGGTCTTTGACTCAAGTATAATTATCTTTACTTTGTAGCTTTATTATAGGTTTAATGTATAGGTATAAATACACAAATCAAACCAGTGTATTTCCCCCCTACTTACTGGAAAGTTTACTTACACAAGCAGAGACTACCTCTACTTTATATGATGCAGCTCAGTTAGTGAGTCATGATACTTTGCCTCAGATAATAAAACATTTGTTTCCTCGGTCTTGCATATAATTATTATTATTATTATTATTATTATTATTTATTGTTTTATATAGCGCCAGCAAATTCCGTTGTACAATGGGGTGGCATAGTAGTTGTCTCATAAAAAAAACTTGAGTTGAGGATTCTTCTACTACTCAGAATAATATTTGAATAGGGACCTTGGTCTTGTTTCCATAACACCCATTGGAAGCGTGCAATTAATAAGAAACCTAATTGGTTCCTATGATGATAAAGAAGCGTGTAAAACTTTACATCAGCATCACATTTATAGATAACTTAAAGCTGGCAAAGAAGGAAAGAAAGTTCTTGAAACATACAGTATCTCTATTCAGAAATCACAGACAAAGATATATTTGGAAAAATGGAGACAATAAAGCTACAATAAGCAGTTAGAGCATTTGTGTGGATTATGTATTCAGTGAAGTTTAAATTGCAAATAATTAACCCGATGAAAGAAGCAACTTTGGGCAAATAACCGTGATGTTGTGATTGGAGAAACGTAGATGTTTATCGCTGATAATACTTGGATACGATGTTGCCTGCTCTATTGATACTGTTTGTTTAAGAAAAAGTTTGATGAGCTACTGTTGGTTTAGAAAACAGTATTTTTTGGTAGTCCTTCCTCTGACAATGCATTGTATATCAAGCTCCACAGAAATGAACTTCATCTGTAGGCCTTGTAGAAGGAGACTCACAAAAGCAATCACTAAGAAGTTGGAAGGAAATGAAATAAGATTACTTTGTTTTCATGGCACATACAAAGCTACGTGTGCGGCATTTGTAGAAGCCGGACTGCAAATTTATTTTCCATTTTTTTTTCTTCTCTAAAGTTTTGTAGGAATGGTTAGGAAATTGTACAGTACTATTTCTTAAAGAAGGAAGTCCAAAGCATTATATGAAACAGATATATGAACAAAACCCCCCATAATCACAGTACAATATTTTACTTCTCAGATATTACTATTTAGGAAGGACAGTCGCCCAAAGGGACCCAAATTCCTCTATTCTTCTTAACCTCCATGTCCTTTTATTGTACGAGTTAAGTGTTTGCTCAGTATGGTGTTCTTGAGAGCTAAAAGTCACAATATTAATGTAAACAACTCAGAATTTGTGCATGAATTATATTGGGAATAATATTTATTTATTCTTCTTATGAGGTCCTGTCTCAGTTATATAGATAGGTAATCAATAGGACACATAAAACATTTTATTAAAGCCCTGCTCCCTCGCCATGCTGCTAACTTCACTCCTAACACAGAAGTATACCTCTTTGTCATTTGAAATATTTTGGAGATATGCAGTATATTTTCCTTTCTTGCTTAGCCACATATATTCAGCAAATATTTATAAACTGATTCTGATTCTGGACTCTTTAGAAATGTACATTACTTGTTATGAGGCCAGAATGTCCATAAAAAGAAGTGTAGAATAACATATGCTTTCAAGACATCGGGGATTCCTGCATCTTCTAACAAATAAAAGCAGATAAAGTGGGAAATCAGGCATTATGACTACTGAAACAAAAATACCAGCCTTTGGTTTATTTTTGTGTTAGTTATTACACTAAGGTTACAACGTCACAATGTAACAACTCAGATAAAAATAATATAATGTCTTGAGGATACGTAAGCTTCTATAATAATTGGTTCACGTGAAGCCACACACATTTTATGTGAATTACCAAAACAATAAAGGTGTCAGACTTAGAATGTGTTTGCACACAGCTATTGTTCAGGGTTCCCTTTAGAGATAAAATGCTACTAAGGAGTCCGATGAGACAAAAGAGTTTGTACCTGCTATGTGATTTATTGGTCTGGTGTGTTATAGAACATAACTTTGAGTAGCACGCCTTTCCAGTTGTATATTACTGACTACATTCTTCACCACTAGACCGGTATATTCAGGTATATTACAGAAACAAGTCAATGAATTACATTTAAGTGTTGATAACTAGTGATAGCGGTAAGATTTTTTTAAAGTTAAAAAGTAGAAAAAAAATGTGTCTATCTTCTAGGTTCCTAAAAGATTTATACATATTAATATAACTTTGATAACCATAGTATAGAAAATTAACTCTACAACCTATAAAATGCACCCCTTGGCTTTCTGAGTACGATGATAATTGTAACTTGTATGGAAAAAATGCTTACTGCTTCCTACTGCCTTATTGACTGCTCTTCTGCGTCAACATCGTCTTGTTGTTACTATTAATTCTGCTTTCCTCTTATATTACAATCAGACGCCAACCCCTGACTCTTGAGTATAAAGAAAACCATTTTCTGAGCTTAGCTGCTTCAGAGATCTAAATGAACTCGCTAATATCTCCCCTTGGCTGCAGCAGCCACATCTTAGTTCATGTTCAACTAATTCATTAATTGCGTACTGGGTGCTACTGCCAGACCCAACAGCCTCAACGTTCAAAAAGCATATCTGCTCCAATATGAAAATTCATTCATTCACACAAATCCCTTTATACCAATAAATGACAGAGCAATGGAAATATTTTCTTCTACAATAAAAGATATATATAACTGAAATATGTTCCCATTTAACAAAATTGTACTTACAGTATGAATTTTGGACAGCCGTCAGAAATGTTTTTCACTGTGAATACCATAAGAAGATCCTGAAAAGGAGAATTAAAATTGAGCTTTAGGATGATGGAGAGGGTCAACTTGTGGCAAAAAAGCATTTACCCTGCGAGAAAATATAATACGGGTCCTATGTTGTGATATAGGCCTTATTTACTAATGTTTTAAAAAAACAGACCTCCGACAATTCACATTCCACTAAATCTTTTTTATTTTATTAAATTTTTGGTCTACCTTCTAATTCAAACTTATTTTACGCACACTCATTTTAAAATACTAGAAAAACTAGAAAATAAGTGATACCCCTGTCATGAATGTAATGTCTATGATACTATTTTAAATCACTGCTTTGGGTCATGTCGTCTTTTGGTTTGATACCTGAAACAGCCATATAGTGAAAATGAGAGAATAAGCTTGCTTTACTCGTCCCTGTCTGATCTCTAAATTAGCGGAGCTTTAAAACTTGTCAACTTTAATAGTGGCTGCGGCTCAACTGCTGGCAAGCAACGCCACTGGCCGTGGCACAAATGCATGCTCAACACAGTGCTTGCATGCGCAGGCATAGGGAGAGTGCACCAACGCTTTCTCTTCTACTATCTGTCTTTTTAATTTCTTCTTGGTTGTATTGGTAGTCTTGTGTCTCACAGGACATCACTTTGTTGACATTGTCCCTTTAAAAAAATACATCTGATAAATAAAAAAATATTAAACTGAATGCTGGAACAGTAAATTTCTCCAAAACGAAACACGCAGACATAAATCGCTAATAAATACTACCATTGTTGTAATAAGCAAACTGTACTTTAAAAAATATTTGAGCAAAACTAAACCCAGACGCGATTTAGAATGTTTGCCAACATTTCTTACACTGATGTTTAGTTCTATAAGGAACATGTGTCTAAAAATACCGTTAATTTAAAGAATGTGCCTTTATGTAACCAAAAGATCGGTTTCCTTGTGAGCGTCACCTGAGATAACCTGAACAGAACTCTCCCTCCTCCCCATTGACTGGGACAGGATAAAAGCAAATTACTGCGTGAACTATTTGGACGCCTGCCCGTGCACATGCCTTGGGATGTAGCGTATTGGCATGAACTTTATGTTACCAAGTCAACTCTACTCCACTATTATGACAAAATACTACAAGCCTTAAAGTGATTAAAGAGAGCAGTTTAAACCTTTTAGTTTCAGGCTGACCTGTAAAACTTTGCAGACCCTCCTCAACAACCATGTACTCCTGATAAGTAAGCCAAAAAAAATCCTTGGTAGATCAGCTAGATCTCAAAAGACCTGTGAAATACAATGTGCAATGGCTCATTCACCCTCTGCTACCCAAGGGGTTAAAAAAGATTTCATCCACTTCTGTTTATTCTGTTCTTGTAAAACGACTAGGAGATTCAGTTTTCATATTGCACTTTAAAAATGAATATGGATGGATGGAAAATAATTGTTTTTCGTTTTTCTAGGTATGGAAAAATTGTTTCTACTAAGGCAATTCTTGACAAAAACACAAATCAATGCAAAGGTATGTAAAACACTTTCCTTTGAGTCTGCAGCCTGCATGCAGTGTGCATGAAAGAGCAATCTGTTCTGGATTAAGTTTTTGATGATTGTAAAAATGTTTCACTCTCCGTTGTATCTCCAGGCATTTCTTGGCATTTGACCAATGCGTTAATAAAAGGCCATTTTGGTTGCAATCATACAATGTATGTATATATATATAGATAGATAGATAGATAGATAGATAGATAGATAGATCTATATATATATATATATATATATATACATACATACAAATACATGGATTTAGCATTAATACATTCAGCTATAAGCTTTCTTTTTTGAGACACAAATACTGGTAAAATGTTCTTTATTTTTATCTTTAATTTTGTTTATTTTCTGTTAATTAAAACACATTTTTATGTATTATGTATTAATTGAATCAGTAGTTGGCTGATGGTAAAATGTCATAGGAATTACCAATCTAGGCAAGTTTACATACATAACTATGGAATATCTACCTATAAATGTTATTTATCTTTCTGTTAAATGTTAGAAAATGTTAGAGAAAACCTGCAATGTCCTTGATCCTAGTCCTTTGGCCAGAAGAATTTGCAGTTTAGCCCTTGTCTCTGTCAGTTAGGAGGTTAAAGTGAAAATGGCAATACAGACTATTTTGTGAGGCCAAATTGATAATTTATGGAAATATTTACTTTTTCCAATTGATTTCTGTTTGGTTAGCTTAAGTGCACTTTGAAACCAGACAAATGTGTCTTTGAAAGTGTCCATGAACAGTTCTCTCATCAATGTGCATATGCAGTATGTTAATGCTTCTGATTAAGTTGAAAAGTTTACAGTAAACATCTGGAATAGACCTGTACTGTTCACATAAAAAAAATATTGATTGTATATTTCCGTCTAACCAACTGACCAAGTTTGCTGCCTTGGTGTCTCACTTGAGTCTGCTCTTGTCTTCATCCCTCACATCTAGTCCCTCACCAAGTCCTGCTGCCTTTACCTGAAAAACATCTCCTGAATCTGACCATTCCTCACACAAGACGCAGCCAAAATATTAATATCCCATCTGGATTATTACAACTCCCTACTTACTAGTCTCACCCTGTTCCGCCTTTCACCGACCCAGTCCATCCTCAACAATGCAGCTAGACTATTCTTTGACTATCACCGTTCCTCATCTGGTGCCCCACTATACCAATTTCTCCATTGGCTCCCCATACCCTCCATAAACAAATGCAAACTTCTGACCTACAGAGCCCTTAACAACTCCGCACACCCCTATATCTCTGTCCTCCTATCCAATTACAACCGTAACAGCCCTTTTTGTTCCTCTAACAACCTGTGTTGCTCTTCCGCTATCATTACCTCTTCCTAAACCCGCATTCAAGATTTTGCCCATGCTGTACCCCTTCTCTGGCATTCCCTGCCTTGTTCCGTCAGACTTCTCCTTTGTACGTGACAAAAACTCTCTGATATCCCACTGACTATATTGTAAGTACGCACGAGCAAGGCCCTCTTCTCCTCTTGTACCCGTTCATTATTGTGTGTGATTTTATAGTATTCTACTGACTCTGTTGTAACAGCGCTACGGAATGTGTTGTTGCTATATTATATAAATGTATTGTAAAGGTTCTTGCAGTAGGCTTGATTCACAACCCTGGTGATTGGAAGGAGAATTGTGGTTTTACCTCACTGACTTCACTGTGCAATATGAAGAACCAACCTCTGTGAGCTCATCAGACGTAGGTCAGGGTAAGGATGGTCTTCCTCTGTCATCCCTTGGTTTATTTATTTATCTACTTAGTGTTCCACTTTTTCTTGTTTATGGGAGCAGGACTTGCATTTCACCTTGCCCTCTTCTTTTCAATGGAGGAAGCATAGTTTCAGTTACATAGGTTACCATATTAAGGCCAAACAGGTACGTGGCACATGGGTAACCAACACGTATGACTTGTTTTATTGTGGTAGATAATGTGTGTGCACCTGGTCACCGGTTAATCATTTGCAGCCACCTTAAGAAGCATATAGATCTTCATAGTGAAAACACAATTAAAAGTAATTCTTTGCAGAATGTCCTTTTTTGCCTTATTGTGCAGATGGCTTTCCTAACTGTGCCTCCATAGGCCTGGGCCTGTTTTTTCCATTATAGAAATCGTTATCATTTAAAATGGGGGCTGGTGTAATTTAAATGTCCGAGCCTACTTTGACCCCAGTGTGATCCTTCTGATTCTGGCCATGTTGTAAATCTGTTTATACATATTGAGAAAAAATCATTTGGAGTTAGCGTAATATCATTTTTTATTATGAACGTAGTTTTACCAAGATGACTTTTACGAGCTGCAACAGAGAGTATGGTATTTGTTGACTGCAGGTAGTGTGTGAGGTCCGCAAGGGAACAGGGAGCCGGAGAGCTGCCCTGAGACAACAACGGTAGAGCTACAAACAAGTGTGTTAATATATGTGTAAGTGTGTTACTGTGTGTGTATTTTACTGTTTGCATGTATGGCATATTACTGCGTGTGCATGTGTGTGTTGGCGTGTTACTGTGTGTAAGTACTGTGTAAATGTGTTACTATGTGTAAGTATGTGTGTGTGTGTACTAGTAACTAATGTATTAACAATCATGCCTGAAGGATGATAGCTAAGGTGGATATTTTAAAAAATAGTGCCCAGCATAGATTCAACATAAAAAAAATGTTTTAGTTGTACAAATATAGTTTATTATACCGTATAAACCATTGGAATTGATTAGCTGGTTGTTTATGGATCAGATCTTTTGTTACCTACATATATTTCGGAGCTGACAGTATGAGTAATCTATGCCTCATGGTAAGGGAATACTAGGGAGTTAAAATGCCAAACGTATAGGCACATTTCACTGACTGTGAATTACTGGAGTCTACATCTGTCCCTACTGACTTTTTAATTATATGCATGCAGGTTTACTTGCTGTAGAATGAATACTTATCGCCATCTATATTCCTTTCTGATCTTCCATTGTGAATCGTAAAGGAAAGTGAGCAGCCAGAGGATCATTATTTTAGTCAAATTAAGTATGTTGCAGCTATCCTATGTTTACTGTTGATTCTTTGAGTTTGGATTGTCCATCAATAACAGTGTGCCTTTGGGAAAACGTTTGGGTAATGTAAGCAATTTCTTAAAGCGATATAAACGACTTTGCTTTAAAAGGATACCATGTCCTATTCAAAAAGATACAGTAGATAAAGTGATAATACTTTAGATTGGCTTGCTAATTTTGATGCTTATACTTGCCTCGTTAAATACGAACGTCATAATCTCCTGAACGAGAACTGACGCCATCACAGCTTTAAGTATAACCACATGTATTTATAAAAACGACCTGTAATTGTTTGGCAATTTTGGTTTAATTAGTCAGTACACTTTTTTTACAGATATTTACGTTGAAAACTGTGACCCACAAATATGGCCTAGGTAGCCTTACTTTGCTTCCCTCGCGTTCTCCACCTTGCCCTCACCATTCTGTTATAAAGGCTGCCTGAACCAATCAAAAACAATCAGAAACTTAACAGAGGAGGCGTTAAGAGGGAGCAATAACAATGCATAAGTAGATCTAGCAGATATAGCTTTATTCAGAGTATAAAACTGTAAAATTGAGATTTCAGAAAAGTGACAGACCTGCCTTAACGCTCTTTTCTTGTTACTAAATTCTGCTAAAAGAAGTTGGTGACCTGTGACTACTGCTGACATAGTATGAAAAAAAAAGTCACGTTTTCACCTGCCCGCAGTGGTAAGAAGATGTCTATAGTTGTTTTAAGGTTTAAATGTAATAATAAAGAGAGGCAAAAAACACATCTAATGCTGTTACACTGATTACTTTTTACAACAGGTGCAAAGAACATTGTCAGACTTTGTTCAGTGGAAGGAAGGGGCAGCTGAAGTAAATGGTCTGTCAGCGGTACCTTAACCTCCTTAATAAATATTTTCATAGTTGTAATACAAAGCTGGCTTTTGAATATATGCAAGATATGTGGATTTTGAATTTCTATTATTGTATTGTTATTGTTAGTTTTCTTTATGTTGTTAGTTTTTTTTATTCCAGCATTATGTATATGTAAATGAGGCCAGTGTCCATTTGGATTGACAGTCTGTAGTAATTGCTTCCTGTTCTTCATGCAAAAAAAAGTCAGTCTGCTTGGGAAATCTTTTCTGGAAATATAATATTAAGAGAGAAGAAACTTGTATCTCATGTGCAAATGACTTTCCATTACTGATATACAGAAATATACAGAAATGCTTCTTAATAGGGATATATATGCATTCAAGGCCAGATACAAAAATATATACACATGGGGAACATCAACTGTCACCACAGAAAATGTCTCCAATGTGTCAAAGTGGTTTTGATACATGCCGGTGTGACAAAGTATCCACAACAAACTGGGAACATAGATCAAAGGTCTGTGCCTAGATTGGCATTCTGAATGTTACATATGGTAAAGGCAACAGAGAAGCTTCTTGCCTGGGTGCTATTTGGTCAAGGTCCGGTGCTGTATACATTGACAGTATGACACATTCCTGTTTCCAAAGCCACCCAACTAGAGGACTGCACTGGGAGGCCAAAAAACTTGCGGGCGCGGGCGGTCTTGCTGGGGCTGCGGGCGGGAGCGGGCGGTCAGGCACTGTACCTGCGGGTCCCGGTAATCCCGCACAGTCCCGCAAGGCTGCCTTCTTGCTGCTCCCTTACAGTGTCTCCTACCTTGCTCCGCCCAGGAACAAAACGGAGTCACGTGATGTGACGTCACTTCCTGTGACTCCACCTTGTTCCTGGGCGGAGCAAGAGAAGAGACGCAGTGAGGGAACAACTCGAGGGCAGCCGCGCGGGACTGCGCGGGAAATCAGGTAGGGAGGCGGGCATGATTGGCCACAAATGTGGCGGGAGCGGGCGGGATTGGCCACAAAAGTGGCGGGAGCGGGCGGGAGCGGGCGGGAGCGGGATTAAAAACCGCGGGAGCGGGCGGGAGCGGGATTAAAAAAGTAGTCCCGCGCAGGGCTCTACACCCAACTGCAGAATGTTAATCCCTACCAAACCTATTGTGATGTAGCAATTCAGCTCGATATCTGTCTGCAAGCTACATTACCCCATTCATACTGCGTTACAATAGTGACCAAAACAACCACAAGCTCGACAAGGAGAGGCAACCACAGGCTTGGAGTTACACCAGGCTGTTGAGAGATGAGAGACTATTAGTATCTGCTATTACCGTTTTCATTTATAGAGCTTTTAGTTATATTATTGAAATTCTCAAGTAGGTGAATCTTGTGAATTGCCCTCACCCTACTAGTATTTGTTGTCTTTCTTTTTGATAAGTGGTCATTTGTAGCAGCTGCAGAGAACAAGAGTTAAACAGGGCGAAAGAAAATGTATTTCGCTGTTCCTGTGTTCCGATTACTTGCTGAGGTGGGTCTGTGAGTGACAAAGGTAGCGCATTCTTGCCTGAGGCCTTAAATATTGATTTCAAATTACTCTCACATCTTTCATGTTGGTAGCAATGGCTAAATCACTGCAAATTTTTTTAGTTCAGTTCCCTCACAGACGATGCGCACTGAAATATGATTTGGGAAAATAAACAACTCCCACTGAGTTATATAGTTTTTGTCTACCTGTTTGGAAAATATTACTCAACCATTCCATGTTAATAAAACTCCAAACTGAATAGGATTTTCAAATTATAGCTTCGAAGAACAACTTTCCCACTGTGGTTTATGGAAGAAATAAAGTGTGTATGCCCTGCGGCCTAAATGATTACAGATACCTAGTTTCTTTTTTTTGGTCTTCATTATACAGTGTTACTATATCTCAGAATCTTATCGTATTAAAATATTCTCCATCCATTACACTATGATATGTTTCTTGCGCCACAAAGGGTTAACAGAGAGCATAAATAATGTGGATACAATGAGTATCCAGTGAATTATTAGCAAATAACTCTATCGCCATCAGCTATTTTTTTTGCACTGGAGCAAATACCCTGTAATTTTACCAGTAATAGCATTTTCTTGTTTGTCAGATGTTCAGAATGGCAAATAGATAGTAGAAAAATATACTCAAAGTGACAGAATTGATGTTTGGCGCATCCATTGTGCTTCCCGTGCTACATAGCAGTTTAGCAAAAATGCCTTAGAAATCTTATTTACAGACAACGTATAAAAGTGATGCAGCTACTAAATATTTCTCTATTACATATTTTTAATTAGATGGACAGTTTACTGTCCTGACAGCCCCACTAAAGAAGAAACATATTAGAGTGCTCTGTTTTCAATAAAATAACAAAGAAAGTACCCATTCCCCATGTATAAGACGCACCTTTTGGGGTCCGAAATTTGAAAAAAAATGTATTATCATAAAATTCATCCTCATCATCCTCATCACTCCCATCCATTGACTGCCCCTAAATTAAACCTAAAGACCCCATCAACCATAACTGCCCCTAAATTAACACTAAAGACCCCATCAACCATAACTGCCCCTAAATTAACCCTAAAGACCCCATTAACTATAACCGCCCCTAAATTAACCCTAAATGCCCCATTTACCATAACTGCCCCTACATTAACCCTAAACACCCCATTAACCATAACTGCCCCTAAATTAACCCCCACCTCCCCTAACTTTCAGCAGCCCAAATATTAATTTTTTACTTACTATTAGATGAATTGCTTAGCCATGTGGACACTATAAGGAAAGGGGCGGGGCCAATTGTCAGTGTAACTGCAGGGAGGGACTGTTAATCAGAAAGGGGCAGGACCGATTGTCAGTGTGACTGCAGAGAGCGACTGGGAAGTAGTTACTGCAATCTACAACCACTGTATAAGACGCACCTAGTTCTTAGGCACCTAGTTCTTAGACCCCTAGGTCTTATACATGGGGAAATACGGTACTTATCAGATATAAAAGCAGCAGCACTGCTGCTGTAGCTGCCCCTCTGTGGTCTAACATTTCTTGCCAGTGATTGGCTGCTTGAACCAGCCAGTCAGTGGCAGGGAAGCATTCCCATGGAAATCAATAGGATCACTTTCCATGCATGCATACAGGGGTCTGATCTAGTGCAGTACAAAATGCATTATTCTTCTAACTTCCTTTCTCCACTGCATAAATATCCATCGGGAAACAAGATGTTGCATAAATCTTCGAAGAGTGATGCCCCAGAAAATTAAGATTGGCGGGGTCTAGGGATTCGTTGTGGGGCTTAATAGGCACTTTATCACTATTGACTTTTTTCTTCACCTCATATTGAACCTCTTCACCTAAAAATATATATCTATCCATAAGTTACAAAACCCACATTAAATGTCTTACTAAAGACTCACCGTTTAGCCAAACCTCTAAAGCACCCCCCCCAAATAAAAGTGCCCATCTTTTGTCATATGAAATGTTGGAGGGTATGGTATTACGTGATCCTAAAAGTTTCATTTATAATTATTCACACAATGTAATGGTTACATTACAGCAGAGCAATAGTTAAATGACATCAACTTAGAGGAGAAGTTGAATGAAAAGAACATAAGGATGTTTTTCTTTAGTAAGCAAAGATCGCAGGAAATGACTGTGTTCTTTGAAATAGTTTATTTCCTCTGTGGGAGATATTTGTGTAGCTGGTGTAAACCATCCTAAATGGCACCGAGCCAGCATCTGAGAAACAATGAAATAGGAAATTGAATGTAAAAATAGTCCGTAAAGGTGTTATATGAAATGATAAATATTATATTAGGAGACATTTCTCGGCAAGTAATAATATGTTTAAACCCGTATCTTTCTCTCTGTCTTGTATAAAGGCATGCAAATCTGGATTTGGAAAGAGCAGAATTCTGCTCCAAATCAGAAGATAAACTATATGATAAAGGTCTTAACAGCAATAAAAATTTTAACCATCTATGTACCTGACGTTGTAATTCAAAGACACGTGACTCAAAGATCTGAGCACCTGGACCCAGAAGATGATAATTTTCGCTACCCCATAGTTTAGGTAGACCATAGGAAGCTGTCCAATTCGGTCTCCAGTCTTTGTTTCCCTAGTTTCTGGCAGTTTCACAATACTCCCAATGGGCTTATCCTCCAGCATATTCCGGCTTCATTGGCCTTTCAGAATCTGTGGTCCTTTCAGCACATAACTTCAGATTTCAAATGCTCGCCCTTTGACACAGACCGACACAGACAAGGTCATATCAGGGTGTTTGGCTTTATCAGGCTACTCTCAATCACTAGAAGAGAGACACAGACCTTTCATTCAACCAAAAGTTCCTCAATGGGGCAAACAAGGGTTTCAACCCACTTCTGAAGCGGTGGGCTGCACTTGAGAAGAACTTGGCCATGTGTCCCACATATAGGTTCAATGTAACTGCTGTATGAACTGTTACATGTAGGATATGTAGAATCTGAGATGAATATCATTAAAATCTGTCGTCGCCATGACTTTGCAACATTAAAAACGAATGCCTATTATATGCGCCTAACTGTACAATAGAAGCGGCACAAATTGAGATAAAACGATGGAGTACGTTTTTAACCTTGTAAATTAACTGTATAGTAAATTCATTACTGTGGTGTCTGTGATAATTTGTCAGTGAGGAAAACTACAGATGCGACTGGAACTAAATGCTTTTCATGTTAAACAAATATAATTATGAGGAAATGCCGTTGAAAGCTATGCATCAGCGTCCATAACACAGACACATTATTTCATGACACTAGATTTTCTAACTTCACATATATTACATTATGTATTTAAGACAGTCTCTTAATGCAAACTCGGTTAGAAATTTTAACCCTTGGTAGCACAAAAACATTGTTCAGTTTTAGTGAAGTGGCGAAAAGAAACATTGATACCCAAATATTACCTTTTAAAACTAAATGAACATAAATAGGTAATTGTGTATATATCGATTTACCTTTGCCTTTATATTTAACTGGATAGTGGCCAAATGTATTTGGACATGGTTGGGCCAGCCATAAACGCAGCAAGCAAACTTACTTAAAAGAGGAATGTTTTCAACTAACATTCATACACAGGTAGCTGACTCATCTTGAACCCATTCTGACTCTTGCACATTACAGAGAAATCTAAATGTTTTCTGGATGAGACAATAGTTATTAATGCATGTTCACCTTCAACATGTGCCGAGCTTGAATAACATACTAAGGAAATTAGTAAACCAAGGAATGTGACCATCTGAAAGAGAATTAGAAACCCTGTGCCATTATGTGTCTCTTGGGACAGTGGCATTGATTGTGCATCCTGACAAAATGTCCTTCTTGCCTATTACTTAAATGGTAAACATATTAAGTTGTTCCAGATGTTAAAAATTAAACAGCCATTGTAGGATGATAGAAGGCATCGTTGATCTCAATTGATGCCTTAATGATACTTAATACTCAAATATTTTCAAAGATTGCATTTTGAGATTTCTGTTCAAAATCTGCAGAGTTTGATGATCTGTATAATGTCAACATCATAGCTGTAGCAATGTTCATGCGACTAAAGTTTTCATGTCATGTTTGCTGTCCGATTTCATAACTTGTTATTATTAATCTCATGAACTTCTTGCACTATAACCTTTTCAACTTAAAAGAATAAATCAAGGAGGTTTTGGACAGCTTAGCTGTCTGAATTATTTTAGCTGTTTATCTGGAATATTTGCGCACAAACTGTTGGCTCAGTGTTCCTTGCTGGGAAATTCTAGACTTCTAAACCAAAATTTCCTAAGTAATCTCTTCCTGAGTTCAAAAAGTCAAATAAGAGGCAAAAGTAATACACTCAAAAGCCTACAAAGTGGATTTTTTAATTAATAATAGCATTGATAGCACGCATTTTATGTAACTTCAAAGGTTGCATTGTGATAATGTTACACGTAGTAAACATTTGTAATGGAGGCGCGTAAATCTTTGAAGCATATCAATGATAACTGTGTTTTCTAAATCAAAATACCTCTAATTCATTTTCTCTATTTTTATTTATTTATTTGGCTCCACAGGGGCTTCCTTATCGGGGTATGTGCCTTTTTTAATCAGAACCGCAGAAACCTAGAGGACATTTCTTATATTGGCTTCAACCCCAAAATAGAGTTTGACCGGGCAGCTTATCAAAACAGAACCCAGAAATGCATTCTCAAACATGGACGTGTTGTCCTCACTTACTTCCTGTTGACCGTAACGTTACCTTTGCCTGGCTCGCTCTCAAGTTGACTTATTCACTTACATACAATTAAGTCTACTTAAGTTTTACAAAAATCTTTACAGAAGTAAAGATTTTGGTTTTAAATGCAGGGTAAATAATGTTTACTTTTTTTATGAAACATAATCTTTTTTTTTGATTTGTGGTTATTGATTTCCATTTTTTGTTTACTGTATTGCACAACAATTGGCTTAGAGTTAACATTTGTATTCCAAGGTACACTCACGGTGATGGATGCACCAGACACTTAATAAATACTTATCAACATTTGCAATATCCTACACCGAGACATTGTTGTCAGGAGAGGACTGACACCTTCTGGGCCATGGGAAATGTAAAACCGTGTCCCCTTGTCCCCGGTAAATAACATACACACTGGAACATACACAAATAGCACCTGCATACACACACAACTCACACTTACACACACTCACTCTAATATAATCTATCACACCCCCGACTGTCACATACCCTTACTTTTACTGAAGTCTTGCTCCAGAGGGTTGTGATTACCACTGGGACAGTTGTCCTTCCCGATCAAACCATTCCTGATTGTTGCGCATCTGGCATTACTCTGCCTTCAGTACATGTCATTAAATCATACATATTATGTCAGGGGTTTTTCTATATTTAATACATTTAAAGTAAGCAAAAGATAAAGTGCAGCGCTCAGTTTGTAATAATTCTATATTAGTAGTGTTATGCAATACTTGAACATGTCCGTCCTTACAAAATAACACCCATCGTGCATAAAAAAAAAAAAAAAAAAAAAAAAAAAAAAAAAACAGGTATACTTAGATTCAAATCACATGTGATGTCTTCTATGAGACTCTCAGCAGGTTCACATGAAAAATAAAAGAAACATATAGATAATAGTATAATATTGTTTATACAAAAGATATTAACCCTCCTATAAGATTGGTACTCACAATCTTTTGAGCAACCAAGTTTGCTCAAACTATAGGGCGTCTGTGTAGGAATATCATAGGATCCAATAGTTTCTGGAAAACAGCAGCTCCAGAAACTATTGGATCCTATGATATAAAAGATTGTGAGTACCAATCTTATAGGAGGGTTAATATCTTTTGTATAAACAATATTATACTATTATCTATATGTTTCTTTTATTTTTCATGTGAACCTGCTGAGAGTCTCATAGAAGATATCACATGTGATTTGAATCTAAGTATACCTGTTTTTTTTTTGTTTTTTTTAATTTTTTTTTTTTATGCACGATGGGTGTTATTTTGTAAGGACGGACATGTTCAAGTATTGCATAACACTATTAATATAGAATTATTACAAACTGAGCGCTGCACTTTATCTTTTGCTTGTTTTATTGTCACGTAGGGGTTAAGTGTCAAGTGCTGGCAGCTATTTATACTCACTTTATATATCAAAATATTTATTAGAAGCGCCGATATTCACTTTATTTTTGTACAATACATGTAAAGTACAACACCAAACTTTGTCATAGAAACTTTAAGTTTGACAACAGATAAGAACCATTTAAACTATCTAGTCTGTCCAGTATTCCTACAGTAATAGGGATGTCCAGAATTGTGGACAGTCTTTGAGATGGTAAACGTCAGTTAATGGGACACCATCCATGATGCAATTGCAGAAAGAGAGTCAGTGAGGCGGGTTAGTAGAGAAGGTGAAAGGTCAGTAGAGGAAATGTAGATTATGGTGTCGTCTGCGTATAGGTGGTACTGGATGCCAAAGGAATATACCAGTATTCCAAGGATAGAAGTGTAGAATGAGAAGAGTAGAGGCCCAAGAACTGAGCTCTGAGGAACAACAACAGATAGCGGTAGGGAGAGGAGCATTTTCTAGTGAAGTAGGCACTAAAGGTACGGTCAGAGAGGTAGGATTTGAGGGTATTTAAATTCTTTACATTACATCTAAGCCTCTGGTTCTTTAATTTTAGACAATGACCTTTATATGGTAAGCTGACACTGCCTGCTAAGCTGCTAGAAGCCCTCATATTTTCAGGGAGAGACAACAGCCCAAATATAAGCAGCTATATGACTAATATCTTTAAAAAAAAACAATGCAGCTGCACTAATGGGGGGGGGTGGCACATATATATTTTTATTATCTTTTTAATTATTTTTTACATTTGCATTTAAATTACTATGTGTGCTGTTGTATATCCCTTTTACCAAAATGAAATCCAGTTTCTTCTTAGAATGTGCTCACCATCTCCATAGGTACCAGATATTTACGGTCCTTACTGTGAAATGGCCTTTTTTCCCCATTAATGACATTTTCACAATATTCAGTCTTTCTCTGTCATCTTCCATTGGGTCATGTCATTCCTTTCATTCACTTTCCTCATTCTACTATTCCATTTAGCACGCTCCTTTGCATTAAGGCAGCCTTACCTGCCCTATGTTCTCTGCGGGGTCACCATGATGTGTGTTGGAACGTTGGATAATATGTTAAGAATTTCTAGTAAAATGTGCCCAAATATTGCTATTTTTGCTTTTCGTCTCGTTTCTATACAGATCGTTGAGAATACATGCAACACACCAAATGTTGGTCTTTGTGCTTGCCTTCATAGTGATACTATGTTTTTTAAACTGCTGCTGTCAACAATTTCTTTTCAGATGTTAATTCAGTCTGTTCTTGTGCGATAAGGTTATAGGCGTATATTTTAGGTAAATGGCAGTATGGTATGTAATAAAATCATTCTACATATTTCTTGCCATGACAAACATGTTGGTTTCAAAGATAAACTATTGGTTTGTAGTCTGCCATGGTTGGGTGTAACATGTGTACCAATGCAGCCAAATTAGTGTTTGGTATTAATTGATGGTGAAATTGGGTCCAGGTAAAAAAAACATTCACTCTTTGTATCCATTCCATTGGATATTTGGTCTTTAATCCAATCTATTTTGTATATGTAATGTCAGCAGATTAATTTAATCTGAGATATTTCACATTTTTTATCTGCAACATTTGTAGAGCAATTTGTAGAATATTTTTTGTCCATTTTGATCAAGTAACATCTTTCTAATAAATTAATAGGTAGTCCTATTAAATTGGAATATTAAAGCCAAATATATTTATATCTCCATCTGTGGTCCACTTGATAAGGGAAGAACTCCTTCGATTCCATCGTAGCCATCATATATATCGACAAGGTACTTGGAGTCCTTTTGCTTTGTAGAAACATAGATGTGAAAAATCACACATGGTATTTTAAAGAAATAGGATTAGGTTGCCTATTTTGCTATTTTGGTTTCCTGATTGCCAATTTGAAATCCACTGCACTTTGAGGATTGATCAAGAATACGTATTAAAAACTTCATCTAAAGTACTTAAGACACGTCTCAAGAAATGTAACGCACAGTCTAAAGAATGAAATAAATACCGTGTACATGCCCAGAGAGACAAAAATAAAAGGTAACTTTAAAATAGAATATTAAAGCTACTCTGCCACTGGATTAGGTGTTTCATAAACAAATGTATTACCACATCACATTATGGGAAACTTACTATATAAATTGGCAATAACCTATCCGTGCCTGTTCCTGTGTCACATGAGAATTCAGTAGAGCCTCCTGAATAAAGTAAAACTATAAATTAGAGGACTGCATTGGGAGGCGGGTCCCGCTTGCGGGCGCGGGTGGTCTTTCTGGGGCTGCGGGCGGGAGCAGGCGGTCAGGCACCTAACCTGAGGGTCCTGGTGATCCCACGCAGTCCCGCAAGGTTGCCTTCTCGCTGCTCCATTACAGTGTATCCTATCTAGCTCTGCCCAGGAACAAGGCGGAGTCACGTGATGTGACATCACTTCCTGTGACTCCGCCTTGTTCCTGGGCGGAGCAAGAGAAGAGATGCTGTGAGGGAACAACTCGAGGGCAGCCCTGCGGGACTGCCGGGGAAATCAGGTAAGGAGGTGGGCGTGATTGGCCACAAATGTGGCGGGAGCGGGCGGGATTGGCCACAAATGTGGCGGGAGTGGAACACCCACATTGCGGGAGCAGGATTCAAAACAGCGTGAGCGGGCGGGAGCGGGACTAAAAAAGCAGTCCCTCACAGGGCTCTACTATACATGGTTAAAATGTCAGGGAAGGATATTTTTATGATGTTTTTAGTAATAAAAGTGTTAAATCAAGCAGTGTAGGTAGAATAACACCATTAAATTCATATTTAACCTCTACCACTCCTGGAAGGCTGTGCCACCATTACTTCGCTTGAAGTTTACATTGTCAGTCGGTTGTCGAAGGCTCTATTTGAGTGTATAAAAGAGTGGCAGGTAAGACAGAATAGTAGATTTCAGGTGTAAGTTGTTGATGCTAACAAATAAATTACTATGTGTAAGAGCTTCAATTATCCAGCAACCTTCAAGAACTTTTTTTACCAGGTTTCAGCAGAATGGCTGCAATATTACCCACTGATATTACATGTCATCATGAAGGCTGTTTGATTAATTACATGGCTACAGTTGCACATTAATTAAGCAGGGAGAAAAAAACCTGTATGGTTGATGAATGGGAGTATCAAAACGCAACAAGAAAAAGAAGCTCAATTTTCAAAACAAAAATGTAATTACAGTGTTTTGACAGCCCTTTGGAAACTAAACATTATATTAACTGTGCATTGAGATAATGTAACAATTAGCGGCATTTACCTGCAAGGCTGCATGTAATCCCACAGTGCTCAAACGCACTTGAAAAAGGATGCCATGGTGTCTTAAAATGTACCAAGCATTATTTTTGTATTCATTGGTTCTTTTATTGGCAAACAAAAAATAGCATTATTTTTTATTCATTGGTTCTTTTATTGACAAACAACAAATAATACAAATAATCACAATAAGTGAATCATAACCATTATGTACATAGGTTTACATTGAGTGAGCATTAAAAAATACATAGATTTGCTGGATCTCTCACTCTCTAGTCATGATGATGTCATAAATAGCCAATATGACAAGCCAATCAAAAACCATTTTTGTTGCTCAACGAATTAGTATAGAAGTCTGATAATATAATATATAGACCAATGTATATGGTCTATGCTCACAATAAGTATTGTTTAGGTACCACGTTTTCTTTCAATGAATTTACAATATAGGCAATATACCAGATTGTTACAAAATAGCACTATGGTACAATTGTATCAATAATCCAAGAAAAGGGAGTCATGGGGAGTCAGAATGAGTTGCATAATATAGTATAGCCAGGTTTTTGTTGTGTTTCTAGCTTGGAGAATAATTGGCAGATAGACATGACTTGGAGGTCAAAAGGGGAAGAAGACAATATAAGAAGAAAAGTAGCACTTAATGCACACATTTTTTCAACTCTGTTTTAAAACTTAAGTGCTGTTTTGTCTGTCATCTTATGTGCATAACACATTTTTGTACACATTTACTGTTATTCCTCAAGACATCTGCTGAGAAGTTATTGTGTATATCTGTCATTCTTTCAATCTTGTTTGACTACTTTCATTTCCATAACCTCTGAGGACACCTTGTTAGTTTGAGTTGACATGTTGATTCCAGTCACTATATTGTTTTATTCCCTGCAAACTTTATTGCAGAGTCTCCATAACGCCTAGCTCAACACTGCCATACGTGCACATGCACACTGGCACATAGGCCCCAGGACCCATGCTTACCTTAGGAGCTAACAGCAACAGACACCTGGGTCCCTTGTTGTGTGCATGCAAGGCATCAAGTCGCTGAATGAAGAAGTGAGGGTTCACTTGGTTGTTAAGCCACAGGCTACTGGCAGCAAGTACGCCTAGATTGGGAAGCTACCAGATTAGGACCATTTGGGAGGTACCTGATTCCTCCAGTGAGGTGGCCATTTGGTGGTGACTGAAGGCAGCAGGCCAGATATAAACAGACACATCTGTTGTGGCTGATGGGACGAGAAGATTATGTGTGTTTCTGTTGAATTTATGTATCCAACTAAGACATGACACATAGGTTTAGGAAATGGAACTTCAAAATGACATATATGTCGCATAGCAAATATACCAAGGTGAGACATAAGGGTCATGTCAAAAGTAGATGCATGCAAGACAAAGCCAGATGGATAATATGCCTTTTCGTCTTTAGAGATTTTGCTGTGTATGTGTGTGGGAAGTTAACAGTACTTTGTGGTTGATTGTGATATATAAAAGCAATAGCAAATAAATATTTGCCTCTTTATATTTCCATATTTTTGTGTTGTACTTTACATGTATGGAAACCATATACAAACAGACATCATAGAAATTCCTATATTATGGTGACAATTTATGTGAACTATATACAGTTCACTGGAATTACTTTGGATAAATGTCCTTCCATAGCAATACAAGTGAAGATGAGGTCTGAGCATACTTCAATTAAAAGCAATTCCTCTTTGTTATTACCAATGTTCCAGATTATTACACAAGGCCAGTGAAACACATACGGTATATTGACATCCCAGTAGCATTTAAGTTATTCTTGCCTATATCCAGCTGAAACACAAATGATCAAAGGAGTCAAAAGCAGAAAATTAACCTTCTTTTGGCAACCAAATTATCCCGTGCAACCACTTCTCCCCAGTGTTACCGGCCCTCTCTTGATATCCAGCCATATGCCTTCTTGCCAGTCAAAGTAGAGAGGCTCATGTAGAGCCACCACTTTCTAGTGGGTTTTACCATAACAAAAGCTGTCCACTATACCAAGATTTATATTGGAATGTCCTTGATTTGCTGGTAAGTAGATTCCATGGGCCTCAGAGTTTAAAGTATGCGCTTACAACTACCCAACTTACTATTGAGACATTGTTGGTGTTTGTGTGTTTTACTGTGTTCCATAGAAATTTAGAAGATGATACCAATTTGTACTTGTAGCATGTAGACCCTTCCACGCCATCTAGTTGCTGGATATTCCGGTGGTTTTACGCATTGCTAGTGTAAATGTCGCATGATGTGCTACTGTTGATTGAGGATAAAAAAAGAAATAAATATATTTAAACAGTAAAATACACAAGTACTCTGAGCATTTGACTGTATTGTTGAAGTTGTGTCTTTGCAAAATGGCATTAATATTATAATAAGCAGAGATTAACCGCATTCAAGTGGTTCCAAAACATAGATGTTTGCTTAAAATCTGAGGATTTAGGACTGTATTTTTACCTCCAAAGATAGTTTCTCTGGTTCTCTGTGCTGTGAAATCCACCAGGGATTATCTGACGTAGCCTTATATACGTCGCTAGATAGGAAACTTCCTTTTTGTTGCTAATTCTTCATAAAAGAGTTAATTAATGTAACATTTAACATCCCAAAAGATATTCAACAGATTTCATCACTTAAAAATTAGTTTTCTGTCATCTGCTAAAATGTTTTCATGGTTCCCGATGATGTATTATAATCATGAGTATTAACACATATACTCCAGGGAAATTTAACCCCATGTTAAATTAACATACTCATCAGCAAGCATATTGTGCAGGTGAATTAGCATAATTTATTTCTGGATCTAATAATTACTTTATTCCCACTGGGAATGTACAACATGCAAGGTTTTGTTTTTATTCATAAAACTAATCATCTAATCAATCATCAATCATGAAGGACAATTCATGTAAATTTAGGAGCGTTAAAATGATTGATTGATGAAAAAGGACAGTTTAGTTAAGGGTTAACTTACTTTCCACGCACTTGCGCTGTAGTGACTAAACCTAAATGTCTAATTGAGAGTGATGAGAGTTGCATATGAGGTTCCATATAATTAAAATGCATAGATTACCAAGAAAAGGATTTATTTAGTATCCTATTAATTTCGCCCTTTTGTATTTTCTAATTATAAATTAAGGGGGATCTAAGGGGACATTATTTTTCTTTTCCAATCTCCTGTTTCCAGCTTATCTCTGACTTTTGCTCTAGAAGGTCAACAAAAATAAAGTTTGTTATAAGGGATGGGAGGCATTCCACTGAGATTGGATTACAGCTTTCACAAGTGTGAAGCTGAAAGGAGACTAATCAGTTAGATACACTTCTAAAAACAAACATTTTGTACAGATAATTCCCATGAAATGTACACAGAGCAGTGACCGAGGACAATTAAGAAGGGCAATATTTAAATATATTTGAATGCATTTTCATTTTTGTGCTTGATGATAACAGATGTGACATTATGTATCATTTAATTTTCCAAAAGTATTGGGTCCAATAACCTTGAGATGACCCTTAAATATTGAAGGACTAAAAGAGTCCTTCAGTTTGAAGAACTAATAGAGGAGTAATAACACATTAGGTTGTATCTACTCCGCTGGTTGAATCCTTACCTCCTTCAGTCCATTAACAGTGTAGAAACCAGTAGCATTTGTGGAGTAAAAGGAGCTAAACCTAGGATTTCCCAAGGTTTTTATTCCCAATCCTTTGTTCTGAACGACAATGAGCAGGCAAGGGCTGTCAACTTCTTGCTAAGGGTAGATGTAAAGCTGAGTGCCCCCTCCATACTCCGCGCTTACACAGAGACACACAAACACACTGACACACAAACTAACACACACATTCACATAGTCAGGCACACACGCTGTTCTCTTTGGAGAACTGGCAATTTTCCCACTGTTCTTTTGGCCAGCTCACTCTTGGCAATGAGCAAGTTCTGTGGGTCTCACGGTTTAGGGCAGAAAATATTCTAGTCTCTTTCAATATATGAGTGGTCCAGTTGAACTTTTCCAGCTGTTATATCATGACTTAGGCAAGTTCAATTATCCTTCCCTTATAATTATTAAAAGTAAAGAACAACACAAGATAACTTTAATTTGGATTGAGAAGGCCACAGCTTTTATTAACATGAATTAAGAAATTAGTTAACATGAGTGGATAAATAACCGTACATTTTAGAATGCCCACATACCATAAATGGAGGGAAAGACTCCGGCAAACCTATCACTCACGGCCAAACCAGCCCTAAAACACATGTTCTTTTAACCCCCTAGCCGCCGATCACCAGCTCAGAGGGCCCACTGTACAAACCAAAAAAGTACCGACACCTGCTGGATAGCTGTTGAAGTGACCCCATTACCAACTAAACAAAATATTAAATAGGCCGGACCCCAGTCATGCAGCCCTTTTAACTATTTGTCTTCAGGGCTTCCACAATTGGAACCTCTGCTTGCATGTAGGTGACTTTAAAGAGCTGTTCCACATATGTGACCTCTTAAAATATCCCCAGATAAGTTCTGCACCATGTAGAGAGAAGTAAAATAAATCAGAAAGGCTGCTACTAGAACTATTTGCAAGTCACTGTAATAGAATAGGTGGTAGGCTATTGAATGTGTTATATCTCAAGAGTCTAAGACTTGGTTATTTACAAGAAAAGCCATGGATAACCATAGATGGAGTAAGAAGCACAATGTTGTTCCAAACAGGCGTAAAGGTCAAATTTGGAAACAGTCACTGACTCCTGTTTTATACATTGTCCTTAAGGCTCAATGCGGATTTCCTAATTTTATGTACATTTCAATGTGCCCTAATCACAGTTATGATATTGTCCTAAAATATTTAAGCAGATTGGTCAACACATGTAATGTTAACAGTAATGGCACACACACACACATATATATGTGCTCAGCAGTAAAGCAGCGCGCACCGTGGCAGAGCAGGGAGACTCTCGCCGCAGGACTGCTGGAAGGTAAGTGAAGTACAAAGGGGGAGATAGGGTAGATAATAGGGAAGGATGGGGGTAGATAATGAGAAGGTAGGGAGAGGAAGGGTAGGTAATGAGCAGTGGCGTCGGCAGGGGGGCGCCATTTCAAACTTCGCCCCAGGCGGCACTATGTCTTGGCCCTGTATATATATATATATATGTGTGTGTGTGTATGGATTTTAAAGATTCACAAGCTCAAATAACTAAATTTTTTGGCAAAACTTAATAAGTGGATATTACAAAAAACAATGGGAATAGTTACTCATATTTGGTCTTTGAATGATAGGTAAACTACACTACAAAGAAAACAAAAAGCAATATAGTGAGGTATCCTATCGTATTTACCTGTGGAGGATTAACAAGTGTAACAAAAAACACACATACAGATACAACAGGAGTTCAGGGGATTGCCCATGAGTTTACACTTTCAAAGCTCCTACAAATGATGCAGCTTTATGAGGTCCCGCTCATGAGTTTATATCCTAGAGGCGTACTTGAGGCAAAAAGAGGTGTAAAAAGCAGATGAGAAAATGAATAAGTTGAACACAGCGGGTTAGGTAAAGTAGTGCTTACAAATTCAGAGTAATAATATAGTAAATAAATAATAATAAAATGTAATTACTGTAAAGAAAGTAATACAATTACAATACAGGCTACAAGGCATTTAACACACATCAGACAATATGTGTATATCCTGTAAATATAAAAGCAATCAAAAGGTAAATAAAATTACCTAGTGTCGAGATCAGAATAATTAAATAGATACATTAAACCAAAACTAAACTAAATAGTGCTAATCAAAAATGGGGATAAGGATCATTCAGACAACTTTCCTGAGACAATGTGTACTGTCCTCCGCTATTCGCCGACGTAAACCGGTATTGTAACGGACAAACATCAGGGAGGGAAGGGTGTAGAGTATTATTTTAAAAGCTCATTTTTAATAAATACATTTTCTAAAAATCAATTTTTCCTAGAGATAAAAAAATCTATACATATGAAAGTTCGATCTAGGTAATATGTGGTTTCTCTGTCCAGAAACAGTCTATAGGATGGTAGCATAAGCAGTAGTGACCGTTCGTGGGAGTCACAGTGCTTGCTGGTTCAGTATTACATAATTCCATATGCGCACCGGTGCATTTCACCTGTTATTTGGCTTCCTCAGATAGTCGGCAGTATTTCCCTCCTTTTATTAGTATACTTGGTGTTAAGTGATTACGTGTACATATTCTTAGATTACCATTAGATTCTCTGGTTAGGTCTCTCCCTCACATCTGAGCTCATTTCCCCCCAAAACAGCCCGATGCTCTACTCTGCAGACCAGACCCCAAAGCTTTTTGCACAGCAGAGGGAACAGCGAGCTTCAAGCCTCGTGTGAGGCTTCATTGCATTTCTATCCTGCTTTTCTGTTCGAAGCATATCTGTTCCTGCCAATTATTCTCCAAGTGGACCTCCTGATAAGAATACTTTACCACCTAGAGAGCAGGACTAACTCCCTTTCTAAGGCAAGAGTCCAGTCATACACATTTTTTTCACCATTCCTACACAAAATATATTTGTTTTCTGTTATGTTCCATGTGGTTGGGAAGATACTTGTACACATTGTATCAGGAAAGTTGTCTGAATGGTGCTTATCCCCGTTTTTGATTATCACTGTTTAATTTAGTTTTGGTTTAATGTAAGGGGAGTGAGGTTAATGCCTGTCCTAGACCAACGGGCACCCAAGGCAAGAAGCCTGTTTGTTGCCCCAAACCGGTACACTCCATTTTTTCTAATATGCTCTAGAATGCCAGTATAGGCAAAGATCCCTTGTTTATGGGTAGGCCTGGTCCATTTACCCCAGGCAGGTGCCCCCCATGTGTGAGGAAATGCAAGCAGATGGGTAAATTCAGTTGTGGAAGTAGTAATTAGGGGTAAGTGGTTGCAGAAAATTGACTCTATAAATAAAATAAACATGATTTTGTGGGTTACAGCTTTGGACTAGATGGTGAGCTGCAAAGAAGCCTGGGGTGAGTTACAAGGAGGCTAGCAGGCTGGAAATAATTGCAGGGATTTTTCTTTTAAAAGTGGGGGAGCTATTGTAGCAAGAGGCCAGAGGGACATTTAATAGTAGACATTATGTGAAAACATATAAGTCCCATGAAATACATATTTGGTATATACACAGGGAAAATGCATAATATAACATGAATTAATAAACTTGCTTGCAGGTCTGATACATTAGTTCAAATGAGGTTGAATACATTTTCTTTCTTGCGAGATGCTCGTGACAAGATGGAAAGTTGCAGGGCAGTCTGTGGTAAATTACAAGAAGGCTTTACCAAGATAACCACATTGAGGAGTTTTGTAGGGCTGGATTAACATCCTATGGGCCTGTAGGCACAAAATCTATTGACGCCACTACTCCAACCCAGCAGCGTACTTAAGAATGTCTCCTGGAGCCCTTCCGCAAAATGGAAGAGCCTCTAGGCCAGTGGTTCTCAACCTTCCTAATGCCGCGACCCTTTAATACAGTTCCTCATGTTGTGGTGACCCCCAACCATAAAATTATGTAATTATATATTGTGAAATATGTGTTTTCCGATGGTCTTAGGCGACCCGCTTCTCTAGGCGATAAGGCTGGTAAGAGTAAGACAGAGAGTGAGTAAAAGTTTCTGCAAAAGTTTCCTCCAATGGTTGTAACTGGGCCTGTGACCCAACAATTGCCTTGCCCGGCTTATCAACATGTCATGGCAATACAAGTCAGAGCTCAGCTCGCTGTTGTTTCTCTTCTAATTTGAACATTTTGGTTTTTGTACCCATCTCTATCCACCTTGTCCCTAAAAAATGGTGCTTACAACAAGTGCCTGGACTCTTTTGCAAGGAATTTATCCTTAGTGTTCTGAGAACCGAGTTTTAGATCCTTCAATATAATTACTGCTTACAGTATAAGTGAGTATGGTAATAATTTCCTTTCTCAGTTTTGATATGACAGACTGACGGAAAATAATAAAGCAAATCGGAATCCATTTGTTGCAGCAGGTCAGAGGTAGAGCAATACATTTATATTACATTTCAGGGAAAGGCTAGTGATTGCATTACTAATGAGAGCATTTAGGAAAAGCACAGAGTAAAAAGCCTTCAGGGCTTTCACTAAATAAAAAATATGATAGTTTAGCAAAAAGAAAGCAGCTGGGTATTGATAGGTTATAAGGGGAACCCGTCATTATAAAAGAACCATGATTTTTAGAATATCAAGGAATTTCAAATAACAGTGACAGCTTTTATTTTATTTTGTAATTATTAGTGTTTCCCCCGAGCTGTTTCTAATAGATGACCACACTCATCTTTTAGGGTAACAATAATTGAGAAACAACTCAATATAGTATTGTGTCTTGTCTAATAAAAGACTTTAAAAAAGTACACCGAGTATTGTGTATATGCCCACATGTGCATATGTCTGTAGACAAAGAAATGTTTGCCGATATGCACCGATAGGACAATCAGTATATTGGTATAATCAGTCAAGAGAGTAATGGCTGCTCACAGGATAGACTTCTGTTGGGACTGCTCATATACTGTAGTAACCCAAAAAAATCAGTTACTGTCTACACACTCATCAGAAATAGATTTATTTACCAAATCAGATGCCCTATAATACATATTAGTGCCTAACATTTTGACCCTTCATGGCCCTGAGCATAAAATGTAATTGTTAAGATGATAATCTGGCCATATAATTTGCGGTCCTGGTGTGTATAACTTACACAGAAGTGAGTCAGTGACTTTATAAGCATCATAGGATGCCACCTTTGCCACAAGTCAGTTTGTAAGATTCCCGCCCTGCTTGATCAGCCCCGGTCCACTTTAAGTGCTATTATTGTGAAGTACATTTTAGACAATTGTATGCTTTCAACTTTGTGGCACTAATTTGGGGAAGGCCCTTTCCTGTTCCAAGATAACTGTGCCCCTGTGACGAAACAAGGTCCATAAAGTACATGGTTTGGCAAGTTTGGTGTGGAAGGACTTCAGTGGCCTTCACAGAGCTATTTGAGATGAATTGCAAGCCAGGCCTCCTCATTCAACATGAACGCCTGACCTCACAAATTAGGCTCAACGGGCACAAATTCCCCAAAACATGCTCCAAAATCGTGTGGAAAGACTTCACTGAAGAGTGGAGGCTGCAATATTACTGCCCAAGGTTTTGGAGTGGGATGTCCAACAAGCTCATATAGGTGTGATGGTCAGGTGTCCTCGTACATTTGGTCATATAATGTATGTGTGTATTATATACATATTAAATAGATTTTATGGTATCTAGATATATCATCTATTAAGGTCCTAGAAGCATTAGGGATATAGTATAAAATGCAGGTATGTATTTTGTGGTCGAAATGTTAAGATCTCTAGTTCCTGGAATTATTTAAGAATTAAAGTTTGCTATATTCCGTTCTAGAAAATCCAATACAAACCCACAGATTCAAAGGTTTTAGCATGTACGTTACATAAAATAATTAGTGTATGCCAGACATGGCTAATTTCTAGGCAGGTTTATATCTTAATCAAACAGAAGTTTTAACTAAAGAAATCAAATATTTGAGTTAGTGGGGAGTTCTTTCACCATTAATAGCAGACTCAGAGAAATGTAAACAGAATTATTTCTTTGAATGAACAATTACATTACTGGATTAGATAATGGATTTTATTTACACTATACTAAAAAGTAAGGCACAATGAATAAAGGACACAATAAATAAAGGACACAATACATTCCTAGAAGTGTATTTAAAAGGCCCACTTCTTCATTTGTGACATAACTGTGATGCTTCTTACGAGACATAGGTTATAATTCTGTGAATGGCATGGAATGATCTTGTCTCTTTGGTGTGTGTTTGGCTGTGTTTGTCTTGCAGGATAAGGACATTGCATTTGCTGTGAAACACCTGTACATAACTGGTATTTCAATAAACCTAGTCAAGAGCATGATGAGTCCAAAAAGCTTAAAATCCAATGCATCTCCTAAAAGAGCTAGACTCTTTCCTATCCGCCATTTTAAGTATGTTATACCACATGCAATATGTAAAACACTGCTTGAACTGTCGACGATCAAAATTACTCTAGCCATGAGGTTTTTAGAATGCTTCAACAAACTATCCTCCTTTCTCAACTGGTTTGTCTACCCAGTGCTGTTTCAGTGAAGCTCAGCGAGTTGAGACAATAGTGTAAATAAGCAGTGGGTCTTCCATACTCATTCCTTCATGGTAAGCCTGTTCAAAGTGCCTTTTCTTACCAGCTCAATGTTGTAGGCAGATATCTAGGTTACCTATTAGGAGGTTACCCCTGATATAATGTAAGCACACAAGAGCAGGACCCTCTTTTCCTTCTGTACCGTTATGTCTAATGTTATTGTTACCTTTGGGAATTTTTGAATGTATATATCAGGGGTGTCCAACCTGTGGCCCTCCAGCTGCTGCAGGACTACATCTCCCATAATGCTCTTTCAGCTTAGGTGCTGGCTGAGGAGTATGGGAAAAGTAGTCCTGCAGCAGCTGGAGGGTCGAAGGTCAGACACCCCTGGTATATATTGTTCATACATACATATTAAAGGTCTGATTACTCTAAGCCACTTACCAACATACTGTACCAAGGATCTCTGTGTGCATGAGGAATAGAACACTTGTTTGTGGCTGGCACCTCTGTAAGGAACATATTAGCAGTCTTTTGCTTCAGCTAAAAACCATTGCTCAGCTCCAAAGAATGCTTGCTCAGCTGCCAATGGATTGCTGCCAGTTACAGTTGGCAATCAATATTTTATAAATACTAGCATGAATTCTAATTTCAACATGTTTGGTAATTATTTGCGCCACCAGTCATTTTAATTGGAACCGATTAACCTAACATTATATATTAATTACAGTGTTAATTTTTGTAATGGTGTTCACTCATAGCTAAATTAAGTAATGATTCTGGATTTATGAAGGCCTACTTTGTATGTTGTTGCATCCATAACAGAGGTGGGGCTATGAGATAAGCAAATTAAGCTGCCGCCTAGAGCCCCCCTTTTGTATAATGTGCCCCCTCAGCAGATGAGGGAGAAGTCAGACACTGATACATCATAAAGTTGTCTCATTTTAATGTATATACTACCATTTAAAAGTTTGGGGTTATTTAGAAGTTTCCTTGTTTTTGAAAGAAAAGCACATTTTGTCCATTAAAGTGACATCCAATGGATAAGCAATACAGTATAGATGAGGTTAATGTTGTAAATGACTATTGTAGCTGGAGATGGCTGATTTTAATGGGAAATCCTCATAGGTGTACAGAAGCCCTTTATTATCCACCATCACTCCTGTGTTCTAATGGTACGTTGTGTTCGCTAATCCAAGTTTAAGTTTAGAAGGCTAATCGATCATTAGAAACCCTTTTGCAATTATGTTAGCAAAGGTAGAAAGTGTCATAAAACCAAATACAATATGTGACCCCAAACTTTTGGATAGTAGTGTGTGACAGGCGCCATGTTGCCATCTTTATTGCTGTAAGAGCTTAGCATGTAGCTGCGTGTATCAAGTAGGCAGCCGCACATCTGTCATTTATTGGATGTTGGGTTGAAAGTGCCCAATCTTATCTCCAGTCCACCCTGCTTGAAGAAGATGATGTTTGGAAACGTTGTTGCCGGCACCCTTGTTTTCAACAAGTCTTGGTAGTTTCACTTAGCAATAACGCTAAGCAAATATTCTCAAGCAACACATGTACAAAGCAATGGCTCAAAGTAATGGAGAATATCCACATATGTAGTATATCCACATTTCATAAACTGCTACACTTCATAAATTGCACATCTTTAAACCATGTCTCTCTCATACAGTTTCATGCAATGCGTCTATTGACCGCTTTCTCAAGGTCCACCTACTTCTAAAGCATGAAGCATTAGTGTGTGAGTAATTACTGGCCAAAATGTTTGCTAACAGTATTAATATATCACTTTTAAATCTTAACTTTATATTTTCCCCAAAATGCCTTTTGACAACGGGGAATAATAACTGGTTCAAGGACAGATCCGACAATTAGACGCTCCATGCTGGTGTTCTGCTTGCTCTGCTACTGTGCTGTGTCTGGTAAAGTGATGGCCTTTAGCATCTGGAATTCGAAAAGCTTGAGTATTCTGTGCATGATTAATATCTTGTCTGGATTTGAGATCACATTGGGAATTGCCGGTAACTTGTTTTTATATTAGGAAAACAATTACATTTTAGTGCATCTCAAAGTATTATTGAGATATTTGTCTCATTATAAATGAAAAAAAAACAGCGATGGTCATAAGTAAAACAAGAATAATTTGTATCTTGCTAGTTTTGGATTTGTAACTGCATATTTCTCTGGAGCTGAGGAATGTATGTAGTTCGTGATTCATGGACCTATAAACAGATTTATATTTATTTAATGTATAGTTATATTGGTGTTGACCAAAATGTCCATTGTCTCTATTAAACTTTCAAATGAATATGGCAATCATACCATGAACCAACTGAAAAAAAGATGAATGAACAGAGCACCTGTCACATTTCTTTGGAATGGGTAAAAGGTGGAGCCAAACCAGAAAGTGCAGAGATATGGTGGGCATTTATTTAGTGGAAAATTGGAAATAGGAAATGACGGTGGTAATATTCACTTCCCCTACCTTTAGGTTTACACATTACTCGTACCTCAAGAAACCTCAAGGGAGCTCTCAGGTTATACCCCTATGTTTTGACCATACAGCGTGAACCCTAAAATGTAAAATGACCACATTTTTAAATGAAATCTGGGGGAATTAAAAAAATATAATTACATAGAAAGAAGTAGGAAGTAGCCTCTATTTGTATCATTAAAAAGAAATCGATATATGTAATCTTTCTTCTTTAAAGCCACTGATTTATTATTCAAGGATGGTATTCAATAAAATAAACTGGCTTGGGACTGTTTTCCAAACACAAACTACTACACTGAACTTAAATTGCTTTAAAAGGTCATTTGCCTTTAGGTTTCAAAAATGTTCAGGGTACCGAAGTCTCAACCTCTGGGATCTCTGGTCTAATTACTAAGCATTTAATAATTATTATTATCTTTTATTTATATAACGCCAACAGTTTACGCAGCGCTTAACACAATACATATATTCAAGGGGTATGACAAGACGAGAATTGACAGACTAAGACAAACCGATGCATTAGGTGGAAAGAGCCCTGCTCGCAAGCTTACAATCTTGAGGGAATGGGGTGACAAACATAAGGCACAGAGAAAGGGCGAGAGGTATTGAGGTGGTTGTATCAGTGACAGGGATGTTCTAGCAGCTAAGACGGTGCGGCTTCTCTAAAGAAGTGAGTTTTGAGATGTTTCTTGAATGTTGGGAGGGAGGGTGGAGGTTCGGTGGAAGTAGATACCAGAGATATGGGGCAGCTCGAGTGAAATCTTGTGGATGGGAAAAGGAAGAGGTGATAAGTGAGGAGGAGAGCCTTAGCCCATGGGAAGAACGCAGGGATCGAGTAGGAGAGTATTTGCTTATGAGGGCAGAAACATATGGAGGAGCAGTGTTATGGTGGGCCTTATATGTTAGTACCAGGATGTATGGCAAAGTTGTAGAGGCTTTGATGGTACTTAAGTAAAAACAATAATACAAAAAACTCCTAAACAATAAAATGTCCTTATGAAAATCCAATAAAAAGTTAACCGTATCGTGCCATGATTTGTGACCATGCTTTTCTGTTTGAACAGAGCTTGCGCTATTGTAGTTGTTTTTTTCTCTTTTGTAAATATCTCACTATGAAACATCTGCTGCAAGATCTGGTAATTTATTTTTGGACATACCAGATGGATTGAAGAGCAAAAAAGGACATTTAAGAATGTTGTGCGCTGCCTTGGAAAATATACTCTAGCATTGTAATGTAGTCTAGTGATGCCCATTTTTAGCGACAATAGATGAATATAGTTTTGAGGAAACTGCCTGTGATTAAGGATGAAAATAATCACAATTCCTCATGGAAAAACTACTTTTTTTTGGTTTTGTAAAAACATTAGCAAACTCAATTTGGGTTTTTTGTGTTTATTTTTAATAGATAATTTAATATTTTAATATTCTTTTTGTATTCCTGAAAAGTAAATAATATGTATATCATCTATCTATCTATCTATCTATCTATCTATCTATCTATCTATCTATCTATCTATCTATCTATCTATCTATCTATCCTGTATATATATCTAGAGAGAGAGAGAGACTTATAAAAAATGAAAATGGATGTCACTCATATAATTTATTCCTTAGGTACTGTGTAAATAAAATATAAAATATGTATTTTTGTATCAGAAAATTAACTATTAAATTTAGATTGAAATGGGACCCAGAACTGCTAATTTTGGTTAACTATTTATGAATTACATTTCCATTATTTGTATTAAATAATCAAAATATTAAATCATAATAAATAGGACTGACTCTTACTTCTTCCATCAATGTACTGTATATAATTATTATAATCATTTGAGATATGGCTGATGAATGCAGAATTAAACAGCAATTATTATATATATATTTTCCAGGCTATGGATTTGTGGATTTTGATAGTCCAGCTGCAGCACAGAAGGCAGTTGCATCTCTCAAAGCTAATGGAGTGCAAGCCCAGATGGCAAAGGTAAGATATAATTTATGACCATATACCGTATCACTGTTGCTGTTGTTGGCATCAATCCGTAATGCTTGAAGCGGAGGAAAGTATTGCCTGTTGGGGCTCTAACCGAGTAAAGAATAAGACGATACATGAATAGTTACTAGGTACTATAGGGGCAGTTGTGATGTTTGCGGTGCTATGCAAGTAGGAAATCCCACACATGCAAGGTCATCAAAATATGAGGTATTTAACACCAAGGTTGAATCTGTGTTCCTCCTGGAACATCAAACCTTTTTGTAGAAAGATGACATATTTGTATTTCAGTAGAATTTGATTTGTGTCTTGTATAGTGTTAATCCTGCGTATAGGTTTATTACAGTAAATAGGCGTACTTGTTTACACATAGCTCGCAATGTTAATCTGGCACTTTACATCCAAAAAGGTAGAGGAGAATGGCTGTCCCATGGATGCAAGACCTTATGTTGTCATTTATCTGCCCACGTAATGTTGATGGAGCGCGACAAACCTGCCCATACACTGGTCAACAAGTGTTTTGGGACAGGTAATGTTGAAAATTATGGTTAATAGGTGACAGCTCAGAACAGAGAAATTATGATGAATACAGTTAGTATACAGAGATTACAATAGGAAATAAAACAGCAAAAAAATAAAGGTGTAACAGTATTAAAATATAATGGGTATACTCAAAATTTATAAAGACAGAATAATACTATGGGTACAATACTTGCAATTGTACTATTAACATTACAGGGGTGCAATCGATTCAATAGGGAGGACTGGTCATCCTTACTCCAGTGGAGTAATTATAGAAACCCCCGATCTGCCTTTAACAAACCGTCGCTCTCCTGTCCTCAGTGCTGTGGATCCCACCCACCCACGTTCTACCTTCCTCGTCTACAGAGCTTATTATGTTAATAAAGTAGGAATGAAAAATATATTTTACCAAATGAAATTCACAATGTGTAGGCAGCATAATCCCAAGGCTCAGAATAGTGTTTTATACAGATACATTACATATAGATCCGCACATTATATAAAATTGAACTAAGGGCAACTGAACCAATACATCTCATGTTACATTTTGAAGAGCTTTTTTGTGCTTTGTTTGTTCATTACGATGATAGGTTTAGCAAACAAACTAAAACATCTATGACTTCAAATGAACACCTCCAAAAGTATTTGAACAAATATGCAACCTGGATCTGATAAAAACATTTTTAACCCCTTAAGGACAATGGGTGGTCCCTAAACCCATTGAAAACAATGCATTTTGAGCCCGTACATGTACGGGCTTTGTCATTAAGGGGTTAAAACCTACTAATGACTAAGTCCAATGGTATTAATAACGTAACACATGGGGTTAAGGAGTCTATTCATTTTGTGGATGTTTAAACAGTTTTTGAAAATGAAACATTTCAAAAGGAAATATTTGTATGTATAAATATTTTTTTCCCCAATCATTGACTGCTGAATACTGTATTCAACACATTATACTCTAATTCTCCTTTCCAGTACCCAACAGGTAAATGAATGCAGTCATCGGGTATCTAGAGATTGTGATATATTTGGTTGCTTTATCTATATGTTTTGTTGATCCTTCTGTGGAGGGATTAAAATAAACCAAGCTCGATTAAATTGTTATTGTTCTGTATTAAAGAAAATTACCCTGGCTAGACAGTTGTCATTTACTGGTTATGTGCAATCTTGAATAGATTATGGTTTAGGGAAATGTCATAGCCACACTCATATCTGCCGATACAAAACATCACAATAAAGTACAATAACCAAGAGAAGATTGTTGCTAAATTGGATCAAAGCTGTTAATTATATACGTTGGGTCTTGTCCTAAAAACTGCATTGTTTTTTCCCCCATTTTTAGTAGTTGCATTAAATATATGTTGCATACAACATTAATGAAATGTCCACTTATTTAACTTTTTAAATAAAAAATCATAAGAAACGTGCTTGCATGTTAAGGTCTTCGGATGGAAACAACTATACTTGGGAATTAAGTTTACTTGCTGAGGGTGCTCTGTGTACAACAATCGTTAAGAGGTCCTTAGAGGACAGGATTTTAGCTCATCTTATGGCTAAAACGGCCAGCCTGACTGCCTCCGGTCAACTTATTAGACTGAGATATGTCCTAGTAGTGTGAAAACATAATTTACATGATCTCAGAAAAGCAGTGTTTCTCTGGACAGAGCCCTTATCAAGGCTTGATGTTCAATGAGTTGGAGAACATTTGATCTGTGAAACTTACATATCTGATCCCTATATCTGCTATGAATTATAATGTACCAACCTGCAAGTGTCTCACGCAAGAAGGGCTCCGCCGGTCCCCTAAAATATATAGTCAAATCAGTATGGTGACCTTCCAAAAATCTATCCACATGGTGGACCAAGCTACCAATGCATACTAGAGAGAATCAATGACCCAGGCGTCCATCATGCATAATGAAATCAAGCAGCTGAAATATTAATCTCTTCTGCAAAGCCCTGCTTAAGTCAACAAAGTGCTCTATGTGACCCAACCAGTTCAGCATAAACTTCCCAAGCTAAACTGTCCTGGCTCTGTACCCTTCCATCCATGACCCAAATCATTTCCACTGGAGGATAAAAGGTGGCCTGGGGGACCTTCATCAAATGTAAAATTGTCATGTGTGGAGGTAGGGAAAAAGGCAATGGTTGTTGCTACAGTTTTGTTATATGCAAGAAAATGATAGACCCAGATGACATAACTGAAAAAAATATTGGCTTGTTTTTTTCAGAGAGCATCTGTATTGGAAGCCAAAAATATAAAACTGCCAATTGTGATATGTATTACCTGATTAAAAAAACCAAACACTTAGTATTGAGAATGAATGTATAATTTGGTTGCATTGTGAAAAAAAGAACCTGCTTTAGGAGAACTAGGTCAGAACAAACAGGAATACATGATACAGCATTATGTGCAATCACATTCAATAATGAAATTCATACAAAACCCAGTCTTCATATTTTCTGCACCAGCAGTAGAGGTTGCCAGTTGCCACCTGTTCTTAGACTATGATAAATGTTAGCTTAGTCTTCTGCCAAAATGTAACACAAGCGTCTTCATATAGAGGTTTGCCCAGAGAGGAAAGAGGACACATATTTGCCCTTCAGTATCCAGGTGTATACCACATCCATTCAATGATAACAAATATAAAAAGGCCACTTTATACACTTCTAATCACTTTTTTGCAGAATTATTATATTTATAATTATTTTTTTTTTTGCTTTGTCTCATAAAGAGGATTTTCACCCAAAAGGCATTGACTTATATACATTTACTATTCAGCTCAATGCTGTTTTTTTTTTATGAATGCAAATTAATATTCAGCCGAGCTTTGCAGTCCTATTTACATGCATCCTATTAAAACGCTGCAAGATAATGATATTTTTTGTCCAAGAACAGAATGGTTAATCGCTTTCCGGTGAAGACACTTATAGTAAAGTGAAATTATAGTTCAGACAAGAGAATAAAAATATGTTGCTGTAGAATTATAATAATCCAACAAAATACTTCTATGGCTTGGGAATAAAATACCCTTTTTTTTGCCAATGGAAATGAACGCAGACCTAAGTAATACTGTAATAATAGAATCCATTAATTACTCAGACATTAAATGAAGTGGTGCTATTAGCAGCACTGATAAAGGAAGCAGACTTTCCTGGAGATGTGCTAAAAGACAATTACACAAGCCCAATCGCAGCAGATAGAACTAGGAAAGCTGTATCCGTATACAAAATTGACCGTACTTTATCACATTGACTCAAAAGACTAATGTTAGCAATATTTTAGTTAAATTGATTTTTTTTTTAATTAGAACCAGACTTTATGTTTAAATACATGTGTTCATATGCTGTGTTTCAGCATCGGGGTATAGGATAGTCAAGAACCAGTCTGTAGGATTTTTTTTTTAATGAATCGGCCTTTTCCCCAGTATTTTCTTTTACTGTACGAATATGAATGACTTTGTCTAAAAAGCTGTAAGCCTCATGGCAGAACCAGAGGTTGAGGTGCTTCACAGAAGTTCTCTCTGTCCATACGTGGTCGCTCACGTCTAGAACGAGCCGCAGTGCCACTTTAAAAGTTCTGTTCTTCCATAGTTTGCTGAATTTGACATGATTGTAACCCAATCTCCGATGCTTTTCTAAAAATATTTTTTTCAAAAATATTAGATTTTAACTAATATATAATATTTGCCAGGGGCACTAAATTGTCATGTATTACAAATGCAGGCATTTAAAATATAAACTCACTTTTATGTGAGTTGCCTCTTTTTCTTTAAACTTACATACACTTACATACACTTGAGATGTATAAGACAGAACTCATCCATTGAAATTGTCTGCACCATGTAAATTTAAAGGGATCTCCCAGCTATTATACGCATTGAAGTACATAGGATGGCTGGAGTGGTCCTTTAACTGTACATTCATTTTTTGAAGAAAAAGCCAAAGGGCTTTGCCAGTCATATGGCGTAGTAAAATAAGGTGGTTGAAGCTGCAGCTCTCCTGCAACCTCCCTTTTCTATAGAATAAATCCCTTCGTCTGTTAAACTGGTTACTTAGCGTTGTAGTGGTATGTTTCAATGTTTCCTAATTGACATTCAGTATTATTTAGGAGGCAGTTAATAGCGTTCTGTTATGTTTAAGTGCCTGGTTTATGTAATAAAATGTGCGCAGAGGAATTTTTTTGTAAATATGGATTGGATTATTCTCTATTACTTTTAATACATTTTCCGTATGCTCATTATAGTAATTTAGGCCTAATCAAGATGCACTGCACAGCAAGAGGAACGATAATGTATTAAATGTTTACTATTTTATTGATAGCAAGTATAAAATGCATTAGGCAATTCAAACAGTTTTGAGTTATTAAAATATTACTCATTTTATTTTATTTTGATCAGCATGACACCTAAGCAATTTGTTCTGTGCTTTCTTTCAAACATATTTAATGTATTACTTAAAAAATAATGCCTTTGGGTAATATTTAGTGAGTACTGTACCCTGATGAAACCTTTTTTTTTTTTTTTTTGTAATTTTTAAGGTGCTGAATTTATAAAGGCTTTGGGGCACGGTCCTAATATATATATGTTTTAGAGCATTTCCTGAGCTGAAGGCTTTGGTTAAAGATTCACCAAAAGGCAACACAGGAACCTGCCTAGATATCACAATTCAGGTGCACCATATGGGGCAGAAGAGCGTGGCCTAGTGATAGCCCAGTCCACACCTTCCTATTCCATTACTTGCTGTCTGAAGGTAGCGTTGACACCTAAGTCCCTTTTCCACAACAATTATAACTTTCACACGATGCTAATGGGGACACGTGGGGTGCTGCTCAGTAGCTTGTATAATGCAATTATCACTAATTAATAATGGCAGTTCTCATTGCACATCTGCCTGGAATCAGTTATGATACATGTAAGCAGAACATAAAAAATTATATCTCCAGGAATAGGTGTCCAAGACAGCAACCTTAACCATACCCATGCTCCATACATTTTATTTTCTATATTTTACATACAAATCCAGTTTTTAGTTTATTTCCATATCTATCCTGGAACCATGATATAGCTCTATCTATCCCCATAGGCAAGGTATCACAACCTTAATTTTTTGGAACTTTCTCCCTTACCTCCTGTGCTTTTCATGCCCATCCTGGTAGATCATCTTAAATCTCGTTCCTTATTTTCTTCTCTGGCTCATAGGGTGCATGTGATCCCTTGTCTCTACTCCCCATTCCAAGGAAGATTAGGGTTATATGGTTCCTGGTTTGGTCACATCATGCCTATACCTGCTGCCTCCTGGCTCTTATAAGATGTATGAGGACATTCTTCCCCACTGTAGGAGAGTGGTTCAGTAGTTCCCTCTGACATCAGCATCTCCTGTGGTCTGTGTATCATGTACCAAACAGTTTTCACAGACTTCATGACACCAGCTGTGCCCCACAAAGAGCACCTGTGGGGTTTCCTATCCTCGGGGACTCCACAAGCCCTCCGATCATTTATATTATCCACTTTTTTAAGGATGTCTATGGGTAAACCTGACTTGCCACACCTAGAAGATAAGCCTATAAAGGCTGTTGCCAAAACCAAGCACCCTGCTTGCAGAGGATGTGGTGTCCCTGGGAACATCTTTCCTCCTAAACCTGCAGGCCTACTATCAGCACTGGAGATGGAGGAAGAAGAGAAGTAGCAAAAACCTCATTTTTTTCACAATGGTACACTCACCTGAAATTATTGCTGAGCAGTAGAGACCCTAGGAAAGAGGATTTAATATTATCATGGGTGGAATTAACAAAAGTACCTAGGGTTGGTGCCTCTGTGATCAAGGCCAGAAGAAAACACTGCTATACCTCTGAAAGATGTGTCACACTTTGGGTCTGACAAGAGAGGTCTTATTCTGTGCCTTACTCATATTACATTAATAGCCATCAATAGGTCACAAAGTCACATAAAAGGTAGTAGTGGAACCTTCTAACAAGTCATGCCTTTAACTACCCCACCAAAACAAAACAGTCTCTCTTTTATCCTTTAATATAATTTATATTTTAGTCAGGGGTAGGCAAAGAGTCAATAGATAGACACTAGGGCCCAAGACAGGAACTTTTAGAAAAGCTTGCCTTACTTTTAGTACTCAAGATAAATATGTGTCACAAAGCATAATTGCATAGGCCTCATTTTGATCTACTCTTGATGTGACTAATGAAATGGAATTTATTCATTAACCAGTGAGTTGTAGTAAGAAAAAAAAAACATCACAGAAATAATTTTGTATTATAAAAAAGCCACCACAGCAAGTCTCTCGTGAAAAAAAAGACTAAGTTGGCCTTGTATAATGCATAGTTAATGTGGTGAGATGACATTTTTCTATAGCTCATTCATGACTAAACCTCAATGAGATGATAAGCACTGCCAGGTGTATGAAGTATCATAGAGAGCTCTCAGGTATTTTACCACTGGTGAACTTTAGCTTCTGTTAATATGATTGAAGCATGGGGAGATGAATATTGTCAGAACAATTTAACAAAGGGAGCCTGTAAAATTCATTACAGGCCTGCTAGTATAATCACTTTGGAGAGCACATTTTTCAAACTTCAGCTTTATTCAGTAAACCACACAAGACTGTGACCTTTTAGGAGTCCCAAGTTCCTTGGGAAAAAGAGCAGTCCTTGTAAAAGTAACTATTCTAAATTATAAAGAGCGGAATCATTTGCTTGGCATGACAGATTATATGAGAATAGCAAACAGAAAGTTAAATTGCCAGCTATTTAGCAGAGTTGGATACATTTTCCCATAATTGTCTCGCCGTCTGACTATACACAAAAACTACATATTTGTGTATTTCCTTTCTTGCCATCTGCAAATAAGTGAAAACACTTGTTAATGTCGTGTAATTTACATAAATTGTTTGGAGTGGGAAATGGTAGGTAAATGCTACCTAAAGACATCTTCAAACACTAAACCAAATTGGGAAAATAGGTTTTATGTGTTTCTAGGAAATGTGTGGGAATGCAAGGAAGAATGAAAAAAAAAAGAGAGAATCAAAGTGCTATGAATTTGTGTTTTCTGACATGGTGTTAGTAATAGTTACTTCTATAAAATATATTTTACTTGTCTTGTAAAAGTCTGAGTTTAATAACATTTGGAAAGCATTTTACTATTATCATGAGAACTAACTTTACCAAAGCCCCAAGCAAACATCTGCTTGAGGTAGCCCTATATATCAGATTACATGCCGTTTTGAGCAGAAAAAAAAAATATTGTAAATTCAATTTTAGTTCATTAGATTTTATTTTAAGATTTGTATAGCTTTGGGCACGCTTCCTTCCTTTACTCCCACTTTCAGGTACGTAGAATACATTCTTGGTACGCCAAGGGAGAGCTCCAAGTAGCCAGCACTAGAAAGTTCCCAGGTATGGTAATATGATGTAGCTAAATCACTTCTTGTATAAAGATGACTCAATGTAATCGGTAAATCCAACCAAAACGTGTTTTCCTAGTGTATCTGTTTTGTTATCTGTTTTGTGTCACAGTTGGTAGAATTTTGAGCTCATTCAGAAATTTCCAAAGTGTAGATGTGATGAAGACATGAAATAAAATATTGGGAAGGCCCTTTGCAGATGCCCCTTTGGGTAGTCAGTCATGTAGTTACACTTTTTAATACAATAATCTTTCAAGGGCACATTGACAACACTCTGCTAGTTTGTAATCCTAATTATCAATAATGTTTGTTTTTATCTAATAACCCCCATTCTTTAATTGTGCTTACCTGAAACCTCCTAACTCCATATAGCCCATTCTGTTTCTGACAATAAATAACCTTTAGAACTGCATTATATGTACCATACCTTGGAACTCTTGGGGTTCAAACCTGGGGTCTTAGGGATGGAGCAGCCACACTAGAATAAGAATTGTCCAAAGGCTGGATAGGGACTAGGAAAGGTGAGATAAACACGTACGTCTCTAAACAACTTCAGTTTATTTTGTGATCAGTCTATCATAGTTTGCCAGAATAAACTCTCCCCTCTTGCTATGTGATGGCCCACATGTTTCTTCTGCAACAGTATCTTAGGAAGTGTCCAGAAGTAGATGGAGAATTTGAGGACACATGTAATTGTATGGATCCTGAGAAAATCCAGCACTGCGCCCGTGGTTAATGCTATTCAGAATCTATACGTTCAAGGTCACTAGTCAAGCAACTGAGACGTGTTTCCCTTGAAGCACTCAGGGTGACTGATTTGGAGCATATGGGATATATTACTTAGCTGTCAAGTTAAATCCGTTGTCAAATACAGTGGTGACAAGCAAGTTTACACAGCATATTGGGAAGTGAATTAGTTTTCAGCAAGTTCTAGAGCGTTCCATATGTCTCCAAAATGCCAAAGGCGTTGTTTGTAAGCAAGAGCAGACAACAGGTAGCTCTCCAGCTGCCATGGTGCTACAGCACTTGAGATGGTCAATCAGCCTATGAGAGTTCTAGTTTCACAATAGCAGAAGATTCATTGTTGGCTACCGGTGATTTATTAGTTAACAGTTATATTTAAATTACATTGATATCATTTACAGTCTATGAGAATTCTGTAATTCCTGTTTACAGAACATGACCTGATTTAGTTCATAACAGCTGACATCAAAGAGCTTAGTGGAAATAATATTCATTCCATGAACAAATAGCTGTTGTTTTTTTTGGGGGGGGAATATAAGACAAGCCTGATTATGTGACGCAGGAAACTTTCAAAAAGAAAATGCTCAGGAAAAGATAATTACCAGCTCTTTATGTTTATCCGAAGTAAAAGACACAAGCAGCTTTTGAACACTTGGATTGCAGTTTTTAAATCTTATATGACAGAAATCAAACTTACTGAGACTAGTAGATTTTGCTTCTCTTATATTGTCATTAATTTTTTTTTTTATTTTTTTTAATCACTGTTAGGAATAGGAGTTAGCTTTTGCTATGTGACATTTATTATTATTATTATTTATTGTTTTATAGAGCGCCATCAAATTCTGTGGCATTGTACTGTATACTAAACTATTATTATTACTATTATTATTAATTGAATAATACTATTATTAATTTACTATTACTGTCTCTTTAAATCCCTACAGGAGGGATCTTTTACAGGTTGGTTTTAGATTGTTTATGTTGCTATCCCAGTGGGCCATGTCCTATTAAAATTGCAAAGTAAAGCAAAATCTTTATATTTGTTTGAGACATGGAACAATTTGTGTTATATACCCCAACGTCAATCCATACTACTACTATGTCATTTTTGCAAGGAATTATTTTCAAGAGAAAATGAGATGTTTTAAAGCCCGCATAGTATATTTGTATGTGTAGTAAACACAGTTGAGGTTGATGGTATAGTTATACGTTTTATTAAATTTAAAGTTTTAAATCAGGAAGAAGAAAAAAATATTGTGATACATCAAAAATTACTTTATTTTAATTGAACTCATGAGGTTCGTGATGTACCTAAAACATGTGCTATTTTACTTTTTTAAATTATGTTCTTCACGAACGAGACATTACCCAAAATAGTTTTGTCTCCCCAAAACACATTATTTTCGTTTTGGTAAATTAATCTATTTCTGCCATACAGGATCTCATTATGACCCTAAAAATTATGATTTTAACTGATTTTCCCTCTGTGTTTTATGCTTCATTTCCCAAAACAAATAGCCCTCTATCTCACAAAGAAAAAAAAAACCCTTTTTTTTATTAATAATACATTGAGACATGATATGTCTGCTTGTGAAACAATTATTATTGTTACCGTTCTGTTATAATGGAGCCAAGGCCAATCATTCTAGATAATTTAATGATTATGGTATCAACTTACAATGGTACCTAGAAGACAAGAACAAGAATTCTTCATTGTATTATGTAATTCAAAAATATCAAAAGAACTCCACAAACATCCATTCATAAAATACCAATTATAAGTAGCAATTTTTATATATATATATATATATATATATATATATATATATATATATATATATATATATATATATATATATTTATATATTTAGTTCTTTTTGGATTTTGCTTTAGTTGTTGTGGTGCTTTGATGTTTATTTTTTACTTTCTTTGAGTTCTTAAATTTTTAATATATTATATTTGTTTATGATGTTAACTGTATCACAAACAGAATAATAGAACTTACATTACTACAGGTAAACCATGTATGTTACTGGAGAATGTCTTATGTCAATTTGTGGCCTGTTCATAGATATTTACATATCACAGTCATTTAGTAGAAGAATATATATATATTTTTTTACACAATTTAGTTTGTAAACAGAGTTTCTGCTGTTTCTGTAGAAATTATGGTAACTTTTGAGGCCGTAAAAAAACGTTATATACTCAGCAAACATTTTCAGAAGGGCATTAGAGGCCGTAGGAGGAACAAAAGGACTTAGGGACGAGGAGGGAATATCCCTTCTAAAGAGAAACACTTGGTAGGTATTTCTGTGGACATACATTTTATATTGCTTAGCTTTAGCTCATCTTTACTAGTCTTAATAAAGTTGATTTTGAAAATTAAGTGACAGTGAGAACGCTGCAAGATTGATTTTTTTCTTTAGCACTTTCAGACTTCCAGATGCATTTCTCTTCTTATTGACATTGATTTGGTAAGCTTGACAACTCATGCTGTGAGCAAGCTTAACTCGAATGAAAACTTTTGACCTTCCCTGCACGAGATACAGTGAACAGACCATACAAGTACTGTGTGGATGAAACAATTTATTTACTGCTATTTTCATTGAGATTCTGTTCTCCTTTCTGTACGATTAATGTTAATAAGTAAAAATAGGTTTCATATAGATCCAGAGTCTTATACATCTTAGGCATCTTTTGTACATCTTAACTTCCACAACACACTTAAGGGGGGATAAGATTCTAGTTCCAGTTGGTTAGAATGATTGCATTCTATAATGAAATGTATGTGATTTCATCATATGTTGTCTTAACACCCAAAAATCAAAATTAAACATTAAACAACTTGTATTTGTAAGTTGAAAAGGGGGCTTCTGTTCTGCTAAAAACAAGGGCCAATCAACTAATGTCTAGGCCACAGTAGCGGTCTGTTTGTCTTGTCAGTGATTATGCCCCTTGTGGAATTATAGTTGCTATGTAACAGGGACATTCTACTAACATAATGTTACCAATTCTAAAATAATTTTGACCTTGGCAGAGGCTATACGAATCAACTATAGCTCCATCAGTCATGGAATCACCAGGGAATCCATTTCAGCTGCTAGAGTGCTTCATTAATAAGCACAGTCTCTCATGTCTTGATTTGTCTCTCAGTAGCAAAGCTTTACTCCAATCCACAAAGAAATATGCAGTAGAAGTGTGTGGAATATTGGGATGTGGGAGATGGGACATACAAGGTTAAATGTGTCCTGCGTTTGGTTAAAGAAGTTGGAGGCCTATGAGACAGTATGCCTAGATTCTAAGGAACCCCTATCAGAAACATCCTTCCCAGATGAAACTGGTTTATGGAAGTAGAGTGGGCTGGGGTTAACCTCAGGACAAAGAGTGTATACGTATTGTTGTTGAAACCCATCCATTGTATGTTATGTAGGTTCAAATAGTTATCTTTTATAGTACAAAGTAGATGTTTACAAATTGTAACAACCTCTAAAGGCATATACTAACTTTCCATTGTATCAATCTGTATACTGTATATTGTGTCATTCTCCAAAATTGTTCGACCTTTTATGCAGGTCTCCCTGCAGCTGCTTGTATGCAAAATACACTTTCATACATTCAACTAAGTCTGGAGGTCATCCCAGCTTTTGATTTCCAACAAGTGGCTCTTTGGTGGACAGTTAGTGAAGTTAAGACTTGATTTTATTAAAAGCTTTATTTGAATATTAATTAAAATAAGTGTATATTACTTTATATTATGGGAGATCACTCTGTGCTCTGCATTACATTTTTTGGGGGTATTGGGTTGATATAGGGCAATATGGTATTGGGTGATATAGATTGTTCTGGGTCACTCATTCTGGATCTGATTGCCTACTCCAGTCCAGTTGATTTAATGGTTGACTTAGTTAAGTTTAGTTGGGATATATAGATATATTTGAATACATTTTAAATGGCTAGCAAAAATCTTCCTAGGTAATCTTGAAAAATAGAAGCAAAGTAATTTAGAGAAAGTGGTGTAAAGTTTGAAAAGTGGTTTTATCACCATAGCAACCAAAACTTTCCATACATACTCTCCAATATTTATTGTAAATATTGGGAAAACCATTACATACAAATTTATTAGTAGAAAAGGACAGCATGTAACCCAATGAGAACAAGTAAAGTGGAAACCAAATTTAGAAACATAGCTAATTTGAGACAAATTTAGATATATATTTTCATAGAAAATTGTTTAAATTTCCCAACACTGTTCACTGTACTAATCCACTTTTCAGCTACAAGGAGTTTGTAACGCATCAAAAGTTTTAAAATGCGCCAAAAAGATATAACAGTGTGTGCAGTTCTGTTGCAATGCAGAATGTACTGTTTTTACTAGTGAACCTTGGAGAAAAGTAACCTTCCCTAACATGATTGAAATGTAATTACAATTCGATGGCAAGGTGATTCTTGTCTGAGTATAGTCAAGGCTGAGGACTTGAACAGGAAGAACAAATTTAAAAAAAAGGAAGCAATTTGTAATTTCCATTTAGATTCCCAAAACTACGTTGAAAAAGCAAATGTAAATTTGCACACAAGGTTTGAAAATGTTTTACTGAAACTACTGCCGAGTAGCATGAAGCACTGGGGCCCCCTGAAAGCTTTGTACCCTTTTGAGATATTGAAATGGCTGACTTCCAGAACATTCCGTCTTCCAAGTGTGAACTTGACTGTCACCAATTTTGCAGACAAAAACAAACCACTTTAAGTTAATAAAAGTCAAGAGCATATCTGTCAAAAGGACGCTCCCTGTGTCTGATACATGGGATGCTGGCATGATGTTCCAGATGCCATTGAAGTTTCCTAGTCTCGCGTTGACTGGCATTAATTTTACGTAGATGCCCATTTCAATGGCTACTTGATGTAAGCATTAGGCATATTTTATTTATAAATTGTATATTTATTTATGTCCACTAAGTGGACAAATATATTGGGACACCTCGCCATTACACCAATAAGGACTTTTATGACATCACATTCTAAATACATAGATATTAATATGTAGTTGGTGTCCCCTTTGGAGTTATAACAGTTTCCACTCTTCTGAAAAGGCTCCTGTGGGAATTTTTACTCATTCATCCAATAGAGTGTTTGTGAAGTCAGGCACTGATGTTGGATAAGAAGGCCTGTCTTACAATCTCCATTCCATTTCATCTCAAAGGTGTTCAATGGGGTTGAGGTCAGGGCTCAGACTGCAAGCAGGCCTTCTCACAAATGCTCTACTGGATGAATGGGTTAAAATTCCCACAGAAACACCCCAAAATCTTGTGGAAAACCTTCCCAGAAGAGCAAAGGGAGCTGCTCCTTCCATGGGCAGAAAGCACAGTCCTCTAGGGTATTAGGTACAACAGTCTCTTATGAAAAAGAAAAGGTATGGGTTTATTTCAAATGTGCAGATCCCAAACAGCAATCAGTTTGATCATAAATCCAGGCAAATACAGAAAAGAAAATCTTCAAACAAAAGTGTAGCTCAGTTTGATCACTTACTAAACATAAATACTTCCCTTTCTAATCCAGGGTAATAAACAAACAAACCCAGCGCAATAAACATTGGTTTTCACCAACCTTTAGCACTTTCTCACTCTGCATTGTCCTTCTCCCAGCAGCCCAGCTTCCATTCTGCCTGTCTCTTCTGAGGTCTGCTAGCTAAACAAAATGAAGATGCAGAGAAAACGATCCAACGCTGCGGAGAACGAGACCGCCAAACTGAACACAATCCAAATAACTCCACCAAAATCCATACATGAAAGGTCTTTATTAGGTGGCGATAACCATGGGGGGGACAATCAGCAGGGAGTAGAAGACTGGCCTAGTTAAAGCCTCATCAGCTGCTAATTATGCCAGGTGAAGAAGTACAGGCTATCGGGGATTCTGGGTCCCAAATATCTTCTTTCTACTACACTCCCATAGGCCTACATATATATATATATATATATATATATATATATATATATATATATATATATATATATTCCACAATGCTGTAAAATGTATAAACAGAATGAGTGGTATATTACGTAACAATTTGGACTTACAGGAACAGAAGGTGAGGAGGGACCTGCTTAAATTATCTTACAATCTAGGAAGAGGTAGGGGTTTAAAAGCAAATGGTTGAGGTGGACCAGACATTCAGGCATATTTCAGTGTAAACATTCATTAAATAAATATTAACCCCTTAAGGACAATAGGGGTTATTACTCGTAGTATATTGTGGGACAATGGCTATTTTAACATTTTTCGGTGTTCCTGTTTAGCTGTGATTTTCTTCTCTCTCATTTCATGCTCCCACACATATTATATATTGTTTTTTTCAGGACAAACAGGGCTTTCTTTAGATACCATTAATTTTATCATATCATCTAATTTACTATAAAAAAATGATAAAATATGGGGATTTTTTGTTAAAAAATTACTTTTTCTCACTTTTTAAACAGAAAACTTTTACTCATCTGCAAAAACGAATGAAAAAACCTGCTAAATAGATTCTACTATTTGTCCTGAGTTTAGAAATACCCAATGTTTTTATGTTTTTTTGCTTTTTTCTGCACGTTATGGGGCAATAAGTACAGGTAGCGTTTTGCCATTTCAAAACCTTTTTTTCCAAATCTGGTAATTCTTCCCCCCATGTGCCATTTCAGGTATCTTTGAAGCCGGCCAATGAAATTTACCCCATCAAATCATATATTTTTAAAAACTAGACACCCCAAGGTATTTGAAATGCTGGTATTTTAACCCTTTCAATGCACTAATTTTACCACTACCCTTTGTGAAACTTTATGGTAGTAATTCTTTTTGTATTTTTTTCACACATGTTGTATAAATTTATCGCTCCTGGTGTATGTCCGTGTCACACAACACCCCAATATGTGTTCAGTAACATCTCCTGAGCGCAGCGATACCCCACATGCATGGGTTTGTAGGGTTATTTGGGAGGTAAAAGGCCGCCTTTGTGAGGTGTGTATTTTTTTGCCATTTAGACATCTGCCCCATGTCCCATATTTGGGACATCTTTGAACCCGGCCAATTCAATTTACCCCATCAAATCATATATTTTTTAATACTAGACACCCTATGGGCATTTGTAATGCCAATATTTTAACTCTTTCCATAATGGAATTTTTGTAAAGATATTAGGACATATTTTGTAAAAATTTTAGGACTTGCTTATTAAAAATTTTTTTTTTTTTTTGGTGACAGTGGGGATTTTTACATGTTACCATATTTTTGACATTTTTTTGAAACATTTTTTAAATTTTTTTTTTTTTTTTTTTTTTTTTTTTTTTTTTACTAGTCACTCTCACTAGTGAGCTGGGCTCCATTGACCTTGCATGGTTGGATGCAGTACCTGCATTCAACCTGCAGGAGGAGCTCGAGAGTTCTCAAGAGGGTCTGGATAGACCCTCTATGAACTCATTTCTATTGTTAATGCCATCCTGTGAATGACGGCAACGTCATTCACAGGATGGCACTTGTGGTTGCTCTTCGGAGCAATCACAAGGCGATCGGGGGTCGGGGGGTAGTGTTGCTGACATGCCTCGATATCGAGGCATGTCAGTAACACCATTTATGCTTAGGAAGCGATTCATATCGCTTCCTAAGCAGTTTTAGCCGGGCGCCGCCGCGATCTTTGATGATCGGTGCGGCGGCGGCCATTTTTCTTCCGGGGAGGGCTGCCGAGGGCTGCCCTCCCCGGATCCACGGTCAGCCTCACTTGTGAGGCTTCCGTGGATGCTGCAAAGCCGCCGATCGCGGCGAAAACGCGGCGCTGCAGCTATTTAACGGCAGCCCGTACATGTACGGGCATTGTCGTTAACCCGTTGCACGGCAACCCCGTACATGTACGGGGATTGTCGTTAAGGGGTTAATATATTAATATTGTTAATATATTTCCAGACTGACATTAGGAATGAGTCTAAGAAATGTGGGGCAGAGGGTAGTCAACATGTTATTTGAACGATTCCCCTGACTTCCCTATGGGTCTTAAGGGTTTTTTTGAAGAATTGGAGACAAGTGGAGGTTCTAAAAAACAGGGTAGGACATGCCGTAGGTTAGGGTCAGCCCTTGAGAAGCCTTGCAAATGTGCATGAGACATAGATATCAGAGCAGAGGACACGCAAACATCATCAGGTGAATGGAGGGACCAGGCTGTGCAATTGGAGATGTTGTTAGGAGAGCCATTATGAAGAATTTTGTAGGTGAGAGTCAGGATTTTAAATTAAATACAAAAACATACAGGACGCCGTTGACAAATGAGGGTAGAAATATAAAATCTCCAGAAGTCAATTCAGGTTTGTAGAAGGACCCATATTGGAGGATTATAAGATTTGCTGCAAAAACATTTTTTTGTGTGGGTAGATAATATTTTAACAGCTGAACTTTCATATATAGAATGGTGTCTTTTATTTCCCAATAATAATTGTTTCAGCTAAACTAGCAGATATCACTGTCTTTCATCAACACATTATTTGCAACATCTATTCATCAAACGTAATTGAAACCAATGTAATAGAAATAGTAAAGCTGCAAATTTAGAGTGGATTCGTAACAATAAAATTGCTCAGTTTTATCCTGTTTCTTAAGTCTATCATTTACAACAGTGCAATTTTAAGAGCACATGTTACTTTTTCTGCTCCTTAAATGCAATATTTGATGTGAAAAAGGCAGTTTCCTAAAAGAACGTTGTGGGTGGCCTGCATACTAAGCTTAGTTTGAATCAAATATTATTACTAACTTGATGTGTTCCTGTGCTGCCAGAAGACTTGTTTATGAACATAAGCTCGAGAAATGACCTACTGATTTTCCATAAAACAGAATTAATTTGATGTCATTCTTGCTTAAAACGGCTCATCCTTTAACTTAATAGCATAAACAATGTATGCATTTCTTGAATCAAAGAAAAGTATAGTTTTGGGTGACATCTTTATTTAGGTCTTTTTATATTAGGCTGTGTTTTTTTTGTCTTTTTCCATTTAAATATAATGTGATTTTTCACTATTTTTTTTAAATATTAAACATTACACTCAAAGGTTTCTACGGTAAATATGGATTTGCCAGAGAGAAAAAACTTTTACAGCTGGCTTCAAATAATATTGTTGTGGCTTATTCATTGAAGTGTAGCTGGGAGAGCGAGTGTTGGCTTGAACAAAACACAGTCTAGTTTGCCCACCTTTACATTAAATAGGAATTCTATAGTGTGTTATCACTCCTTCATCATATCTCAATGGTTAGTGAATATGTACAACTACCTTGTTTGTGTTCTCTCTCTCTTACTGGATAACTGTGACATCATTCCCAATCTGGCATAAAACCAATATTACACATAATTACACTATAGAAGGTAGCAATATAACAATGTCCTCAAGTCTTGCCAAGGTTAATCTTGCAATGTAATACACAAAAAATTCAAAACACACTGTTCAAAGCTTTTTCTTAAGATACTTACTTTTTTCCTTCAAATCATTGACTATAAGAGAATATTTAAGATCTTTATATATTATTATAATGATTTTAGAATTCTAACTTTTATATTGAGTGTAGGGAAAAGTTGAAAACCATTTAATCTGAGAGCTGAGTCAAAGATCTGGCAATCTAATTTTTTATCTTACAACGATGGGAGCATTTCATAACCTCCTTACTCAACTAATATCTTTTTATATGCATTAGTAACCACAATGGAAGACTTCTTACGGATGAGCTTTTAGGCCATGAACGAGGAACTAAAACATTTTAATATGTTTCTGCCAGATTTATTGTCTTAGCCATTTACCGTTCTCCTTTGTCAGTAGAAAGGCCTTATCTGACTCAAAAGGAATAATAAATGTTTGCAGAGAAAGGCTACATCCTCTGCAATTCTAAAGTAAAATTAGATATTATATTATGCACTTTTTTTTACTGTTAACTTTTTTTTTATCTGGAAAATAATGATTGTAATTAAAACATTTATTTTATTTGTATGCCATGAAAAAAAAGGATACAGAACAGGAATATATAGAGAAAAGGAGCATCTGTACAGGATGAGATCTGGATACATAAAATGATGACTAGCAGACTGGATGGGCCGAATGGTTCTTATCTGCCGCCATTTTCTATGTTTCTATGATCAGGGTGTGAGGATATTAGTATAGTTGTTGTTTTAATGTTGGGGAAAATATCATCACAAAGAAATAAGTATAAAAGTAAAGTGGGCGGTGTCAGTAAAGAATTACTAAAACCTTTTGAAATTGGGTTATTCTTGCTTTAAGTATATCCTGAGAATCAAATCTACTTTACCTGTTTCTTGCTTGTTGGCTCATATCCAATAGCGATGTGTTCTGCCCTAGAACAAGTAGATCTACGCACTTATGTACCCTGGTCTAGGATGACAAAGCTGGGGGCAGATCGCCCTCTAAGGGTGAAACCCCTCCCCCCCAGTGCGCTGATGTTCAATAGGCCAGTTACAGTGGAGATCTCTGGCCAGCTCATCACAGTCTCACTAGACTGCATTAAAAGGCACACATCATCTTTAAGACACAGAACGCCAGGATTTGACATCATATGGGTCATGCGTAAGGAAGCAGGACACTGAAGGGTTAACTCCTTTGCCACATTACTGGGTACAGATTATCCTATTAGTTCTTTACTTACTCAAGCCAGTTGAAGACATCAAAGATACCCCTTGTTAAAGGCCCCTTTGCTCTACAGAGGTCTGTACCGAGACTTGTCTAGCACTGTTCCCCTTCACCTATTGGGCAATCAGGCATCTGGTTCAAAGTGAGATATCTGATCCAAATAGACCTAACCGGTCCCTTTCCAATATGGAAGGCACATCCTCCAAAGCATGCTGAACATAGGTCAGAACTTCCTGATCATATATGATATGACATCAAGGGTGGCAGCTGTGGAACATAAGTACTGCGTTCCATAATAAAGCTTCATAATTCTAAAACGTTTCAAAAGCTTGATCAGTCAGAGGTTACATAACAGTCAGTAGATGAGAAGTAGCCTGTGATTGGTTGGTGACATACCTTTTCATGATAATAGCAGGCATGTTTGAAAGGGGCAAATAAGTCATTGCACATGTGATTTCAGTGCTTCTCAGTCTGAGGTGCACTCTGTGTGCTGTGTTTTTTTTAATTAAAACAAAATAGTGTAGGTAAGCAGTTGGGATCAGATGGTATACAGTGATAAGTGTATTTTTATATTAATGTGAATTAAAATACACTGAATAAGTGATTTGATATAAGGGAAGATCATTGTTTCATGTCTAGTGATTGACATGTTTACTGTGGCATGTCAAATTCATTCCACGTGTGAACGCATTCTATGTTCAGGATACAAAAAAATCCTATCACTTTATAGTTATGAAAAGGTGTGCTCATTATTCATTAGCCATCTTGAATTTCAAATGAAATCATTTGGGTATGAACTATTATCAGTTTTCACGCTTGAATCTAATAAACTTGTTCCATCATGATGCATCTAAATATTAGAAAATGTTAGCAATTGCAAAGATTTGTACTTTATTTATCTATAGAAATATTTGCCAAAAACAAGGCATCACTATTATTATTATTGTTGACCCTTAGATTGTTAGCTCACAAGGGGTGCCCCGCCATTCTTGCCAGGAACATAGTGTAAAAGTACCATACGGCTAGATGGCAAGATCACGGGCAGGGTTCTCAACCCATGTTGTGTCTTTATGTGTTAACCCCTTAAGGACCAGGCTGTGTTTTATTTTTGTACCCTCCGTGACCGAGACGGTTTTAACATTTTTGTTGTGCCAGGCACGTCATTGGTCGTTAAATGACCATTTTTCCGTGATGGGCTTGGCACATCATTGGTCGTTAAAGGGTTAATGTATATTTCTTATGTATGTGTTAACCACGCAATTTAAACTGTACACAGTGGCATAAGGACATAAAAAGTAGTGCCTCATATAACAGTTTGAGGATATCATATGCAGTACATCATTTAAGCAGACAGTAATAAAATACACCATTTTTTTTAAAAAAAAAGCACGTTCACGATAAAAAATGTGTTTACTTTTGTGGCAAAAGGCAAGAAAAGAACATGTAGCGAACCTCCTGTGTATACCAATGGAGCCGTCATCTAAACTTGTTCTGCAGAAAGTTAAGAAGGCAACAATGCCCACTTAATAAAAATAGAAAGGTTTAAGCCATTCTCATAAAATACTCATCCCACATAAACTGTTCCTGTGCCCTTGGTAACTGATTAAACAAAAAATAATCGCCTTTTGAACTAACACTTGACCAAGCGAGACACAGCCATATCTTTGGATTAATTACTACAAAACATAACACTTGGACTTGCTTTGGATCCCAATATAATGTTGCTGTGCTGCAGGTATTTTAATTTCTATTGCTGTTCCAACACAGGGCTTACTTAGCTTTAGAGATTTTGATCTATTAATCTGTTAGGCAGGGTACATATTGAATCCACTCTTTAAATTAATATCTGCTGAATGAGCAGTGCTTTGTAGAACTCGAGCTTTATGTTGTCTTCAGTGTCTGGCTTTGTGTCTGATTATGACTGAGGAATTCTAAAGTGACAAGGCGCCTTTTGTAACTGAAGAAGAGAACAAAAAGCCTTCATAACCATATGTGAATTATCAGCTAAACCACAGAACAAAAGGGCATATCTGTCTCATTATTTATTTTAAGATCATTGGGAATCACTATGGCTTTGGTGTATAAGAACACAAGAATAGATATAATACTATATAATAGATATATATGATAAAATATGCATTCAGTAATTTAGTTAGAACAAATAAAGGTCTGATAATGGGTATTTAGCCATTTTAGTTCAAGAGAAAACCACAAATCTCCAAACATGTAAAAATGCCTCTTGTGTATCCAGCACGGAATGGTCAAGATTAGCAGCTGAGGATCCACAATGCAGAGCCTGGACATGAAAGAGGATAGGCGACACAGACACAGGCGGAGTAGTCAAAAATGAAGCCAAGGTCAAGGACAGGAGCAGGCAGGGAAAACTGGAGCGAGCCAAGGTCATGAAAAAACGCAAACAGAGCCCAGAGTACTGAATAAGAAACTCTTTGACAGGGAATGAGTGGTCAGCTAATGTGTCCTTAATTTCATGTGGCATGTGCATGCACGGTTGGCCGTTTATTCATTCCGTCGGCCATCTTTGGTGTGGTTTTGGTGGGTAAGGAAAGCCGATTGGCCATCTTGGAGATGGCTCGGCACGCGGATTCTCTCTGGCGGCTTTGGTGAGTATTGGAGACTGCTACGTCCGTAGTAGTTGCAGGTAAGTTGGCTACATCTTGTTTCAATGACAAGCCTGTGACAATAAGCTCCAGGTATCAGAAGGTATCAGAAATCTTGCTTATATTTACATGTATTTACATAGATACATGTATACAACCCAACCTTTAATTCCCCTGGCGGCAATCCTATTGATGAGATTAATTAAACAATGGAGTTCCTACCTGTGCCATCTTTGTTTGACAGCCAGGCCGGAGCCATCTCTGAGTACCTTGGGGCCCTGTACGACAGGTCATTCTGTCACAGTATCCTTTTTAAAACTTGACTCATAGGCTGGTACCAACTATGTGTGATATGTGATGGTAATGAATTTGTCTTACTCCAATTTCAGTTGGGTGTAATTATTCTTTATGTTTGCAAATTTTGTTAATTACGCATCCTGCCAATTTTCTGTTATTATATCCTAGCTATAGGGCTAAACGATAATACTGCAGTGGGGAATACTTGAACAAAATCTAAATGCTTAATGTGCAATTCTGTGTATCCTTACTTTTAAATGAAACAAACATATTGCAAGACTACCCCTTTTACAGACCCTCAGCTCAAAGACTAATTTCACAGAAATACTCAGAAGTCCATACTACCCATCAAAGAAAGCGTTATACTTTGCCAAGAATATTTTGCACAAATTTTTTAAATATATGTTTATTTTTCCTTGATACCGTTGCATACATGTGCATTAATTCTGCATTTAAGTAGCATTTACCATACCTGTGATTTTCTCAGACCTGCCCAAGAGGTTCTTTCATCTAGGGGATTGAGATGAGATATAAATGCGTTTCAGAATATTTGACCCAGTATGGTGCTGTCCTTAAGCATTCAAGTATGCAGAATGGATGGCACGGTTAATAAGTTGGTACCCACTTTATGCTATCTGTCTAATTCTTTACTTGATACGATGCAGGGCAATGTCATCTTTAAGTGCATGGTCTTGGTGAGAAGAAAATAAATAAGGTGGATAAGTAGACAGATACAGTAATTGTAGGTAATAGTAAGAACTCCACAACATTAGTGAAGCAAGGTTAGCATGCATTACAAATTGAAACGGTTGCTCACAATGGGCCGGGGTTTATTTATGGTGGATAATAATTGACCAGGAATTGATTGGTGTAGCGTGACAAGCAGTTCAGCTAAGGTTTATAAGTTTGCTAAATAACAATGTTATGTGAACAGCTGGGGAAAAAATGGTTTTCTTGACCTTGTGATATCAAATAATTTAGAGCTTACGTTAAACAATCAAGAGAACACTTACGGAATAATGGCCTTAGCATGGTGTCATTTGAGATTAGTTTGAAAGAACAAATGTATGTGGGAATCAAAACAGAATAAAAATGTTTTATAGCTATTTCTATAGCTTACATGCTGCCTTCAAATTTTGTTAAAATTAAATTTATCAGTATTTCCCTTTAGAACAAAAATATAAGCCATGATAGTATTACATACATATATGTGTATATAAATATATATTTATATATATATATATCAGCAGGCTTATAGTAATGCTTAGCCCGGCATTATGTTAAATGTCTTCGAGTCCTATCTGTATTGCTTACGAAGGATCAGTGGGACTGCACGGCATTTTAACCTGTTGAGACTATCAAGCAACTTAATGTCTTTTTTTTTTTAAAGTCTATAATGAAAGGTGAATCCAGAAGGTGTCAGGGAACTCCCCCTTTGGGAACACCCCCCGAATGTCGATGCGCCGGAAAACGAATGCAGCAAAAACGAAGCAAACATTTTGTCCAAAGCAATTTTGTTTGCTGTGTACAAGTCTAGTATTGGCTGCATATGTGCTGATTTCTTGTTCTGTTTTGAGTACATACCGGTACATATTGGTCATTATGTATTTGGGCTGTGTGTTTTGACCAATTCTTATGGTTGAGAAGCCCCTCCTGCCACACAGGTGCTTTATTAGTGGTATCCAGAGAAGACATTAAGCCTCTGATCAGTATGCTATTTTGGAACTAGGGAAGCAATTGTGAGTGGCATCCGGTGATTTGGCATTTGGGTTTTTCTGATTTAGGGGGCCCGGGGGCTCCCTGTTTTCTGTACACCAGAACAGTTCACCGCAGGGCAATGGGGGAAAGGGCACCAGGCATATGGCCACAATGTTTACACTGGGTGGGACAGGGGGAGTGGATGATATTGTATTTCACTTAGTTCTGTATAAACACAAGCTTCCTGTTCAATAAACTTTAGTCCTGTTTTCCCCCTTCATCATGTTTCGACTGATGTTTGGGTGGGGATCAATATGACACTGAACACAATGTGCAAAAGGGAGATACTTATATTTATTAATTAAAGAAAACATATGTATTAGAAATACACTATAGATATGTATATATTAGGGATGCACCGATACCGATACTGGTATAGGTATCGGTGCCAATACACAGCAGTTCTCCGATGCCGAAACCGATACCCTGCCTGAATCACTGACAGGGCTGTTCTGGCCCACCGGGATACCAAGGCATTTCTGGGGGCAGAGTGGAATATAGGGGGATATAAAGTATTTTTGGGGGCAGAGTGGCAAGCCTGGGGGCAGATGTGCATAACTGGGGGGGCAGGTTGGCAAATAAAAGGAAATAAAAACAAAAACATTCTCAATCATAGCTTTTATTAAATATGAAATTGAATTAATAAAGAAATAAAAGTTTCTTACAAGAATATCGTGAAGAATAATGTGATCACTGTTTTGTTCCACTGAATAAAATGGAACTTTTTCATCAAAATTTTTTTGCAGTAGTAAATGTTTTGATTCCATTATGTGTAATGTATTTAATGTATTAGGGCCTTTTAACACTTTAGCTTTCTGGCATTTTAATACATATAATGTGATAAAAATAATGTTTTATAGTTATTTGTAGGGCAAATAGTGTGACTCGGGTATGTATAAGGGGTGCGTGTGAGTATAAGAGCTTGACCGCGAGATAAACTATACGGGGCTAGTCTCCAAATGTTTCCAGGGCTGCTTTTCATTCCCAGTCTGGCCCTGATCACTGAGCGAGCGTACGCTGCCACAGTCAGTCAAGTGCTCGCTCGCCACCCAGCTCCTATACCAATGCTGATTCACTGACTGGTCCCAGAGTGTCAGTGTCACTCCATTTTGCCTGTCTCCATTTTGCCGGCCTCCGTTTTGCCTGCCTCTGTTTTGCCCGCCTCTGTTTTGCCCGCCTCCGTTTTGCCCGCCTCTGTTTTGCCCGCCTCCGTTTGGCCCGCCTCCTGGTGCTGCTCCCATGCTATGATTGACAACGCATGGTAGGTCATCACAGCTGCCAGACATGTGAAAATATATCACATGGCATTAAAAAAAGTATCGGTAATTGGTATCATTGAGTACTTGACAAAAAGTATCGGTACTTGTACTCGGTCTCAAAAAAATGGTGCATCGCTAGTATATATATATATATATATATATATATATATATATTATGGGAACTGCTGTTCTTGGGATCTCCATTATTATTCCTCCCATTGAGTTATCTTTCCAGTATTGTTAAGTTTGTGACTGTTGATTAGTTAAGACAGCCTGGGTTGGGTGACGCTAAAGAGGTGATGCTGGGTGTACTTTTAAACTAAATATAACTGCCTAGCTGAAATAAGGGCTATAAAAAGGCCCCTTTAAATATGATAATACATCTAAATTAACCTTCCAATTGGCAGTTATCCTGGACACAGGCCAATAATTGACTGCCTAAGACATAAGTGGCCATTTCCAGATCTGGAGATGCACACAAGCAGCTTGAAGGGTGATACATAATTCATTTCTCAGTACTTGAAAATGTTAATTGTTTGATTGTATGCTATTTAAAGAAAACCCAAAATTCTGGCAGGATTGCAGCCTTCGAGGACTGAGTTGGACATCTCTGTTTTACAGGGCTTAGGCAAATCAAAAGAAACCCTTCAATGGATGTAAATGGAAAAACAATGAAGAAAGGGAATGCTGGCTGTATGAGAAGTGATTTGAGGATGTTGGTCAATGTGTTCAGAACAGGATTCAGATATGATTTATTCCCTTCCCAGATACAAATGAGAAGCCATACACATTTGATATATTTTTTGACTTAGAAAGTACAAAACCCAGTATTTAAGGGCTACTATAAACAAACAATGAGAAAGTCCTAAAGAAAATGGCAGACAGCACCTGTTTAACTGAATAATCCGGATTTTGGGAAATGTTCCAGGTGAGGTTTCTGATTAGACAGTAACTAGGACAAACTAGTTCAGGCCTTGATAGACGAAGACAAGAATACTTCCGATGGTACTGCCACCCAGTAGCCTCCAGGACTACCAAGAAAGTACCAGCTATATATTTTTAATAGAAATGTATAGTGTGCCTTACAGTTATTTTCCTGCTGGTCTGGCACGAAACCACAACCGAGTGACACAAGTTTCTCTCCCCCCTGCTCTATTTGCACTGTATAGAAATTACTAGAAAAGAGCTGATCCTTTGTTCGTATATATAACAGGTTTAACATTCTGATTGTGACATATTTTTCCTCTGGACAGTCCCAATTGTCTTGCCAAGCTGCCCCATTGTCCCATTTTGGCTGGCAGTGGGGAAAATATCTCCCCTGACTGGCCCAGAGAACATACAATTGTTTGTGTTTCAATAGCAGCACCCATGTGGCCACTTCGTAAAGCTCTACAGTTGGGTGTCGCAAGGTGATTGTTCAGGTTAAGGAGACAGGGTTGCCCTTACCTTGGCTCCATCCACCCCACCACCCCCGAGCTATGTTGGGAGTAACATATGACAGAGAGTAGATAACAGAGGCGGAACTGATTTGTATAGTGATTTACATAGATTACATGGATGTATGTGTCACAAATGATTAAAATACTATTAAGCATAAATATTACATACAGTATTCGTTCAAACAGCACAGACTACAAAGAATCACCATGAACAAAGCCATAAATAACTACAGCATAAGTAATAATAATAAAAAAAGCGTCAGTACTGATTAAAATATAATGATAAAATAACCGCAGGAAGCGAGGTATAAAAATGCTTGTTGTACTCAGTGCCTTACCTTTAATGAATAATGTCTTTGTAACATATTCATAGTAATCTCTTCTCCTACAAGGCCAACCATTGGGATTTTGAGAGGTCTTGTAAATCACAGTTATTGGATGTACTCAGGAGGTCAGTGACATATGGCAGGGGGTTTGTGCAAATTAAGATACCTGCTATTTTACAATATTTTCAAGGAAGAGCCCTCATTTACAAAATCCTCTTTTTTTGATGACACAGAAAAAAAAATTGATCACAAGTACTTGCTCTGTTCATTTTAATTAATTTGTATTATTGATTTTACGACCAGATGTTACAATGTAATGGTTCCTTTTGCTTAATACTCTATTTTTTTCTTTTACATGTAAATTATGAAATTCCCATTTTAAACAAATGAAACTATTTTTGGTATAATTTGCTGTATTCTCATGACATGTTTCTCCTCTTTTGTGTAACGTATCAATATTGCTGCACAGCATGTTGTAATCTGTAGCAAGCCACTAGTTGAAGATTAGACATTTCCATTTTTAGGGATATCCCATTATTTCAGTTTATTCATTTAAACATTTCATTTTTTTGTATGGGGGGATTTTGCAGTAGTCGATTTGAACATCAACTAAAACCTCAACTCGCTATCAACTTTAAACTATCCTGAATCTGAGACGCAGTCAAGGATTAATTGAGGTTTGGGTCTTTACATACCAAAAAAACGGCAGACTAAATGGGCAAACTGGTTATTATGGGCCATAAAAATTCTAGGTTTTTAATATTCAAGTTGCTTTGCGAGTTATAGCATGCTCGACTTAAGTAGAGTCACGTTACTTACCTTAGCCTTTTTACTGATTTATGGACCTTTATTAAACAGACCACTCTGTATATGCGTATCATTGTATTTATAAATTGGTGTTCCTAGGGCTGACCTTATGTATGAATAAGTAAGACTGTGAGTTTATGATAATGCAGCTTGGCCATCTTAATTCGGGAAGATGTTCTCCATCTGTAATTGTTTCCCATTATATAAATCCACTTGCACATTTCAGAGACCAACGGTCACAATGGTAAAAGTGTTCTAAATAATGTTTGTGCATGGTGTGCCACCTTCTTAACATATTTAGGAGGTTACCATAGGACGGTTATCCAGATCCAGCTCCAGATGTGATCCTGTAGAGAAGATACAAGAATAATATCAAAAGACATTCCATCAGTTTTTAATTAATAGCATCATACTTTTTGGCAGTGAATGGGGTTAACTGCTGGCAGCTCAAAAGTTAAACCAATTTGCCATGTCCATTATTTACCTTGACCATATAGCTAACACCATCCGTCTGTCATTCTTGCCTAGCTGTAACAAACATGGCACTGTTTCTTAATCTTCTGCATTGGTATATAATTAGACTGGCACTGTACACACTGGCTCTCCTGTAGGTTTAATTTATTTGCTATATGTTTATCAAATAGATTTGCTTGGAAGCCCTCGCTCTCACTGTTGAGCCAAGGATCCAGAACGCTTAATTAGAGTGTGCACATAATATGCAAACATTTCATTCTTTCGCTCTACGCTCACAGTACACAAGGTGCCTGGGAATGCAAAATGACTTTATTTTCTTGTGTATTTTAGCATCCCTTCTGTGCAACAAACGTATTTGATTCTTCAAATACAAGTAACATTTTTATGTAGAAAGGAGGCTCAAAGCAATCCAGGCTTTTTTCTTTTTCTTTTCGTGGAAACGTGCGGCTATATATTGGTTGTGGAAGCTTTCTTTATGTTTTTCTGCGGATTCAGCAAAGAAACAGGCATTTGATTTTGAGCTTTGTCAGCTTTCAAAACTAATTAAAAATACACCTCTCGAGGTCCGGCAGCTGTGAGTGATTTTAGTGGCTGCCATTATCCGCTTTCAGATTTGATTTAGAGGTAAAATTAAACTACCTCACTCATATTACAATGAAACAAATTACTGCTTGTTTTTCTTAGTATTAAGATGTCAGGGACTTAATCTAATAATGGAATTGAGATGTGGCATCTTCCTGATCCTGGGGGATAAGGTTTGTCAGGAGTATATGCTGGTATGTGTTTTGTAGTTTAATTGTACATAGGCATATCAAAGAGATTCCCCAGCCTTCTGGAGCTCCAACGTCTTACTCCTTATTGGAGATGGAGAGCTGGCAGAATGTGGGTGTAGGGGACTGAGCCGAATGACAAATTTCACCCCACTCATGGATCAAAGGCTGCCCCAAAAACTGACTAATCAACAATGGTTCCCTGAGCCTCAAGCCCAAACTAGGAGAGTTATATTCTTGAGTGATTCAGATACAGAGGAGATTATTATTATTATTATCTTTTATATATATAGCGCCAACAATTTACACAGCGCTTAATACAATACATATATTCAAGGGGTATGACTAGATGAGAGTTGACAGACTAAGACAAACCGATACATTAGGAGGAGATATACCTACTATACAGGTTTCCAAACAGTATAGTTGCGGTAGTACAAGGGACAACATATTTGGTTTGAATCTAGGAGCCAGCCCAAAAATTAAGGAGCCACCTTTACTTTTCTTCCCCGATACTGTTTTTATTTTCGTTTATTACCCCTGGTCTGCAGTTAAAGAATGTTTGTTAGGGCAATACGGCATAAAAAAACACCTTTCTTCAGTGCTGCACCACTTTGTACAGTAATGCAGTTAACCCCTTCATGACAAGGGGTATTTTACTACCATAAAGACTCAAGCTTGTATGTTTTACCATTATTCCGTTTTCTGCGTTTTAGTGTACTTGCCAGAGATGAAATTATTTCAAGGTTTCATATTAAACCATACCCATGCTAATACATTTTATTTATTGGGGCATGTACCTGGACTTGCTTAAGCTCTCTCATATGTTGTGGAACTAAATATGTTAGTGCTTATACATATGTAATCATTTTATAGATTAGTACACACACATACATACACTGCTTCCCCTGCTTCCCCCTTTCCCTCTAACCTCATGGAGACCTGTATGGACTGTGTGCAAGCTGTCTGCTGCTGCCTTTCTACCACCATGGTGTCACATAACATGGGAATTGTATACCATGCATCCTTGGCTCCTGCCTCAGCATGCCCGGTATCCAAGCAAGGGGCAGCTTCACTGCTTTTCTAGTGACAAGAAGTTATTTATAGTCGCCACGGTGACCTGGCACCCTAGGTTTGTCAAGCATTGTCATACATGTACACATTCTAACAGACACACACTAACATGCTTATGTTCACTAACACCTTACAGTAACACACTCTAACATTATATGCTGACATACACAGTCATGCTAACGCCATACTGTAACATAACACCACACATGCACACACTATCCAACAACGTACACTAACCCATGCACTGGCTAACACTAAATATGTCTAAACACACTAACACTCTGCACACATACACACTGAATCTGACATTGCAATATAGCAGACATGTTGACTCTGGCACCATTCATTTGCACACACACACTGACTCTAGCATTATAAATATACAAACATGCCACTACAGTATACACACACTCCAGTAGTACTGTGTACATATACACACATACACACACTCCATCACTATACAAATGCACATGTACACACTGACCCTAATACTACAGTATACACACACTGACTTCAGCATTATAAGTATACACACTGAATCTGACACTACAGTATACAAACACACTCACATACACCCCTCCCCCTCCTTCCCCTGTTCTGCCATCATGAATCCGGCACACTATGCTTTCCATATAGATATAGGTAAAACAAGGATAAATCCAAAATCCACGTGTGAACGAAATAATACTAATAAAGAATACTCTCCAAAATAGCAGCTTCCAGAAAACACTCTTCCTCAGGTGCTCAAAGACACGATACGATGATTGATCTTTTTTGACTGCATGGACAGAGCTACTTGTTCTTTTTCTCCTGAAGAAGCCAGCGAACCACTGGCGAAACGCGTAGAGACGATAAATCTTCAACAGTGGACTTGGGTTTGCACTGCGTTTTTGCACACTATTCATATATAGTTGTGCCTTGCTGAACTGTAAGTGTATCCAGATCTCCCTCTCCCCTGAATTGTGAAGATACTGCACCATTTGTGGTCTGTTTGTTCTTATAGATTTTCAAGATATTAAACCCTGCAAATCCTACTGAACCTGATGAGCCTTTTCTATTCAACCAGTTTGTGAGTGCAACTTACACCCCCCTCTTTTTTATTTCTTGTGTTTACTTGCTACACTATTAGTGTTGTTTTTGTTTCTCTCCATATATATGCGCTCCATGGTTATCGTATCACACTATGCTTTCCAGCAGAGGTACGATGTATTAACGTGACACCGGTGGGCACCCCCACAAGAAAGCATAAGGTGCCACATTCACAATGGCAGCCCTGGCCAATTTTTACCTCCTTGTCCTGCAAAACCCTGGGTATCAGGAAATGGCCTCCTGTAGTATATGTTTATATTTTCATAATTTGTTCTCCATGCCCTAAAGGTTCAGATACAGGTTCATTGTTAGTTGATGTTTAATTCTAATAAATCAACAAAATACAGTTTGAGAGGAGAGGGTATTATCCATATTACTTTTTTCTTCTTAGTGCATGGCCTGATTTTTAAATCTCTCATTGTTTTTTTCCCCCATCATCCCCCCACTAAGACATGGCCTGTATGGTCTAATTTCATTCCAATTAACCTTGGGAAGTTTGCAAATATTTTTCTCAATGGGTAATCTTCGGTTTGAATTCCAAGGGACTTGGATAGAATGTCCCAATTAAACTGAACATATTTCATGATGATTAATATTATTAAACATATGCAAAGATCAGATGGTTTAGGCCTTCATTAAACAGTTTTAAATAGTGTATTGTGGTTAAATTTGTGAGAGCTTTAATCTCAGATGTTATTCAACCATTCTATGAAGACTAACCTATTATAATGATTCTGGCAAGTTTCTGGTAGTCCTTACATAATGAATAGTTAAAACAATGAGATAATAAGTCATAGTCGACTCTGCCCATCTCATATTTAAATATGTATAGGGTAGCAGGGAAAATATCTTTCCAACAAATCATAGTTACATTAAATCAAGAAAGGGGTAGTGTCGAATGCTTCCTGGCAGGGCATGGGCAACTTTTGGTATCTGGAAACACACATAGCATCACAACTTTTATGAATGCCTTGGTATTATTATCCTTTACTGATAGGTGTTCGGCATATCACTGTGAAATTAATAGGATTGCTTTGAGCTAAGCAAGTGAGATGATTGGGGGATGGGGGGTAGATACCTCAAAACTAAAAGGTAAAATGGACAGTGTCATTTTACAGAGTTTGGTTAGATGCAGGGCTCTGAATAAAATTACCAAATTTAACAACAAATGTATAAATGCACATTATTGTGTTGAGCACAGTGATGCACTCATACCGAGCAAATACTCTCATCTTCTACAAAAGGAGGTTGTCAGAGGTGAGCGGAGGAGATGGAGCAAAGGGATATGGGCACGGGTGATAGACCATAACCTACTAAAATGGGATAGTTGAGAGGCATATATGTTTATGAAACATTATGTATACACCTGTATTGGTATCTATGGTGGATGCGTAGCATTATGTTTTAGTGCAAGAAGGTGGGAATACGACAGGTTACTAAAGGTTTTTTTTAATATAATTAAATGAAATGTATATGCTGCATATTTAATTTTAGTCCTAAATAATAGTAATATATATATATATATATATATATATATATATATATATATATATATATATATATATATATATAAAATTCTAAAACCTTGATAAAATTAGATACTTGTGAAATGCTATCTTTAGAAGAACACAATTTGGAAATGCTCTTATATGATGCATTTGACTTCTGTACGGATACTATTCTCTTCTGTGACACCTGATTCATTGTTCCGCAATAATAAATCATCTAAAAAGAAAATTTCAAGTACTGCTGTATGTGAACATGCACTGGAGAGAGCAAGGTGAAATTTGAAGTTTATTACAGTGAGACCATACTCATTTCCACCGTTCCACTGCCAGAGGGCTATTTTCACTCTGCTGCATATATTGACAAAAGGGCACAAGAAAAATATGTTCTACTTTTTCTGCATTAAGTGTGAAATTGGTTTATTGAGGGGAAAAACTGGAATCTCCAACCCTATGAGAGCTCCCCCTTCGGACCAATCTAGCTTTGAAACCTATTTAAGGCTTTTATTATTTGATTTTGAAGCTTGATCTGATGCTTTTGGTGTTGGATCCAAACATACTTCAATATATGATGTGTCCTTGAAGACAAGACTTTATTTAATATATTGCACTTTTTGCATAAAAGGGTGATACGTAATTCACTTGTACACAAAGGTGTTTTTGATGTTTTATCTAAAGAAATATAATACATTTTTATAGTTGCTAGGTCAGTTTTACTTGAAGTCCTTTAAGATCTTTACATTTTCTTTATCCGCAGACATGGAGGTCACTCATGTGATATTTGGATTACTTTCCCTATTCAAACACCACACTGAGCTGATTCTCTATGGCAGGGGCGTCCAACATGCGGCCCGCGGGCCAAATGCGGCCCGCGAGACCTCGAGGTGCGGCCCGCGTAAGATCGGCAGCCAGGGCAACCGATCTTACGCGAGCCGCACCTCATGCCCTGCTACTTACTTGTGGGAGGGTCTTCTGGACTGCACACAGAGGAAGCGGAGTTCACGTGACATCCTACTTCCTCTGTGCTTTAGCAGAGAAGGCAGAGGGAGGCCGCGCCCCCTGCTGAAGTGTGTAAGCGGCATCGAGGAGCTGCCTTGCAGGTAAGGAGGTGGGGAGGGTGTTTGAATGAGTGTGTGTGATTGAGGGAATGAATCTGTGAATGAATGATTATATGAATAAATGAGTGTGTGTGTGTGTGTGATAGCATGGATGTGTAAGTGCTGGAACCTAGGCATGATGGGTCTGTGATTGCTGTTAGCAATCACACTCCTATCATGCCAAGTCAGCCAGTACATGCTGAAACCTGGCCAGCTGCCCCCTTGTGTATTGATGCTGCCAGCAGTATGGGGTCTGCACTTACAGCCACCCTGTACCAGCATGTACTGGCTGACTTGGCATGATAGGAGTGTGATTGCTAACAGCAATCACAGTCCCATAATGCCTAGGTTCCAGTATTTACTGGATGGATGTGTAAGTGCTGGAACCTAGGCATGATGAGACTGTGACTACTGTTAGCAATCACACTCATATCATGCCAAGTCAGCCAGTACATGCTGAAACCTAGCTAGCTGCCCCCCTTGTGTAGTGATGCTGCCAGCAGTATGGGGTCTGCACATCACTTACAGCCACCCTGTACCAGCATGTACTGGCTGACTTGGCATGATAGGAGGATTGCTAACAGTAGTCACAGTCCCATCATGCCTAGGTTCCAGCACTTACTGGTTGCCAAGTCATATTGCTAATTTTGTCCAATTGTGTGTTACCTACTTTTATTAAAAATTTGAGTTTTTATTATTATTTTTAAAGGTGGGGGTCATTTTCGGTTTTGGCTTAGTGAACCCTGAATGTTTTGGTCCAGAATTTTCATTTTAGTTCATCCCTAGAATAAATCTAGGGAATCCTGAATTTGTAGTCGCAAAACTTTCTAGGCCCAGAAATCAGTGAGAGGAAGAGTAAAGGTTTTGTGTAATTTACTTTTTTTTAATCTGCATATTTTATTAAAAACCATATTTTTTGTCACAGTGAAAAATGAGTGCGGCCCGCGCACGTATACAATTCTGATGAAGTGGCCCACTGCAGAAAAAACTTGGACACCCCTGCTCTATGGCAATGCTAATGAAGTCCTTTTCTCTGTAGACTTTCGTTAGTCAGAGTGTCCAGCTGGTTGATTAAGAACGAGCCATTCCACCGTTCACCACAGGTAGAATGATCAACAGTCAGGGTGCCTAGTAGACTTGGATAAGGTAACATAGCTATTGGGGGGTGTTCCATATATATATATATATATAATTACAGGAAGCAGTGGGGGAGAGGATCATGTTACATGAGTTCTAAATCATGCAGTACCCATACCCCCAAGCTGCCCAGGACAGTAGGACCCAGGACAGTAGGACAGTGCCAACAATCGGGACTGCCCTGCAAAACCAAGACCTGTTGGGAGGTATAACCTGTTATATCTGGGCATAGGTTGCCCAGTTACAGCTGATACATCACTAGCAGCATATTTTCCTTTTCCTATGTAATATTATTATTTTGTTAATTTTTTGAGGGTTGTCGGAGTTCTATAATATAAATCAGATTACAGCTGAGTACAATAATATTTGTCACAGAAATATAAAAATAATATTTCTTGAGGCAAATAACACCTAAATTAATCCTTATTTTTTGCTGTTATAATTTGCCAAGTAAACTCATTAAAGCTTTCCACATTTCCCATAACAAATGACCAATTTTTTCTCAGCAGTATATCATAGGCTCATTGAGTGAATTCCATAAATCTGGGCTGCATATTACCTAAACCAATCACTTCTTTATAATGAAAATATCCCAAATGAAATGTTTAAAGTGCCCATGATCCCAATCTATTGTGCCCAACAGCTATTTTTGCCCATCTTGCTGTTACTGCTGCGATTGTCCCAGTGAAATATAAATGTGAAATGAACATTTACTGAATCTTGTAATGTGTTCACATGTTTTCATTAGCGATAATATATGAAACAATATTCTTCGGTTCTCCTGCTTATCTGAGCCAGGTCACAACTGTGAGAAGAGATGATGACTATTCCAGGCTCATAAATTACTATTTTGTACACCTTAGGTGACTTTTAAATGTTTTGCTTTTAGCTGTTCTCATTCCATGGTAGGTTAAATATCCCCTCCTCTTAATGCTCTATTCTAACATACCGTCGTCTCTAGATGAAATAAATGTCAAAGGTCTGAATGGGGTTTGGGAAATACTTGGATTATGCTCAAAGAAAAAGGAAAAAAAAGCATTTCTTTCTTTTTTACTGTGTGTTTGTTATTAATTCTATTCAACATTATTGTAAGTAATATATCACACGCTATATGGACAAATGTATTGGGACACCCCTCTGAATGATTGAATTCAGGTGTTTCAATCAGAACCATTGCCACAGGTGTATAAAATCAAGCACCCTGCCATGCAATCTGCATTAAAAACATTTGTGAAAAATGCTCAGTGAATTCAAGCGTGGTACTGTGATAAGATACCACCTTTTCAATAAGTCAGTTCGTCATTTTGCATCCCTGCTAGATGTTCCACGGTCCACTGTAAGCGGTATTATTGGAAAGTGGAAGCATTTAGGAACAGAAGCAACTCAGCCACAAAGACCGCGTATGCTGAGGCGCGTAGTGTATAAAAGTCGGCAAAGCTCTGCTGATTCCATAGCTCAAGAGTTCCAAACTTCCACTGGCATTAATATCAGCACAAAAACTGTGCGGCGGGAGCTTCTTGGAATGGGTTTTCATAGCTGAGCAGCTGCATGCAAGCCTCACATCACCAAGTACAATGCCAAGGTTTGGATCGAGTGCTGTAAAGCAATCCACCACTGAACTCTGAAGGAGTGGAAACATGTTCTGTGGAGTGATGAATCACGCTTCTCTGTTTGGATATCTGATGGGCGAATCTGTGTTTGGCGGAATCCAGGAGAATGTTACCTGACTGACTGCATTGTGCCAACTGTAAACTTTGGTGGAGGAGGGATAATGGTATTGAGCTGTTTCCGGTGGTTGGGCTAGGCCTCTGCTTCCAGTGAAGGGAAGTATTAGTGCTTCGGTATACCAGGACATTTTGGACAATGCTATGCTTCCAACTTTGTGGGAGCAGTTTGGGGAAGGCCCTTTTCTATTCCAGCATGATTTTTCCCCATTGCATAAAGCAAGGTCTATAAAGACATGGTTGGATGAGTTTGGTGTGGAAGAAGTTGACTGGCCCACAAAGAGGCCTGACGTCAACCCCATCGAACACCTTTGGGATGAGCTGGAATGGAGATTGTGAGCCATGCCTTCTCATCCAACATCGGTACTTGATCTCAAAAATGCTCTACTGGATGAATGGGTAAAAATTCCCACAGAAGCCTTCCCAGAAGAGTGGAAGCTGTTATTGCTGCAATATGGGATCAACATCATATTAATGTCTATGTGTTTACAATGTGATGTCATAAAAGTCCCTATTGGTCTAATGGTCAGGTGCCCCAATACTTTTGTCCATATGTGTGTGTGTACATACTGTTTAAATAATGGTTCTCCTGTAGGTCTCTAACACAGAACCAAGGGTAAGAATATTAGTGTAATATATTTTTATGTTAGTCTACTTGTGATCATAACATTATTGTATGAGACGTTATAAATCTCTAATCAACAATTAACCCTTTAAGAACAATGTTCTTGTAGCAAAATGTCTTACCTAATGATGAGTGACCCCAATTACACCTCAGAATGAGGTAACACAATAAAAAAAACCTACAATGTACTTATTACACTATTATTATTATTATTATTGTTCGAAAAGTTTTATTTTGGGTTTTTTATTCTGAGGTTGTTTTGTGGGGATTTGTACATTTTGGAAACAAGATGGTTCTTTAAACAGTCATTATTAAAAACCTAAGAATTAATTTATTCATCCTAAGGTCTTGAGATTGTTGGAAAGAGCCTGAGACTTAAGGTCAAAACCTGATGCTTCCTGGGTATGATGTTTATATAGGACTTACAATGAAACGCTGCATTCTCTGACAGCTCTTCCATGCTAACCAGGCCTGGTCAAGCGGTCTCACTCATAAATTGACTAGCGTTTCATGTTCACTGATAGATCAGCTGTCATAATTCCTCAGTGTGTTTTCCCCCAGCCCATCTGTGTTAATGTTCCCAAAATAAAAAATGTTTGTGGAATAAACTATATATATATATATATATATATATATATATATATATATATATATATATATATATATATATATATATATATATATATATTGGATCTATTCAGCTACATATCCATTTTTCTTATTACGTTTTCATTGGAATTTCTACTGAAGTGAATTGCTGATTAGACACTCACTAGTGATTATTTTTCAAGTGCTTAAGTTAACATAAGGAAATTAAATTTATAATGTTTTGATTACCATAGTAACCCATATCAGCAGATAATACTGTTATCAAAAGCTAAGGTATTACTATTTTTCTTGATGGAAATTGGTCTTAATCATGGACATAAAAGTGTTATTGACATTTTACCATATTTATCAGTAACTTATTTGTCCTGTAGGACACATGAGAAATCCGACACTCTTGTTTTCTTGCAATTTTGAAAAAGAAAAGGCTTTATAAATATGAAATGTAGAGTGAAAAATATTGATTTAGTTGTAACGAGTGTGAAAGTACCTCATAGACTTTGCTAAGCTCTAAGGGGAATTCTGTGTAACGATATCCTCTTGAAGATTTCATATTTCAGCTGCTTATATTTCCCAATCAAAGCAGCCAGCTTGAAAAGGAAAAACAATCACTGAAAGGGCAAAGGAGACCTTTTTTAATACCAAATCTTAACTATATAACAAAAGAAACCTTTTTCTGTAATCATCTGAAATACTTTTTTGTGTTACAATGTATTATACAACAGACAGATGTCATTAAGATCAGAGCAGCTATCTTGACTGAAGCCAACAGCAGTTTACGAGGAATATGTAAAGCCCAGGGGATGACATGTGGATGTATATGCTCAAATAACAAACAATCTTAGGCTGTTATTGTTAAAAGTAAAGCAGTAGCGCTTGGTGGTGCTAAAGCACATGTGTACCTTTTAACTGGCTCTGGCATTTTAAGGGTGACAGATGCCAATTATGTAAATCCAGCCGATGGCTGGAAATAAGGGACCATATGCCATGTTTTATGATCTCCAGCAGATGAGTGCATACAGTAAACCAGTACAACACACTATGGAGTAGACTTGTGCATTCTGATTCGTAACTAAATTTGCTGATTTTGTCAATTCCTACAAACCTTCGAAAATGAGGCCATAACCCTCACAAAATGGACAAAAACAAAGAAAAAAAACACAATTCTCATCCAAAAATGTGCAGGCTCTCCCATTCTCTCATACTCTCTGAACACCTTCCTACCTTGCTTGCTGACCGCTTCCGTGTCTCACACCTTTGTGTTTTTCATCTTCTTTTGTTCTCTTCTTTCTTCTCCCTTCTTTCTTCATCTGCATCTCTGTAGACATGACCTCCCAACAAACTATCTGGTGACGTCCTCTCTCCCAATTGGAGGGTCGGGGTAGAGGATGGCCCGGGAAGCTCCACCATTTTGCCCTAAGATAACCCTGTGTGAACTTCCATCAAAATGGCGGAGCTACTGGTGAGGTCCTTTTCCCCGATCGAAGGGGTTGGGAAGAGAAATCAGCGGAAACTGTAATTTTGCACTAAGACAACCCTATGTGAACTTCCACCATTTTGGCGGAAGGTCACCGGGAGGTTATGTCTGCAGAAAAGCGGAAGAAGAGAGAAAACAAAAGATCGAAGAGAGAAGAACAAGAAGATGCAGAACAAGAAGATGCAAGACGTGGAAGTGGACATCAAAGAAGGGAGGGGGATGTTCAGATAGAATGAGAGAGAGTGAGTGAAAATTAAAGTGTGAGAGAGTAAGCAGGAGTTTGAAAGGGTGTGAGAGAGAGTAAATGTAGACGTCGGATAACGAATTTCGTTACCCAATTTAAAATTACTCCCGATTTGTGGCCGAAACGAATGGGCAAAGAATGGAATTTGTTATCCGAAAATGAATGGGAACTAAAAAATTGACCGATTTGCACATGTCTACTATGGAGTCTGGAGCGCTGTTGGCCAGCAGCCCACCAGGTATATGCCCCAGTGTATTAGATGACCAGTCAAGACATGGTTGATATATTGATATAGAGCTGCTCCAATGACAGTAATGTGAATTAATGTAAAGAAAGCAAGACCGTGTTGTGCATACTCTAAGATCTATACATTATCAATGTGTGGCTTCATAAAAGTCACCCACAGTTTTCTTAGATATAACAGGCTGAATTCACTGCAAAGCTCAATTTCTTACATGGAATGGCAAGCTTTATATAGATTTAAATAAAAAAAAAGATGAAAAAAACAAGGGTATGTTGGTCCAGATTAATTAACTACCATATAATTTATTATGTTTTTTTCCCCTATACAGTAGTAGCAATTCATTTACATGATATATTTATCTGAATCATTGAATCCAGCCTGTGTTTATCAGGGAAATAAGAGGATGGATTATGGTAGCTGCATTGTGGGCTTTTTCCCTGCTATTGTTATAGGGGGGCACCTACATGTAAAAAGTGCATTTTAATAATAATAATAATAATAATAATATTTTAATGGGAAAATGGACAGCTGGGAGATTTTTTTCTATAAAAATTTGCGTTAAATGTTAACCCTTCCCAGAAATAATTCTTTATTTAGCTTTTTTGCCCTATTCATCATTTTTCAGAATCTCTTTCAGAAATAACAGTATCGCATACTTTCAAACATCAAACAAGGCATTGTATGCATTTTGACTCTTATTGTTGATTAAGGAAATTCATTTTAATTCTTAACTTAAGCAGGGAAGAGATGACTAAATTTAGTGGGGGGAAAAATCTTGCTTTTTTGAATCAATGGAATAATTTTCCGGTGATAAAAGAGGACACAGTAAAATAAAGTTGAAATTTAACGTATTTTCCACTGAATGTATAAGCAGTGTATTCCAAGTGAAACAAATGTGTGTGTGGCACGAATTGGTTTACAATTTCAGTACAAATCAGTAATTTTCAGTTTTTCCCCCCTTCCTTTTAAGAATAAATGTGCGATCACAGTTTTTTTTGAAAATGTATCACAGCTCATTTCTTTTTTTTCATCTGCATACGTACATTTACATTTGTCAGATCTCTTTTAGGCTCACAAATAATTAATGCACTAAAAATGTCTATTGGGATAGACGGCACTAGAACATGAATTTTAAAACGGTTCTTGCTTAGGAGTTCATGACCTCGAGTCTGAAAATGTTAATATTACGGAGATGTATTTGCTCACGACTAAGTAAACTTCAAGCGCATTCTTCAGCATGAATTTTGGTACGAATCAGTCGTCTGAAGAACAGTATTTACAGTAAAGCGGAGTCATATAAGATAGGATTTTATCGTTAAAGGGGCAGTAAAGGCTGTAAAAGTCTACCGAATATCATAGCATTCCGCTATGCATTCTAAATAGCTAATAAAGCAGTTTGGTAGATGGAATGGCTTCCATTGCCACAAAACACGTTAGTCGGAAGTCCTTGTCTCTAGGGCAGTTCAGGCTTGCCTGATTTTTATGGACGTGTAAATAACGGTAATTGTTTTTACTGTACTCTAGCTGTTCTTTTTATTTTTAAGTGTGCTCTATGAAGATCATTGACGGCCCTAGAGTGTATGATTGATCCCGCTGGTTCTCTTTACTATGTGAGTTAAACTACTGCCACTTGGAAAATGTAGTGATAAGTCATGAGCTGTACAAATGAAATAAATCAGAATCTTAACTGTATACGCCATACGTGCCACGGGAGGCTGAATGGAGTTTTTTCAATACATATTTTCCTTCATTTGGTTTTATGTAAGCTCATAAGCCTTTATAAACCCACCAGTCTTGCCAGGAAAATTGTGTAAAAGTACCACAAGGCTCGATTTTTCAACTCTGTATGTGTCAATGTATATTTGTTTTAAGTTTAAATGGGACAGCGATGTGTAATTTGTTGGCGTTGGAGAAAAAAGTGCTAATCGCTAGATAAAATAACTGCTAGGATAGCGATAATAATTTACCGATTGCTTCCTGTACGCAATTTAAATAAATTCTTTAGAATGCCATCATTTGGAAAGCTTTAACTTACTAGAGTACGATCTCTTATGCTTATCGTAGCTTAGTGAATGCTCACCAATGATCATGCAGCCTAGGAATTCTGAGATTCTTAACCCCATGCACCATGAATTGCTTATTCATTTACAAAATAACTATTCGCATCAAGTTTTGACATTTACACCATATGAGCTATACATCTGTGCATCATAATAATAAAAGAGAAAAGATTAGCCATAAAATGCTGAAAGAACACTGGAATATCAATATATTTCCAATGCTTTACATAAAAAATATAATAGCGTTAGTGATGAAGAATAGATAAAAGCATCAAACATTGTACATACTGAACCATACAGAAATAGCCGGATGAGATTGTTATGTAGCGCTGCTGTCTTGAAGTGCCTTTGTATAATGGTATTACGAGCATTAACTTGCCGGTTAGGATTTTCAACATCTGCTGGAAAGGTTGTTTAAAAGACACAAGTATAATGAGGTCTTTTCCAGGTCATTTAAGGTAAAGGGAAATAATAGTTGGACATACTCCAAAAGAAAATTACAAAGTATGTTGGAATACAATTAGAATGTCTTGACATTAGTACAAATTAGAAATATTCTACTGGCATTCTGTACAGTAGTTAAAGCATTACTTCCGTTTTAAACTTGTATTTTGTTGGTTGAGACATGCACTCATGAAAACCTGAAAGATATGTGGCTGTTCCAGGACAATAAACTAAATACAGAACAGCAGATCCATCAGTTGCCATAGTGATAACTCTTAATTTAGCACTTTTACAGAATTACTCCTTATACATATGGTTCATTCTTTTACTTTAAAAAAAAAAATCGTTGTGTTTTCCAGTGTGCTGGGTAACAGAATAGTAAATATATTTTATTTTCTGTTTCTTGCAATGCATTCAGAAAATATGTCCCTAACGGTGTTTTTTGTAATATTTAACATATTGCATTTAAAAAGAATTAGCATTCTTTCTTCGACTTCTGTGAGAAAAGAAGAATGAGAATGAGACAAAATGTATAGTTACATGTATCAAGTTTCTTAGTTCTTGTATAGTTGTGCAATATAATATATGTTGACATTTTTTTTTACAATAGATCAAGTAGGTCAGTTCTGGTTTTTAGCATTATGGATGCATTTTAGTAATCAAACACAAATCTATGAGAAAACATCACTAAATGTATTCTACATTTTATGCACAAAGTATAAATTATGGTGGGGCACTCAAATATTATCTCATACACCCCTAGGAATGCAAGTATGGAAATGGGAACTCGCATTAAGAACTTGGAAACGACTTTTGGTTTAATAAATGAGTTGCTTGCTTTAAACTTTAAACTTGTATCCGCTCAATTGTTCTTAAGTTGACTGTATGCAAGTAGAATTTTGCAAAGTGCAAAATTCAGCTCAGAGTCCAACTCGCTATTAGTGAATAGACTAGCTGGTCCTTTAACTACTCTTAATCCTACATTATCTAAATGTTTTAATAAATAAAAATTTAATCAAATTTAATCAATTAATAAACCTTTGCAGTATTGTCTGCAGACTAAGATACACAATGTACAGCACCGTGCAAAGGTTTTAGGTTGGTGTGAAAAAATGCTGTAAAATAAGAATGCTCTGAAAAATAGACATGCTACAAAGTGAGTGAACAGAAGAAAAATCTAAATTAAATCATAATTTGGTGTAATTATTGTTTCCCTTCAAAACTGCATCAATTCCTCTAGATACACTTGCACACAGTTTTTAAGGAATTCAGCAGGTAGATTGTTCCAAAAATCTTGGAGAACTAACCATAGTTCTTCTGTAGATTGAGACAGCCTGAGTTGTTTCATGTAATCACAGTAAAACTTGATAATATTGAGGCCATGGTTCTGTGAGGGCCACCCCATCACAGCCAGGACTTCTTGTTCTTGTTATAGATAATTCTTTATTAGTTTGGCTGTATGTTTGGAGTCATCATCATAATGCGGAATACATTTGTTGCCAATCTGACGCCTCCCTGATTGTATTGCATGATGAACAAGTATCAGTACCATGCAAGGAACCTCCACCATGCTTCACTGTTGCCTGCAAATACTTAGTACCTGTGTTGTTGTAAATAGTTGAGTCACTTGACCTTTTTTCCACGATGGGGGTATGCCTTTTTGGGCGCAAGTCTTCCATGAAGACCACTTCTGACCAGACTTCTCTGGACACTAGATGGGTGTACCTGGGTCCCACTGTTTTCTGCCAATGCTGAGCTGATGGCACCACTGAATATCTTCCAATTGCTGCACTAAGTTTCCTAGGCCGACTGCGTCTAGGTTCCTTTGTGCTCCTTCAAAAGAGCTTGGATAGAACATCTGTAAACCTCTACCTTTTATAGCTTCCTTGTGTTTTGTTGCTGTGCTCGGTCTTGCCATATCGTATGACTTTTGACATTAAACTGTTTTCAGCAATTTCACCTTGTTAGTGAGTTTGGCTGTTCCTCACCTAATTGTATTCCTCAAACACAGCTGTTTCTGTTTCACTTAGTTATTGTGTTTCAACTTACATATTAAATTGGGGACCTGTTTGGTATAATTGTTCAATCGTACACCCAACTATATGCCTACAAAGTCCCTGACTTTGTGCAAGTGTACCTAGAAGGATTGATGCTGGTTTGAAGGCAAAGGGTGGTCACACCAAATATTGATTTAAAGATTAGATCGAATTCAATGCAAGTAAAATGCAATACCTGCAGAAATGCAGGTGATTCCAAAGGTTTTCCATGCTTTTTCCTGCAGCTTAGATGAAATTGTTTTATATAGGAATTTATGTATGGACACCATTCTTTTAGTAAATTGTATATTTTTGGGTTTTCTTTGTTACGGAATACTTTGTAAAGGATATCATTTGTTATAGAGTTCTCTCCTTTTACAGACAGAGTGGTAACGCTATAAATATTGTTTCCGTTGAAGAAACATGAAAACTAAAATAAAAGTGTATTTATAGAAAATAATAGCTAGGTCAAATATATTCTAAACGCCTGGAAATAGACGTGTTTAACTTAAATCCCTTGTGTTTGTTCTGTACCTGAGCTGAATATTTTACAAATGATGTTTACATTTAAATAGTGCTTTTTATGTTTGTGTGAAGTTTTTAACATTAACAATGCTTGTCAGATAATGCAGTTTTCCAGGGAAACGATTCTCAAATGCTTTCAAGTGCGTGCAAAGTGGCACCTAAACCCTGTTCCATATTCAATATGCAAGCTTCTTAATGAAATAACATTCCATACTTGTATATTTTATACTGTATGTGCAAAAGAAGTTCTGAAAATGTTGTGGCTTTTTTGTGACGTTAACCCCTTAATTTAGGGACCGCCCATTGTCCTTAAGGGGTTAAATCACTTTAATTTTTTACGCTAATAAAGATATCAATAAACAATAGCATATATATATATAGCAATTGAATGCATCTATTTCTTGGTGGTGAAATCCACACTGGAACTATTTTTTGTTTCATGTATTTATCTTATGCTCTTCTGTTCTATCTCTTATTGTCTAACCCATTTTTTACCATTTTTTTTGGATCATGGGGCTTCAAACTGTCTAGTTTTAAGATACAATATTTCCCAGCAGTGGTTTCCTGAAGGTTTGTCAACATTGTAGGTTTTCAGGATATCCCAAAGAAATCCGCAAGACTATAAAGGAATAACAGGACTAAACAAAATAGACTAGACAAGGACATGAATAGAACCCCTTTCTAGGAGAACAAGATTGGAGATCCCGTCACATATTATGGCCATAGCATGCTTAGCCCACCACTACGCCAAAGTCCTCCAATATATCAGTGGGTCCTAACACTAAACCCTGCCTACTGAATTACTAATAAACAAACTAAACATTGAATCTAAACACATATCAGAGAAAGACATACCTGCAGACTGTGACAAACATAACGGGTGGGGATCAACAAGGAACAGAAGTTGAACCAAAGAGCAGGACTGGAATCAAAGAACCAGAAGTTCAGGACAGAGCATAAGGAAATCCAGGAATGGATTGTAGTGAGACAGGGGAACTGTAGCGAGACAGGAGAAACCAAAGATATGCAGCTCCACAGCCTGCATGGGGAGTGACACATTCTAGAGTAGTAATACACTCATCCACTCCAATATCGCCTGATGTTTTCCTCAACATTTTTATAATAGTACACCATTACGTCATACTTTTAAGACTACTCTCCAATCGGATACCTTCACCTCTGGTTCAAAGAAAAAGGCTTCTTATTAACATGCCAGAATTTACAAACAGTATGAAATTGTATGCGGTATTAGGCATTTGGAAAACATCTACATGTTAAATTGAGTTTACAGCAATAACAAAAAGTATGGTTTAAATTCACTAAAGCATGTGTGTGTTTGTTATTTCTATCGGTTTATTTCAATAATTATGCAAATATGGTTTCCTATGGAAAAAATACATAAACAGCTATTTCTTAAATCTAGCGATTTAAATTATCAGATTACACATCCATTATACTGATTATTGTGTTGAATCAAGGCATTCCGTTAGCAGCCAGTGATAAAAATTATCGTTAAGTCCCACAGTGAAATATTTCCTTCATTCCATTTTCTCTGCTATCATGGTAACTTGGAAATGTTCCTGTAAACTAACTCCTATGTAAAATGTTATTGTAAAATTCGGTCCTATGAAATTTTAACCTCGAGGCATCCAAGTGAAATTTAATTAAGGGACACAACTATACTTATCCAAGTAAAAAAAAAAAAAAAATTGGTGGAAATTATTGTTTCATTTCCTAAATCTGATTTAGTTATAGTATTTAAGTTTACCCTCCGGAAGACTTTGATGAATGAGGTTTATAATATTAAACACATACATATGCCATGCCAGTATCTTGTAGAGATGGACTTGACAAAACCATAGGGTAGCTCCAGGGGAATTATTTTTCTCCTTAACAAACAATCTTTGATAAGCCAAGGAACCCAGATTGCTTTAAACCCTCTGTCTTAAATTTACCTGTGCAACTGAACATCGGTTAGATTCCCCTAAAAGCATATGCTTGAGTCGTCACTTACTGGCCACATTATGCTTGTACTGTGACTATGTTCCTTACTTTTTGGTTATATACTGCCCAGTACCATTCCATGCTTCACCTTCAACTATTTATTTATATTTATTTAATAGCATGGTTGGTTTCCATTTTGTGTAAATTTTCGGAATTAATGCGACATTGGCATCAATAATTTCCCTAACCATTGTCACGGATACTGGCATCCGTGTATAGATACTTAACATATCCCTACCAGTATGCATATGTCATGTTGAGCATATCTTTACATTTTTTGTCTGAAGTTTACCTAGTTTTACCATTACAAACACAGTTTGGATGCATGTGAATTGAATTGGTTCATAATCAATGTGTGAATTTGTCTAGTTAGTAAAAATGTAATCTGTGTACCTTACAACTTGTTAACCTCTGACTGTCAATACAGACATGTACTGCTTTGGGTTAAAACACAGGTGTAACCTGTGCACCATAGTAATAATTAACTAGTAGTTTCTTCTTTGATCTAGGGCAGCAAGACTGCCTTGTTAAGACTGCTATACTATTTGGAGAATACCAAAATTATACTCGAGAATAGTCTGGTATTGAAGTCAAGGGGACTTTATTAGAGTTTATTGATACAATGTGCTGGTGCCACTAAGATGATTTATGACCATCCTAGTGCCGCACTGTTATTAGAACTAGAAAACGTACCAAGGTCTTCTACAGATATTAAATATATGTGGGCAATGTATGAAAAAGTGATTCTGGACTTATCACCATGACAACCACAATATTTTTACAGACTTGAATATTCCGTTGGTTGCTATAGTGAGAAGACCTCTTTAAAAAAATAGCCTTTTATGCATAACCATATATGTTTCAGGAATGTCACAATTAACAGCAGCCAAAAACATTATTGGATCAGGTTTTTCTAACGAATGGTTTTCTTTTATGATAACAAATATTATCTTTTATCTCAAGTGTCATAACTGTGGTAACTGTGGTGATATCAATTAGCTTTAACCCTTTGATGACAATTGACGTCCCAAACAACAGGAGCTGTTGCTGAACACATACTCCAAAATGTGTTGTTTGGCAGTGCCATATACCAGGAGCTGTAAAGTCATACCTAAAGTACAATATGTATGGAAAAACAAAAAATACTACCACAAATTTTGACAACGGCTAGTAGTAGAATTGGGGCATAGAAAGGGTTAAAATGCCTGAATTTAAAAATAGTCTAGTTTTCAAACATCTATAGTTTTATGGGTGTTAATCGAACTGGGGGCAGATTTAGTAAAAAAATGGTTTTGAAATAGCAATATACTATTTGTACTTATTGCCTTAAAACCTCAAAATGTTAAAATGAAGGGTACAAAAAAAAAAAAAAAACCCGCTCTGTCTTAAAGGATATATATTAGTAGGAATGTTTTTAACATTACTTTATCATACCAGCATTTATAGTAAAGAATCCACGAGAGACATCGAATTCTATAAACAGGTCCCACTCGGTTTGCTTTGTCATATGTTAGCAATTTAGTTTATTAAGCCAAACCCAAATTCTTTGATCATGTCTATTAGAAATATGTTAATCATATGTTTATACATTATGGGCTAGAAAAGAAACCACTAAAATGTAGTTATGGTGTGGTCGCTGTAATTGTATACAAAGCGGTTAGTCAAACGATAACCGTATTTATTATGTTAAAGGATATATTATAGCATACGACTTGGATAACACTTAGATTTGTCATTCTGTACAAATCTTTCTGATATTTATTTAGAATGTAATGTTATTATGGTTAGTTAATCACTGTATGGCATAATACATGGTACAATAGATTGTAAACTCCCCAGAGGAGGGCCCTGTTCTCCTTCTGCACCCGTGTGATTTAATGTATGTTAAGGTTATTACCAATTTCATGCTGCCTTTGTTAAATATTTTGACCATCCTCTGTAACAGCACTGCAGAATTTGTTGGCACTATATCAGTTAATGTAATACGCAAAAAGTGCATCATGTTTACTGTTGCATTCGATTGGACAACCATTTGGAGCCGTTGTCATCTGATAAAGGACTTTAACAATAACTATGGTTTTAAAAATGACATTGGCTTACATTTCTGGAAAGTACAGTACATTGTAATGCGTGACCTGACTGTATGACTATAGAGGTTGATCTTCAATTGATATAGCGAAATACTGGCCAACATATACTGTCCTGTGTTTTTCAGGACAAGACCACAACAGGACTTATGTCTCAGCAGCAGACTGTCACCCAACGCCACATGCATAATACCAAAATTGTTAAAGGGACATAGATGAGATGTTCAGTGGGTGCTATACACTTAATGCTGAGACATTAAATTACTCATGCAAAATCGTATTAAGTATGTATGGGGTGATGTAAATATATTATATAGATTATATATGTTATATGGAGTAAGTTACTCCTGGACTTACCACCAGTGCGCTGTCTGGGCTCTCTAGAAGGCTTATTCAGTAGTAAGGGGAATGCTTGTCTAAGTGTTTATGTGCTGTTCAAGGTAACCCAAGGTCACACATTGCCCACATTGCCATCACATCAGCGAGCAGCTTTTACTCTTCCTCTTCCTACACCATTGGTATAGGTAGTCTTTCTTATATAGATGGAGCTTACTTGCCGGGGCTGGATGTAAGCTGAAATTGAATTCTGAATATTTCTCTCAGTGGTAGTCATTCCATAAACCAATACATATAATACATGATTTATTCATACTTGTTTATTAACCACCTGTTTGTGTAAGTCAAATGTTTGTTATATATTACTTGTTATGTTTTCTTTACTGAATTGTACTGTGGGATATGATGGCGCTATCAAAAAACATCAATTAATAATAATGTTCTGGTGACAGTTTTAATGACCTGCACTGAACCAGTGACTCTCTAGTGGCTGTTGAACTTTAGTTGCCAGAATCCTTAGTCGATCAGTAGAGTTTACTAACCTCTCAAACTCCTCCAATTGGTCATAAGTTATAGACATGCATACCTGTAGTAGCCCAGCCCTGGTCGTTGATGGCTGCCGCACGTAAAGTGCCAGGGCCGCCTTGTTATCCCCAGTCCCGCCATTGTTTTAATGTGCTGTTTGTTACAGATGTTAATCTCCCAATACTTTTAGCACAAATTGTCTGTCAAAAGGTATCTTTCCTATATTTTTTGAAATTATTAAGTAGCATGGTTTTTCCATTTGACCTTACTCTAAAGAATTGCCAAGTAGCTCTCTTCAGTTACATTCTCAGTGACCTGCAGAATGTTCTCTACCAATGAAAGACAGCCAGTAATTGCTGTAGATACTTCTGTGCTTGCGTCTAAGTGTCCGCCGAAATAGATAAATGAAGCTGACTTATTTTAAAAAAGACACAACAAAAAAGGTAAAATATGTTAAAACATTAGCAACCAGAATAAATGAATAATGGGATGAATAATCCTCTATTATAGACTACTGTAATTTGTTTACTGATCATGATGACCTTTTGGTATGCCGTCAGAAATTTTGTATTTAGGAGATTAAAAGAGTGTTTAAATGAGTGTGAAAATTACAATGACTAAACAAATTATACATTCTAAAAGGTGAAACGCCTAAAACATTTTTCAACTGAATAGAATGTGAATGGAAAATAAATTAATAAATACAAATACCGTATCATTAAGGAAGGAAGTTCTCTTAGCAATTTTTCGGTTTTAGTTTCCAAAATAATTCAGATGCCAATCGGAAGCTCCCTGTAATGTTATATGCTGTTTTAACAATTAAATTTTACTAGACAAGCATACAAAGCAATGTAAACTAGAATTACCTGAGGAGGAGGGACGATATTTTGATGAGATTAATTTGCAAAGCAAGGAAAGAAAATGAAAGGAGGAAAAGAAGGAACAAAGTGATGAAAGCAAAGAAGCAAAATAAAGAACTAAAGAAATTAAGAGAAGAACAAAGGAAAGAAGAAAGGAGGGAGGAAGGAAGCAAGGTTAAAAAGAACAAAGAAGGGGAAACATGAAGTAAGGAAAGGAGGAAAGGAAGGGGAGCAGTAGAAAATAACAAAAAAAACCACCTCTCTTGTATCAGTTGAATAATTTTGCTTTAACTTGGATATTGCAGTTTCTTTTTAATCATGATGTGTGCAGACTGCATTAAAGCAAATAACGTAAGACAGATGCTGATGCAAATTCGCCCCATGAGCTGAAGAGCCTGTTGTCAAATTTTATACACCTTAATTTCCACCTTTTCCTTTTTTTTGGGGAAATTGGTAATTTTCTCAATAACTGTTTGTTGCTGTTTTCCTCAAAGAAGGACAGTTGGTAAACCTGCATGAGGTATATTCAAATTGCAGATGAGTAATAAAATTGTACCCAACAAGGTATCAACTGCTCAAACACGTAGAAATTAAAATGCAAAGACTCACAGGAAAAGTTAAATCCAGACATAAAGATTAAAAATGCGATGCCTCCAACAGACAGCATGCCCCATGAGATTTTATTTAGTTTTTATAATGACCTTCAGTTTGAGTTTCCTCAGTGTAGCAAATTATGTTATAGGATTATATTTTTTTTCTTGTTTGCTAACTTTAACTGTAACAGGGTATATTAAATAACCAATCTATAATATCTTTGTGTTGTATTGATTGCTGTCACTGTCTGCGGCTGGCTTTGTACAGGTGACGTGACACGTTTGTCATATTAAAGAAAAAGATATAACCAGAATTAAAGTACTACTTTGTAACACTAAAAATATATCTGTAAGCTTCTTTATTTAGACAGAGATAGGGCTGGCCTTTCATGTTGGCAGCTGCCAAGGGCAATGAGCAGGTGCGGGCGCCTCTTTCATGTTTCAGTCTTTCAGTTAGTTATCAAATGTATGGAAGAAGAGCAAAGTGTAGTTCCTCTAGGGTGCTAGCATTCCTAGGTGCCAAAACCCAACCCCTTCTCTCAATGTCCAGTAGAAGCTAGGGAATATAATTCCTCTTCGCACTTGTTTGTTGAGAGATGTTTTCCCCAAATCACATGACAAAAATATTGTATTAGAATATTTCATAGTACCAACATCCCAACCAGGGAGGTGACGCCACCGCCACCACCAAACTTGCATTATGGTCTTCAGACACCTGGTGCCTGTGTCCTGGTCAGCCACTGTGGTAGGTGGGCTCTGGAGACACCGGTAGAGTTATACAGCGTGCGTCCTGATTGGTCTCTCTTGTTCTAACTAACCTATCAGGACGCACCACAGAAGAGGACCTGGGCACAGGCACCAGAAGCCACAGGAGGACGAGAGCACAAATATTTTTTGAGAGCAGGCGCAAGAAATCATAATTGAGCTCTATCTCGTGCTCGCTCTCAAAAACAATCTTAGGGTTTGCGGGCATCATGGAGCCGCTATGAGAGTGCAGGCGATTCCTGGAACTTCCGGGAGAGTTGGGATGTCTGATAGTAGGTAGATGTTCCTTGGCCGCAGTTGCAGCCTTCCTTGTAGTGGAAGCAGGCTACAAGATGAGTAGCCCCTCAGTTTCTCATAGTAGAGGTGCTCCTCTGGTGAAAAAAGGGGTCTCCCAAAGACCCAGATCAATCTCATCACACATACAACAATGGCCAATACACAACGAAGGTTCAGGGATTAGGGCAGTAACACTTAAATGATGACTAGGCAGCGAGTCATTCTTAACATACACAGAAATGGAAACAAAAGGGTGAAAATACAAATTATTAGAATTAAACCTCTGCAAGTAATTATAAAATTTCAATCCCAATAATCTTCCTAAAATGGTCCAACACTTTGTATCATGAAAAAAATATTATACAGCAGAAACGTTCAAATTGTTGTGAGAGAATTGAAACATGCATGGGATAGACATATGAGTATCCTGCATCTAAGACAAGACCAAGAGATGATTAAGGTTTAAGAGTGTTTACAGGAAGAAAACCTGCAGACTAGATGGGTCAAATGTTTCTTGAAAATATGTTTGTCTTTTTGCAGTAATTGTATATTAGTGACCTAAAATCTCTACTATTTATTTTGAGATATATATATTTTTTCAAAGCAAAGGCAGGTTTGGTGCATACAAATGGGAAAAATGGGCAGAAGAGATGGGCTGAATGTTTCTTATCTGCCGTCAAATTTTATGTCTCATAGACAGGATCATTTTTGAAAAGAAACTTTTGAAAAGCAAAAATGACATTTGAGATAAACAATGATTGAATCGAGCACTATAAACATCTATCACTTGTGCTGTTTTTTTCTCTCTCTAATGTTTTGAATTAAAATGCCTCTACCGTTCTACCCAAAGTTTCCTCTTAGGATTCAATACATAAATAATAATAAATAATGGATATAATAGTGTTTTCAACTATTTATATGTATTAAACCCCACCTTATATGTGTACAATGGAAACAGCCATTAATAACTTTTGTTCTCAGAGTTTGGATAAGTATTCGTTCCCAAATAACAGATTGTTTATGATCTCACTGATTTGTGTATGCCTTTGCAAATGTGGGCTAAAGAGATAACCGGATAGGAAATTCATTAAAATGCTTGTTTAGCTATATTTTGGCACAGATTTAACCTTCGTCTGAGGCACCTGTCCTTTACTTTTCTTCCGCCCTTAAAATAGTCCCTTACATTTAAACCAAATATTTACAAAACGGTTGCTCTGATTTCCAAATGAAATTGCACAAGGTACACGTAGTTTTTATAAGATAATTTAGTCCCTTTAATTATCCCCGTTACCAACGTTTATCTAGCGTCTATGAAACGGGAGCAGTACATTATCAAAACGGGAAAAATAATAATTTAACTGAGATGATAATCATGCAGATCCTGAAAACAGGAAGTTAAGTTGGCGGCTTCCTTGGTGGATTTCTGATACATATGATTTCTTTTAATTGGTATACACTATTACGTGGCGTCATTCATGTATTCAATTGTAACATTTATGGAAGTTACATTTTTTTTTTTACTTGACATGGATCCGTTGCACCTAACACTTAGTTGATGGTATCTGCTCCAGCACTTTGCATTTTCGACATCTTGTCCAACTAGCTGTACGCCCCCCATCCTTTGTTCCTTTGTTTAGACTGGCATGCTCTCTGGGGACATTTTGCTGTTCTCTCAGATGTTGAAGGTTGAGTTCAAAGCTGTAATAACCATACTGCCTCTGGGAATGTCTACATATTAACAGTTCAGATCAGATAAACAAGATCTAGAGATTTCTAAAACTTTGTGCCCCATGGTATCATCTGTGAAACAAAGCTACTTTTTGTGACTCTTTATTCCTTTGCAGTACTGACAATTAACCTCTTCTCTCTGATTCAAAACACTTGGCATCTGCGGTATGTAATGGGATGAAAGGATATTCGCTTCATATTTATTGGAAAAGAAAAGCCTTCGTGAGGGCAGTGCCAAAATGTAGACTTTATAAATATGACTGGGTACTTAGTATAAATGGCATGCCATCAAGCAGGCATTTCTTTGTGAACTTGCATCTAACCCCACAACCCTCTGTTCCGCAAGACACTCTTCTAATGTGACCTTTTGCCTCGTAATAAAAGAATCAATGAATGTACCCTTCTGTGACATTTGTCTTTTGACATTTGTCCTTGAGACAGCCAGCCCATTTTCTTTCTTGTGCTACAAAAAAAAGCGCCTGAAGTAGCTGTTTCTACTTAAATTACTTTAGCCGACAGGTGGTAGGATCACTCACTGTGTGTTTATTAAGCATTGACAATGATAACTTTTATATGGGTGGATTATAAAGCATAGATGATAAAAATGTAAGAACATAAAATATGTGAAGAAAAAAATACGGACATGTCTTAGCCTTAGACATAAGGTATGTCACATTTTGATTCCTTACCCATGAGCTCCCTCGTTTCCATATGTCTGCTGTTTTAGGCATAGCTTGAGTGCAATGCATAGGTTGGAAGTGCATAACTGTTTCGATCCTCTTAGCTCTCATTATTGTACTAAATCGGTTAAACTGATCAGTACCTCACTACTAATTCTAGGGGTTATCTGCGTCCCAGTACTAGTTCCAGAAGCTACTACTATTAACCTCTTAAGGACAATGGGCGGTCACTAAACCCATTGAAAACAATGCATTTTGAGCCCGTACATGTACGGGGTTTGTCATTAAGGGATTAAAATACTGTTTATTTGGAGGCTCCCTGTGTCCATTGATGTATTCTAGCGTTCCATGTGTCCTATTACTAATCCCAGGGGCTCCCTATAGCTACTGTTTATTTTGAAGGTTCCCTGTGTCCTATTACAAATTCTAAGGTCCCCCTGTGTCACATTATTAAATGTAAGGGCCCCTTGTACATTCTGCTTCTTCAAAGAGCTACCTGTATGACATTACTAATTCTAGGGGCCCTCTGTGCCCACTACTAATAACATGTGCTCCATGTGTAGCCTCTTACTCCCCCATTCTAATTTCTTTTTAGTTTAGTCTCTTCTCCCTGCATAATTCCAGTGAAGGCATTTAACCAGGCACAGGATAGGCATAAGGCTAAGTTAGATATAAGATAAGGCCAAGGACTAAGGAAAGTATTTAGAGGTTGGACAGACTAGATGGGCTGAATGGTTCTTGTCTGTCGTCACTTTCTATGTTTCCATACAAAGGCCCATCAAAATATACAGGTCCAGGCCCATGAATCTCTCTAGGCAGCCCTGGAAATAAATGCCACCACCACCATAGTAAATACTATGTTACTCTGATATACAGTTACAGAAAAAAATCATCACTGTAATGATGAGATGTTCTATTTAAAGGATTATATTTTTACAAGATATGCCTATTATTTATTTATTTTCCTTTTTAATTTAATTGTCATATAGTAACAAATACGGTCTAATAATATGTAACTGTGGCTAAGGTACTGTCTAAAAATATCAAAGTGTAACTAAAGTACTGTCTAAAAACATCAAACTGCGGCTTACTTAAGACCGAGAAAATTATCAGGACAACTCATTAATTCACATGCTTAATAACTGCTGTTTGTCACTGAATGTTCTTTATTATGACCGTATTGCAAATAAACCTTCACAATTATGTTCATTAGACTGTATTTATGCATAAGGTGAACTGTCTTGGAGCTCATGTCTTACCTTATTAACAATATAAGAGGATAACACGTCAGGCTACAATATGTCACGGACTGGGTCCAAGCTGATGGCTGGAAGGACCCAGCGCGCCCGATGGTTGTGTGCAGGAGTCTCGATGCAGTAGCGGAGTCTGGGGCAGGGCCTGGTGCAGGGTGACCACACTCATCCAGGAGTTGAGCACCTAGGGTAGTGCAGCCAAACACCAGGGCCCTGATATGGCAGCAGATGAAGTCCAGAACAAACAAATCCTGCAGGCACCCTGGAGCAGGCATGAAGCATATCACATGGATCACGAGCAGGATGCTGCAGGCTGGGAGAATGAAGGCTAAGCAAAGGGTTAATGTAGCAGACACAAAACAAGCAAGAGAAAGGGAGACCAGGCAAGAAACATGATACAAGATATACACGAGAAGTGGCTAGAAGCATGACATGAATTGAAAGATATAAACAGGCACAAGACAAGGAATAAACATAACCTGACAAGACATACATGGTACAGGGCACAAGAAAGGACAGGGAAGAAGGCAAGGAACACAGGGGAAGGAGTGAGGAGCCGGAACCCTCGGACACTTCTCCTATAAGCAAGGATAGGGCATATTAACAGGGACATGGGGAGAGGAGAGAGGAACCGGAATCCTCAGATGATTCAAGGAAGAAGGGCAAAGGTACATAAGAGACAGACAAACATGAATACAGAAAATAAGCCTAGGACTACAAGATAACTATTGGAGATTTCGTCACATGATATGGCCATAGTATGCTTAGCCCACCACTACGCCAAAGTACTCCAATGACGGTGGGTCCTAACGCTAATCCCTGCAGACAAAGATACAAAACAAACCACACATGGAAACTAAACACATAGCACTGAGACATACCTTAGACTGCAGACTGCAGACTGCAGACTGAGACAAACAGAACACACAGGTGGGGCACACCTAATAAAGGAAGCAGAGCTGAAGCAAAGAGCCGGAGCAGAAGCAAGGAATGGAAAATAGAACAAAGCAAAAGGAAATCCAGGAATGGATCAAAGCAAAGCAGAGAAACTACAGCAGGACAGATATGCAGCTCCGCAGCCTGGGCAGACCGTGACAGTATCCCCCTCCGAAAAGAGCGGCCTCCGGACGCGAACAGAAACAGCAATAGAAGGAAGGCCCGCTCCCTGACGGGAGAACGGAGGAAACAAGTCAACCCAGGAACCAGCATACAGAGTCCGAAAAACGTAGGAGTCCTTCGATGACCAGCACTGCCGCTAGTAGACAAATCTCCTCCAAAAACAGGAATCAGAATGACTGTACAGGATTGAGGAAGTAGTCTCTAGCTGACATTTAGGGCCAGACGAAGGCAAGGTACATAAGACACTTGACAAGGCAGACACGGCAGGTAACCCACTTGCTGGGCAGACACGACTGGTACAGGTTCAAGCACAGGCACGGTTCAGGCACGGGTTCAGGTTCAGACAACAGGTTGCCCACTTGCAGGGCACACGGCAGGTTGCCCACTTGGAGAATACTCGACCAAGGTAGCCCGGATGCAGGCACTCATACTGGGAGTCCATAGTGGGTCGCTGGCCGCAACTCAGGAAACCCTCTTTCAGGGTACACGGCAGGTTGCCCACTTGGAAAATACTCAACCAGGGTAGCCCGGATACAGGCACTCATCCTGGGAGTCCACAGTGGGGAGCTGGCCGCAACTCAGGAAACCCTCTTTCAGGGTACACGGCAGGTTGCCCACTTGGAGAATACTCAACCAGGGTAGCCCGGATGCAGGCACTCATCCTGGGAGTACACAGTGGGGCGCTGGCCGCAACTCCGGAACATGACAGGAAGCCCACCGGAAGGGGCAAGCTTGGCAGGAAGCCCACCAGAAGGGGCAAGCTTGGCAGGAAGCCCTCTGGAAAGGGCACGCTCGGTAGGAAGCCCTACGGAAAGGGCTCACACATCAGGAAACCCTACGGAAAGGGCACGCTCGGTAGGAAGCCCTACGGAAAGGGCTCACACATCAGGAAACCCTACGGAAAGGGCACGCTCGGTAGGAAGCCCTACGGAAAGGGCTCACACATCAGGAAGCCCACCGGAAGGGGCGAGCTTGGCAGGAAACCCCTTTTGATGGGGTGCACACGATTGGATAGCCCTCTGGCCGGGCTGGAATGCTGCAGACAGGTATGGAGGCCCACTGGAAGGGCAGACGGGTACGGAGGCCCACTGGAAGGGCAGACGGGTACGGAGGCCCACTGGAAGGGCAGACGGGTACGGAGGCCCACTGGAAGGGCAGACGGAGGCCCACTGGAGGGGCAGACGGAGGCCCACTGGAGGGGCAGACGGAGGCCCACTGGAGGGGCTGACGCTGCAAACTCCACTCCGCGAACTCCTGACCGTTTACCTGCGGCCATGTGTCACGGACTGGGTCCAAGCTGATGGCTGGAAGGACCCAGCGCGCCCGATGGTTGTGTGCAGGAGTCTCGATGCAGTAGCGGAGTCTGGGGCAGGGCCTGGTGCAGGGTGACCACACTCATCCAGGAGTTGAGCACCTAGGGTAGTGCAGCCAAACACCAGGGCCCTGATATGGCAGCAGATGAAGTCCAGAACAAACAAATCCTGCAGGCACCCTGGAGCAGGCATGAAGCATATCACATGGATCACGAGCAGGATGCTGCAGGCTGGGAGAATGAAGGCTAAGCAAAGGGTTAATGTAGCAGACACAAAACAAGCAAGAGAAAGGGAGACCAGGCAAGAAACATGATACAAGATATACACGAGAAGTGGCTAGAAGCATGACATGAATTGAAAGATATAAACAGGCACAAGACAAGGAATAAACATAACCTGACAAGACATACATGGTACAGGGCACAACAAAGGACAGGGAAGAAGGCAAGGAACACAGGGGAAGGAGTGAGGAGCCGGAACCCTCGGACACTTCTCCTATAAGCAAGGATAGGGCATATTAACAGGGACATGGGGAGAGGAGAGAGGAACCGGAATCCTCAGATGATTCAAGGAAGAAGGGCAAAGGTACATAAGAGACAGACAAACATGAATACAGAAAATAAGCCTAGGACTACAAGATAACTATTGGAGATTTCGTCACATGATATGGCCATAGTATGCTTAGCCCACCACTACGCCAAAGTACTCCAATGACGGTGGGTCCTAACGCTAATCCCTGCAGACAAAGATACAAAACAAACCACACATGGAAACTAAACACATAGCACTGAGACATACCTTAGACTGCAGACTGCAGACTGCAGACTGAGACAAACAGAACACACAGGTGGGGCACACCTAATAAAGGAAGCAGAGCTGAAGCAAAGAGCCGGAGCAGAAGCAAGGAATGGAAAATAGAACAAAGCAAAAGGAAATCCAGGAATGGATCAAAGCAAAGCAGAGAAACTACAGCAGGACAGATATGCAGCTCCGCAGCCTGGGCAGACCGTGACACAATATTATTGTACAAACAGTTACAATGACATCCTAAGAGTACTCAAGAATTTATGTCTCATCATCTAAATTGTCTTCAAAAGTATAATATCTATATCATTAGTATTTTCGATATAATGTAACAGCCACATTGAGCCCAAATCTTTGCTAAATGCCACTAAAATTAAAGGACATCTGACACATTTCCTAAATCCTGCTTCCAACACCTTAGTATACATAATACGCTGTAAGTAGTCTTAATCAACAAAAGTTCAATTTTTAACCCCTCAATGACAAAGCCCGTACATGTACGGGCTCAAAATGCATTGTTTTCAATGGGTTTAGGGACCGCCCATTAAGGGGTTAAGCCTCCCTTCCTTGCCAGTGTTTGGCAGCTTTAAGGGTGACTAGTGGAGTACAGGTGTGGGAGCAGTACACTGTAGTCTTGGAGCTGCAGCTTCTTCCAAAGTGACCTCATAGCTTTTATAGTTAAAGAATGCATATTAATTGTAAGCAGGGCCCCCTTTTCCTAATGTAGTCTTGTCATACCCCTTGAAAGTTCTCCATAACATTGTTGGCACTATATTTAAATAAAAGATATTAATATCAAAATACTTAAAATGTAATTTGATGCGTGTTCATCGTCAGTGGGGCTCTAAGGGAAAATAGGCTATCCCTTTAAGACAGCTGTGCCTTATAATTTAGTACTCGATATCTGGAACTGTACTGTAAAATAAATAAATGTAATTTAGGTCGAAATACATTTATGAAATGGCTCAAGTCCCAGGACATAGTCTGTACATGTGATTTCCAGACATCTGAATAAAGCCAGCCAAATACGTTTACAGTCATCTTGTTATTTTTTTTTCAACCAGAGCTGATGTAACACGAGAGCTATAATCTCAGATTAGGAATACACAATTTACCTTTTTGTTGTGCTGTGTATTGTATAATCAGTGGCATTGGTTATATTTTAGAAAGATATGCCTGTTTCTACAATACTTAACTTTAAATAACATGTCTAAAACAAAAACAAAAACCCAAGATGGCTGCCTCAATATAGGAGGAAGTATTTAAAGAAAAATCACTAAATTATGAACCGATATTGGGGAAAAACAACACACCTTTTTTGGATATAATTTCACTTAAGCGTCTTTCTTTCATCTACGTTACTGGATATATACATGGAAATAATCACTGACCTAAGAAATTGGCAACGGGATATTCATTTATTGGAGAGACTTAAAGTTACCCAATACTTTCTTGCCTCTCTGGGATCACTTTGGACTTGCGTGCTAGGTTTACTGTAATAATTTATTTATATAGTGTCAACATCATTTGTAGTTCAAGCAACGCAGAGCGAGCTGAGACACCCATAAACACTTTAGTTAGCAGTGATTGTGTACACAGATGCGGAGGTTAGGAGGCTCTGCTTAGATGAGCTCACAATTAACATTGCAGACATAACAAAGTGCTGAGAACAGAAAATGTGTATAAATGCTGCATTAACAAGTACTTGTGATACTTTTTGTGGTATTAAAGGCATGTTTTTTTTTCTCCGTTATGTGTTGTGCATACACAATAAAGTAGGGTTATTTATTATACCTTATAGGGAAACCAGCTCAGCAAGTCAAATTATGGTTAAAAGCGATGTAGTGATTAATGGCAATGTAGAATTAGGGTAATTTATAATTCACTGTTTAGAGGACACCTAGAAATGGAAATCCCTTGCCAAAAAACAAATCTTTAGCTAGCTCAAACTCTATGGAACTTGGGGCATCCGGCTGTTCCCGTGAGACGAAAGGAAGCTAAATCAGGAGCTCCTCTTCCAACTTGTCCTGAATAAAATGCCTATAAATCAAAGGATACTTCCAAGTGACATTTTTTCCCAAGTTAAGAAGTTCTGGGAAATTTTCTCAGCAAAATGATGCTGTAGGATTACAGAATACAACAGGGAAAATACACTTAATGGTTATCATGCCAATATCAATCTTAGGCCAATTTGATGATTTTTTTCTCCCATTTACATAAATACACTGTTCTCACTAACACTGTGAGCCAAAGTAAAGGTCATATTGCCTTATATCGCTACCATGAACTAAAAGCACAATAATCCAACAGAAAGATAAATATCACTACTGCGTCCTCTGCTAGCATCCTTATATTTTACTTGCACTTGCATCAAATGTCACTCTTAAAGGGACAGTTTAAGTGTTCCTGATGCTCCCACTAAAGTAGAATGCATATACCCTGTTAGTACTTTAATATGCATTTTTAAAAAATAAATAAATAAAAGACTTACCTCTCTCCAGCTGTCTTCTTCTTCTATTTTCTAGCAATTCTTGCCAGTGATTGGTCAATGAGTGGCAGGAAAGTGCTGTCATTGAAATCAATGGGAACAATTTCCATGCATGGATATAGAATGTCCAACCCAGTCAAGGTTCATTTAATGGTGTGAACATCAACTGATGAGCAATTAGGCAAACTATAAAGAAATACTAAAGTAACATGCAAATAAGCAGGTCAGAGTCATATAAACTCTTACAACCTTAGCTCATTAATGGGCTATGTAAATGTATATTTACATACTGAACATATCAGGAAACCCACAACGAAGCCTTGATAATATGTTATCAAACTGTTTAGTTTTTGTGATAGTTCTTGCTGTACCTTGTACTCACACATCAGAAACTTAAGCTGGTACTAGGGCACAACTAGCTCTGATGTCCCCTCCAACTATAAAAGGCTTGTTAGCAAGAAATAGGGAAAATGGTCGAGGCCGGAACAAATAGACATGCTAAATAACTTCAAGTATTCAGGGTGTGTTAAAGGATGTGGACACTATGGAACTAGGCAAGTCAACGGTTTCACGCCACCACTTGCCTTCCACTGTACCCATAAAGAATGGCATATGTAGTCTTTCTTGTGATAAATTAGGACATGAATGTAGGTCAGGAGCAAAATCAGACTGCCACTTTTGAAATAGAAAGGAATGTATTGCTACCACTAAAGCAAAATTTGTAGTTCTATAGATCGTTCCGTCGATGATAGATGGATGGATAGATGGATGCATAGATAAATAGATAGATAGATAGATAGATAGATAGATAGTGATGACAGAAAGGAACAAATTGGACCACCTAGTCTTCTCTTTTTAGAATCGCTGTTACTGATAGGATAGCTTTATTATTATTATTATTATTATTATTATTATTATTATTATTATTATTATTATTTATATAGTCCCTTCTTCCAAAGCTTTCTTGAATTACTTTACTGCATTTCCATTATGTTAACATTTTAATAACGTTACTTAGGTGAAACTTTATTACTGGATGTATCTTCAAACACAGCAACTATGTAACAGCATGAATAACAAGCAAGGCCGTGTTATATACCTCGCTATGCACAGTTTAATCAGTCCTGGCAAACGGCTTTAATCTTGGCAACCTTTGTTTTAATGCGATACATTTTTTTTCTAGTATAAAAGATAGGATAGATTGAAGACTTTACAGCCCCATTAACAATGTTCAGTTAATGACTTAGTAAGGCAGTAAGTGCTATGTCTAGGCTCGGCCCTAATAACCATGCAGTTTGTCCCATGAGATGAAAGCCGTGAGTGCTGTTTCGATCTTCAGTTATAATTCAAGGCAGAGAGAGCTGAGCGGCTCCCATTGCATGCAAAATTAGGAATGCAGAACGCCCTTTAATTTGTATTGGCACTAGGACACTAGTATATTGAAAACTAATATAAACCAGTACAGCAGTTACTTCTGCAACAAGTTCAGGCAGGCAGTGGCCCTCTGGTGTATGCAGAACCACAACTCCCAACAATCCCATCGACCCAGAACGTTTATAGCGCTGCCCAAGATATACGACCCCAGAAATATTAGGGGTTCCTTGAACGTGATGTTCCAACACCAGCAATACAGTCTGTTTGGGGGGACTTTACAAACATTTTCCTCTGGTGTGTTCACTCGGTTTGAAATTGGTAGGTTTGGTGGAGGATCCATGTTTTCGTACTGCATATATACTTATATACATACAAAAATATGGATACTCCAACAAACCTAACAATTTAAAACCAGAAGAACTCACCAGAGGCAAATGTTTCTAAAGCCCCCCCCCCAAAGACTGTATTGCTGGTGTTGGAACTAAACTCCCTTCACAGCTTTATAGTCTATACAGTCAATAACAAGTGCAAGGGCTATTGCATATAGAGGAAGCTGCGTAATTGTTTTTCAGTAATGATTATATTATGTTTCTTTTATCATGTCTTTATTAAAGTATTAATAATATTTATAGAGATCGTTAAATGAAAACGTGTACTCTGATTTGGTCTCAGATGTTCATTACAAGAATGGAGAAACGAAGCCAGCCCTTTGCGTATGCTTAGGGATTTTTTTTTTATTGTCCACCAAAGTGCAATGAATATCAATGATTTTGTTGCTCTGAGAAAAGCTCTTAATGAGTTCTACCACCATGGGCCCTCAGTTGAATAAACGTGAGAGTCTTAGCAGTGCAGTTATTATAGCTCTTATACTACTTTAATATACCATAGTGTAGTTCTGGGTAATACTGCAGCTTTCACTTAATGTATGAGGTTTAGCTGGCTTAATTGACTCAATTACCATTCTTTTTGATTTATGAGCTAAGTAAAGAACGATTCATCTTTAGCATGTGTAGAAAATAGAAACTTTTGTTGCGTACCTGAAGTTCACGCTTTATGTCGGAGGACAGCTAACAAGGTCCAGCTAATTATCTCAGTAATATAGCAGACCAAACCACATCTGAGAGACAATGCACTGAGCTCGTTCTATCTAGTCCAGTCCCACACAACGTAGGGACTGGATGTAAATACTTCTAAAGGAGAACAAAAAAGATCCATACATGATTTAAAATCAATGCATAGCAGGGTAGCCAATAGGTAGATCCCTAGATGTTTTGATACTACAACTACCATGATGTAAGCCATAGGCTAATAGGGAGGGAGAGGAAGGGTAGATAATGGGGGGGGGGCAGCATTTTAAACTTCGCCCCAGGCCTCATTATGTCTTGGGCTGACCCTGATGTCATGATATGCTTTCTGTTCATGTTAATGGCGGCTAAACTGTGGAGCTACACAAGCCATTCTGGAGATAAGCCAGATCCCATTCCTAGCTTTTGGAAAAATAAGGAAAATTCTAAATTCAAAGAGGATCTGCTAACTCGGGCTGGCTCTTGCAAAACAGTATCACCTGCTCCAGTCTGACTTTACATTGTATGCCATGATGATATTAGTTAAGTTGAGGTAATTGCTATTAAACTTTAGTCATTTTTTATATAAGTTTCATCGTTGAATATTCCCTGTTGAAAAGTAATAAAATACTCAAACACAATTTGTTACATTTATTTTGATACAATCCCTATTGTTCATCATTACTATTACCACTAAGAAACTGTAATATTAGTTCTCCATAGTTGAAAAATATCAGTTTTTTGTAAAGTACAGCATTGAATCAAAAACCATTTCCCGTGTTCTGTATTATCCATCCTTCTCTGCAGAATTTTCATATTGTTTGATATTGTTAAGAACACCAAATAGTATCTATTAAACTAGACTGTTCATTTTCTACATATTCAGCAAGTTATATCTCTGGGAAGAAAAAATCCTCTCAAGTCATCAAGTTACCCAGAGAGCCAGTAGCTTCAGCAATATGAGGCAGGCGACATGGGTTCATATTACTGCCATTTGTTACGCTGTTGTGTTCAATCAATTTAATTTGGATCTTGTTGAATGCGCCCCGAGGCTAATGGTTCCACTAGATCTTGTTTAAGTTACAGCGGTACTTCAAGTAATGCAGACACTTCGAAAAACTGATGCGCCTCTGAGGACACGTTGATTTCCACTGCTGAAGTGTGAATCAAACTGAGAACCTGCGTCCATAAACAAAGGTTGTACTTGTTAAAAATGGGCCTAAACCTTTATCCCTGTTGGAGTTTCAGACAGAAGCTTTCACATTATTTGCCGTACATATGTCAAAGAATGGCTCCTTCATTGATTGCCCTGTGAGACTGTGTGTTTTATTTCTTGCTTGTGTAGGTCAAGGCTTAACCCTAAAAAGACTGGTTACTATAAACTCTATTTACTTTCCTTATTCTTAAAGGTGTATATAATTCTGCTGAATTTAATTGTGTACCTCCTTTCTGCTTCTACCGTGGGTAGCGAAGCTTGACTTTTCAGCCGTGGCATCTCAGCCGTGGCGTCTCATCCGTGGCGTCTCATCCGTGGCATGCTGATTAGGACAGCTTTGCTCTTTGTGGCTGCTCCCGTGTCTTTGAGTTTAGTTAATGTAGTTTACGAAAGAGGTTGTGGAAATAGTGAATATTAGCTTTATTTAAAAGGCTTTATCCATTGTAATAGATTTGGAAGCCGACCCCAGAGGTTTTCAGGGACAATTCATTTCCACAAACTCAGGGAAGTCCTTTGTACATTCTATATAATCTCAGAGGATTAACTAAAAGGGCCCTTTCCCCATTTTTCTTAAAGATTTATGATCTTATGCAACATTTATTTACTTACAACTGGGTACGAGATGACCCAGTGTTTTAACTAATGCAATGATAATGATCAGCTGTGACAAATCCATGGCAAATTGACTCTTGATGCAATCCTATTATTAACATTCATTAATTACTAGACTTGGGCACCAGGGGGCTCTTCGTGTTCGTCTTCGTGCTCGTCTTCGGCAAAAAAAAAAACTTCGTATTCCGCGAATATTCGCCTGGTCCTGTCTTCTCTTCGGGCGAATATTCGCGGACATTCTTCGTGCTCGGGTTTTCTTCGTTTTCCCCGGTTAAGGGGTTAAAACGGAGTTAAAGCCGCTCTGGCGCCAGGAGTTTAAATGTCCGTATGAGCAACTCTATTGGTCGTCAGCAGGGGGCTCGTCTGCCATTGGTTGATGGCAGACGAGCCCCCTGCTGGCGACCAATAGGGTCGCTCGTACAGACTGTTATACTCCTGGTGCCGTAATTGTTCGGCAGATCCCGCTGGTCTCCCTGTTCTATCATTTATTAACTGATAGAACAGGGAGACCAGCGGGATCTGCTGGGTAAGTTGCAGCATTGGGATTTTAAAAGTCTGTACGAGCGACTCTGCTGGTCGCTCGTGCAGACTTTTAAAACCCCAATGCTACAACTTACCCGGCACATCCCACTGGTCTCCCTCCCTGTTCAATTAATTAAATGTCCGTACGAGCGACCAATAAAGTCGCTCGTACGGACATTTAACTATCTGAACAGGGAGGGAGACCAGTGGCATCGGCGTGGTAAGTTGCAGCATTGAGGTTTTAAAACCCCAATGCTGCAACTTGCCCTGCCGATGCCACTGGTCTTTAACTAATTGAACAGGGAGGGAGACCGATGCCACTGGTCTCCCTCCCTGTTCAATTAGTTAGTCCGTGCGGGGTTAAATGTCCGTACGAGCGACCAATAAAGTCGCTCGTACGGACATTTAACTCTGTACAGGGAGGGAGACCAGTGGCATCGGCAGGGTAAGTTGCAGCTGCAACTTACCCTGCCGATGCCACTGGTCTTTAACTAATTGAACAGGGAGGGAGACCGATGCCACTGGTCTCCCTCCCTGTTCAATTAGTTAGTCCGTGCTGGGTTAAATGTCCGTACGAGCGACCAATAAAGTCGCTCGTACGGACATTTAACTAATTGAACAGGGAGGGAGACCAGTGACATCGGCACTGCCGATGCCACTGGTCTCCCTCCCTGTTCAATTAGTTAGGGGTTAACTTTATTTTAAAGGGTTAAAGGGCCGTGCAAGTGAGCCTATTGGTCGCTTGCACGGCCCTTTAACCTATGGATTTCCGCTCCCGTTAACCCCTTCGATGCTGTGTTAGATAACGCAGCATCGAAGGGGTTAACGGGAGCGGAAATCCATAGGTTCGCTGTCAGGGGCTAGAAAGACCGTGCGAGTGAGCCTATTGGTCACCTGCAGGGTCTTTCTCTGGCATCAACCAATTGGTTGATGCCAGAGGAGGTCCCTGTAGGCGACCAATAGGCTCATTCGCACTGCCCTGTAACCCGTGACGGCGAACCTGCGGATTTCCACTTCCGGGAACTGCCGCGATGCCGCCAAGACAAGGTAAGATGAAGGGGGGGAATGGTAGACGAAGACGAAGACAATCACGAAGATCTTCGTGGTGTGTGTCTTCGTCTTCGCCTACGTTTTACCGCCGCCGTCTTCTCTTCGGCGTGTCTTCGGAACGAACACGAAAACGCACTCTTCGTGTTCGTTTCCATGTTCGCCCGAAGACGAATGCACAAGTCTATTAATTACTAATATTATCCTTGATACCTGTAACATGGGGGAGATAGATTGAAGGGTTAGATGCTAATAATTGACCTGTCTATTGATTGTAAGGCTCTAAATCCCCAAATTGCTTCCAGAAAGAATTAACCCTTGAAACATAGTTTTGTTCCTTTACGAAGTATAGAATAACTTGTTTATATTCTTGTAATAAATCTTTTAAAATATCAAATGATAATATGGTAATTAAGTAATTTCTTATGGCAGACTAACCATTCCTGCTTATCACATGCGTCTTCCTGCCCTAAAAAAAGTTATACTCCAACACTATAGATAACCCAACATTGTATTAGTGCAGAGGTATACTGTCTAAGTGGCATCACCGGCATCTGGCAGACTTCATCAGGGTGACCTTTGCCCAACAACATAGAATCTGCCGGGCTGATGCAGTTTTTTTTAATTAAAAGATAGGTAGTTTTATTAATTAAACAATGACTGCATGCCACTTGGCAATTACCTTTTTGGACCCATCCAAGCTAACCTATCCTCATTTTCAGCCCAAGGGGTTACTTAAAACGTGGAGAGCACTATTTTGCCCTTATAAATACAAATAAAATTAAACAAATCCTCAGAAATAATTGCTCTTAAATCCCTTTGTTCTGTTGTCACCTACAGACCAGTGCCAATGAAGGAATGTAGAGGAATCTGAGCTAAACACATTTTTGTTTTATTTCACTTTAATTGGGTTTTATTTGTGTAAATGTGGAAACATTGTTGAACTCTAGAAAATTAGGTCCTCCAGGAGTGCTCCAGGGCTCCAAACTCCTTAATTTGTTCTTGATTCCTTTAAATGATGTAATCCATCATACCATATTAAAAATATGCTCTGGAATTTAATGTTTGATTTACTAGCATGCTTTTTTTTTGCAACTGCTATTATGGTACATACTATTTTAATTAAAAATAAATGTTATCATGAATCTTATCATTAAAGAACTGAACAAAGCAACCCATATTCTTTGAACAGTAGAACCTAACAGGTTGCAATCTGATAAGCAAACCCATTAGAATTACATCTATACAGTAATCAAAGACACTTTGATATTTAATAGAGGTACCTTACAATAAAGCAACCAAAAACAAAACGCGCGCTTCTTCTGAAACTATAGATTTTCGTAGGAACTTGAAATAATGGGTAGAATAATAAACTTAGAAACACTTCATAGGAGCTATATTTTTTGTTAACAAAGAAATTTGATTGTTCACAAATGTTAACTCGGTTTGATTCTAACAAAAGGTTTTTATTCTCTTCTTACAGCAACAAGAGCAAGACCCAACAAATTTATACATTTCAAACCTGCCAGTGTCCATGGATGAGCAAGAGCTGGAGAACATGTTAAAGCCCTTTGGACACGTTATTTCGACTAGAATATTAAGAGACGCCAATGGAGTTAGCAGAGGAGTAGGGTTTGCTAGGTAAGCTATGTTTTCTTATTGTTATTTATTTATATTTCACATTTAGTTATTAATGCTTCTCATTTTATTTAAATGTAATGTTGTCTGTACATCCTATCTAAATCCTAAAGGTTAAGCACTTGGAGCTAGTTAATGCATCATTTCTCAGTGTAGATTGGACTGTCTTGGAAGCAGTGTTCATAGCTTGTTTTCCAAACTACACAAAGCTCAGTCATCTCATTGCAGAGCCCCAACATTTTAATTGTCCAAATTCGGGTATAGAGGGGTTGACCTTGACAGTTGACTGGTTGTGAGACATGGCCATCTGCCTTACCTGCTTAGCCACCTCACTTTGTTAGCAGTGCAAGGAGGCCAAACTGAGCCACAATGGAGGTCTTTGGCGCAGCAGCGTAGACCGCCATTGATTTTTCACCTCCCTGGGCCGGTCCGGTGAGAATCTCCCCAACTAGCCCATGATTTCCACTGTCAACAAAACTGATTAAGTTAATTAAAGAGTGAAACACATGAAGTGTGTTGGCAGATAAGAACCATTCGACCCATCTAGTTTGTTTCCGTGGAACTTTTTTGTCCTTTTCCTTTTTATATGAGAACCACGCAGGGCTCTAAATTTCCACTAGTCCATTGAACTGTTATGTGTTACACTTAAAGTAGTCACCCACTTAATATGAGTGGTACGGCGGGTCGTTATTAATCCTATAAATTGTTTATATGTAGATTAGATGTTTTTGTGTTCTGATGTTGTGATTCACTATGCCTGCAGTTTTTATCATTAGTGAATCAGAATTGTGACTATTATATCACTAAGAAAAATGACAGTTTTTACAATACTTATAGCGTTTTGGTAGAAACAAAATTATCCATTTTTAATTTTTTCTGTGGATTAAATTGTTTTACTACACATTCATTCGTTCAGATTGTTTCACAGTGCAACAAATTTAATGTAAATTTTCTGTTTGAAAGGCTCCATCTGCTGTCTTTTTCTTTGTCTTGGTCATACACCTATGTATTAGATCAGCAATACTATAAAAATATGGCAAATTTACAATTACACCTGTATACTTCTGTGTATAAAATTTATGCGAATTGTATTTTATGATATTCCAAACAAAATCTTTATGGTCTAATACCAAATTCAAATTTATCCTGTGTACATCAATAAAAAGCTGATTTTATTCTGAAAAAACAGATGGATCAATTCATTCAATCACAAAGATAGATAGCTATCTTCCTACGAGAAGACACATTTCATTTACCGACGGTACAAAAATAGTTAAGGGTATAAACATTTTAAGAGACTACATTTAAAATGTTTACCATTGCATTGCTCATTTTTATGCCAGTAAACGTGTACTCCACTTGAGACAGGCTACATAACAGGACTTGTTCAAGCCTCTGGCATAGCCTTTCCACTGTCATTGATGCTACTCAAGTGAAATGAGTGTCAAGCCACAGATCCAAGGCCATGGCATTAAAATAATGTGTTTTTGAAAATGGACTTTTCTTCTAATGGTCTTTTTCTCCAGCAAATATGTATTTTATGTTCTTGGCTCAGTGGTTTAGCTTTTTTCATATTATTGTCTTCAAAGGACTAGGCTTATTGAGGTTTTTACTGTTGGCAGTTTCCATATTGTATTCTTTACTGGGACTGCCTTTGCTTGTTAAAATGTGCCCAGTGTATTAAAATGAAATTGTCACCACCGTTTGATGCAGCATAACGCGGTTTGACACCAATCGCCTGCAGCTACAAAAAAACAGACCTTCATTCTGTATAGACTTTAAAGACAATGGTCTCAAAAGGCTAGCTTGAGACAGTCACTTAGTATGGGCTCTGTGAAGCCAGAATTAACAATTTCAGCTTTTGTGTCTGTAGAAAATAAGCTAATAGCTAACTTTACTAGGGGTATTATAATTCTTATATTTTAGATACAGATTCCAAAAATTAAAGGATTCTTTTTCCCATGCATGTGGTTTTCCTAGTCATTGATATTGCAGTTGGTTTATCATATACTATATTTAAGGATTTGAAGAACATAACGGAGTATATCATGTAACAAGAGGAGTGTTTAAACATAACTAAACTTAAGTTGTGGCAGTAGCACATAATGGACTGGATACAATGCCAGAATAACCTCACAATAACCTGGTTGCATAAGTGGACACACCCTTAAACTAATACTTTGTTGAAGCACCTTTTGATTTTATTACAGTCTTTTTGGGTAGGAGTCTATTAGCATGGCACATCTTGATGTAGCAGTATTTGCTCACTCTTCTTTGCAAATCCAAATCTGTCAGATTGCGAGGACATCCCCTGTGCACAGCCCTCTTCAGATCACCCCACAGATGTTCAATTGGATTCAGGCCATTCCAAAACGTTAATCTTCTTACGGGGAAGCCATGCTTTTGTGGATTTGGATGTGTGCTTCGGGTTGTTGTTGTGCTGAAAGGTGAACTTCCTCTTCATCTCCAGCTTTCTAACGGACACCTGTAGGTTTTGTGCAAAAATTGCCTGGTATTTGGAACTGTTCATAACTCCCTCCACCCTGACTAAGGCCCCGGTTCTAGCTGAAGAAAAACAGCCCCGAAGCATGATGCTGCCACCACCATGCTTCACTGTGGGTATGGTGTTCTTTTGGTGATGTGCAGTGTTTGGTTTTTTTTTGTGCCAAACATACCTTTTGGAATTATGGCCAAAAAGTTCAAGCTTGGTTATATCAGACCATAACACATTTTCCCATGTGCTTTTGGGGGACTTGATGTTTGTTTTTGAAAACTTCAGCCGGGCTTGGATGTTTTTCTTTGTAAGAAAAGGCTTCCGTCTTGCCACCCTACCACATAGCCCATTCATATGAAGAATACGGGAGATTGTTGTCACATGTAGCACACAGCCAGTACTTGCCAGAAATTTGTGCAGTTCCTTCAATGTTGCAGTAGGCCTCTTGTTAGCCTCCCTGATCAGTTTTCTTCTCGTCTTTTCAACAATTTTGGAGGGACGTCCAGTTCTTGGTAATGTCTCTGTTGTGCTATATTGTCTCCACTTGATGATGACTGTCTTCACTGTGTTCCATGGTATATCTAATGAAAGTTTTCTGCGGACCATGGCTCTAAGATAACCTATGTAAACTTGTGCTAAAATGGCAGAGCTTCTGGTGATGTCCTCTCCTAGATTGGAGAAATGGAGTGAAGACGTAACCAGAAGCTTCTCCATTCTGCACCACAATAAACATGTGTGAACTTGTGGCAAATTAGCGGAGCTTCTGGTGACACCATTTTGCCGTACAATAACCTCGTGCGAAGAAGATGCAGAACAAAAAGATGCAAGACACAGAAGCGTAGCTGTGAGACACTGAAGTGTAAGTGGTCGGCAGAAAAGGTAGAGAGACAGAGAGCAGGAGAGAGAGTGAATGAAAATGACAGAGTGAGAGTCTGAGAGTGTAAGAGAGTGAGAGTATGAGTTGTTTGAGGGTTAGTCATAACACAGCCCCAGGGCAAACTTTTTTGTGACTATTACTCTTATAATACACTTTTTTAGATTAAAGCATCTCTGCAACATTAAAAACAATAATAACTTCATAACACAACTGAATAGAGACAATAAGATTATTCTCAATTTTTCAAGGGAGTGACATAGTTATGTTGGGTGCTGCTCTAGGCAGTACCTATTCCATGGCCACCTTCCTTACTTTTGATCGCAAGGATTTGACACCATATCAAGGCACGTCGCCACTTACACACAGGTGACACCAAGTGGAGGACGCTATGGAGGCTGTGCCAGAGGAACATGATTTCCCAATAGGGTGATTTGAGCCTTGATTGTTCCGCAGAAGAGACTGCTGCTCCCCTCCAGACCTGCAGCTTTAGCCCCAGTGAACTTAAGCCAAAATTTGCTGACCCAGGGACTTCCAAGTCTATTTGTGCAGCAGTGGGTCCTTTGAAGCTAGCCCTAATGCTGCCATTAATGATGTCTATAATGTTTACTATGAGCATAAACTATGTGTTTGTAAACATATAATTGGCTTATATTTTGAGCAGTTCATTCAACTGTAATATAAGTGTACACAAGGGAACACTAACATCACATGTTACACAACATATTCCAAAACACAGCCATTTCGGTTCAAAACAGGATACATATATGGGGACGGGGCTTTAAACACAGCTTACAGTCATACACTTGGATTTTGTGTTACACCACTGCCTTCACCTCATTCTTTCTGCTATATTTAAGGCCTTATTTTAAAGTATTTTCTTGAACATTTAAGCCAGTGGACTTTTGATTTTTGAAGAACAAAATAATATAGCTTAGCCTTTGAAGAATCTAGGCCGATGTGTTTTGCAGCCAGGTGTCCTCTTCTGTCCCTGTGTGCCTGCTGTGTGCATAGACATATACAGTTCACTGTACCAGCGGTATGCCATAGCAGTCGAAAGGACAGAATGGAAACCCATTGACCTAAACAAGATCTAAGATGGAAAATTCAGTTGTGTTTCTGCTGTCAGGTCATCACTGTCAACTAGCCAATATATGACTTTTCTACAGTACCTTTCCAGCTGTGCTTCATGTTTGCAAGGCAAAAGACATATCCTTCTGTTAGAAAGTAGATGTTCTCTATTGTGCCTAGGGAAACACAGTAATTGTCTCCAGCATTCTGTCTATGTGTACAATCACTGCGTTACAATGTAGCGGCAAATAATAGCAGTTCACTTACATCATGCTGTGAAACTGCCAGACAAACAAGATAAGGCTAACATAAGGAAATGTTTCCTAGCCCATTGTAAAGTAAAATGTAAAAGGGATTGGATTTATAAAATAAAATTGCATTTTTAATTAATTATTTTTTTAATTAATCATTGCATATGTCATGTAGTACAATCCAACTAAATATAATTTTTGTCTTGAATGTAATTATTTTACTCTCTATTAATTGAAAATATTACCATTTTTTCCCTCTCCAAATTTAAATAACAGAGAAGGGTGGAAAATTGTTAAGTAGCTATTGACTTGGAGAAGCTGTTATGCATAGCTCTTGGAACATTGACCAGGTTTAGTTGTAGAGAGAAACCATCTAAGCATGTATCACTTATTAGAATTCATATAGTTTTATCTACAGCCACTAGTGATGCTCAGGTTGTAAAATGCTACCATGCTATCATTGAGCCATCAAGCACTAACTAGAGCCAAGTCTGAACCAGTTCAAATTACCTCTTCAAGGTAGTTTTAGTACCAGGTGATTCAGGTGGTTTCCTGGGACATCAGGACACACACATGAGGTAAATGTCTGTATTGGAAACATAAACAAGTCATGGTGTGTATGTTTTTGACAATAAATAGACTTCTTGCCTGTGCTGCTGTTGTGTTTAAGATCAGTTTGTACTCCCTTCCCTTTGGCAATGGGGTCAACGTCATGAAAGTTCTTGGCTCACACATTAGTTCCATAAGGTGGGCTAGGGTATAGCCTGGCCTATACGTTACTCTACCAACCTCACCAAACTCTTTTAATCCAAGGGCATCCACTAATGTAATGCAAGCTTGCTCAAATGCCACCTTCTTTGAAAAGGAGAATATAAGGGAGAACAACTAGCTTAAATATTTTTGCTTAGGCACAAATAAAACTTTGGAGCTTCCTGACATCTGATGTGTACCACGCTAGCGATAAAAGTTACTAATAGCTGGGAAGTACAGTATGTCTCACTCTTCTAGTGCATTTATCTCAACATCTGGATGTACTGTACTTTGAAATTTCTTTGACGCATCTCTGTATGTATATTGATGTACTGCTGTGACTTTACCTGACTGCACTATTATAAATAAAAGTGACTTGACTAATAGCTGGGAAGCTTACTGTTCATGTTACTAATCCATGTTTAAAATTAAAATTTTTCTTTATTAGCTAAAATGTTTGGTATGTTGCTGATTATTGAAGCATATAAAGTTGAAGTATTGAGGATTATTATCATTTTTTATTCATATAGCGCCAACAATTTGCGAGAATTGACAGACTAAGACAAACCACATTAGGTGGAGAGAGCCCTGCTCGCAAGCTTACAATCTTGAGGGAATGGGGTGACAAACATAAGGAACAGAGAAAGGGTGAGAGGTAGTGAGGTGGTTGTATCAGTGACAAGGAAGTTCTAGCAGCTAAGATGGTGCGGCTTTGAGATGTTTCTTGAATGTTGGGAGGAAGGGTGAAAGCTGAAGGTTTGGTGGAAGTAGATTCCAGAGATATGGGGCAGCCCGAGTGAGATCTTGTAGATGGGAAAAGGAAGGTGATAAGCGAGTATTTGCTTATGAGGGCAGAAATGTATGGAGGAACAGTGTTATGGATGGCCTTATATGTCAGTACCAGGATTTTGAATTGTGGGGGATTTCACAGAGTGGGGAAGCAGAAGAGGAGCGGCGTTCAAGGAAGAAAATCCTAGCAGCAGCAGCATTTATGACAGACTGCAGAGGAGAGAGGAGAGAGTCGAGTGTTGCAGTAGTCAAGACTGAGTGGAGATGGAAGGAGGGAAGATAATGAGTTCAGTTTGAGAAAGATTAAGTTTCAGGTAGTGTTGTGACATCCATGAAGATGAGGACCAACTCATTCATTGTTAAGGGTATTTTCATGAAGTATAAGAGCTAATATTGAGTAAATGTTTACTCAACTAGTAACACACAACAATGTTTTTGGTTTATCTTTTAGAATGGAGTCTACTGAAAAATGTGAAGTGGTAATTCAGCATTTCAATGGCAAATATTTGAAGACACCTCCAGGAGTACCAGGTGAGTGTGACATATTCATTTTAAATGCAATGAGATGAAGCTTATGTAAGAACTATCCAGGGCTTTCTTGGAGCTTCTCTAAGGATGCTAAGGACGAACCTCTTAATGTTCTAGGTTGAAATAGATATCAAGAGTTCATTATAAAAATATTCTAGAGAAACCATTCCTATCATCATAGAATAATGTGCAGTAGTTTGATAAGCAGAGGTACCTTATACCAATTTTATTTTTAGAGAACCCCCCTTACTTTGATTTAATGCTATGGACACAGAAAGATAGTAACTCTGTTATACTAAAAACTCTCTTAAAAACACTCACTTTCAATTAATAACCTCAAAAGACTAACGCATTTATGATTTACCTGCTTGGTCAAAGAAAAATGGCTGGAAAGTGAGCTGGTTCTGTTCTTCTGTGTATGATGTGGGTTATTTCAGAATCGTATGATGTATCACTTTCTGTAGCCTTTTACTTCTTGCCTTTTAATCCTCTTGACTGCCTGATAAAAGCTGACATTCCTCTTTTTTCATTATTTCACCATGGCTGTTACGTGAAAGACAAAGGCTCTGTACAAATGAAAGAAAAAATATTTAAAAAATATTTATCTGTTATGGCTAGCATAAACACTCTTCATAAGGGCTAACCAAGAGGCCTGATTTTGTTTGATACCTATTTTTCACGTACTGTTTTACCTGATAAAGACTTCACTAGAAGTGGTTTAAACATTACTTTTACTTAATATGATACCCTCTAATAAGCACTTTTCACAATAAACTAATTCTAGAATGACTATATTTTTAAAATGTGATTGTTATTGTGGAACTATGGACTCCTACATTTATGATGATAACACACGCAATACTTTTTTCTTCAGCTTATTTTGTACACCGTTATCAGCTTACTGCCAGACACCTGAAGAACAACTAGAAATAAATGAGTGCATCTTAACTGGTACCTGGATTCTTCAGTAAACATGGCAAGAGTACAAAAAACATTAGGCTCCAAAGTGGCAATTAAAGATTATACCTGCTTAGCTATTTAAGTGTGTTTTTTTTCCATAGACTATTTGGTTATTCCCAATTAAACTCTCCCAAACACGTCTGTGGATTAGAACTATCATTTACGCAAGTGCCAATATCCAGTGTTATGTAGAATATTTTTGTTAAATCATGAGTTTGCGTGATTTCATTGTTATAGCATGTATATAATTCTCCTCCAAGGTATATCGGAATATTCCATACAGCTGTTTCTCAAATTCTTAGAATTTGATTACTATTTCTATCAAGATGGCAATAAGATGGCGATCTAGGGATTGCCACCAAAACAACATTAGAACAGCTTAGATCACCATAATAATTTATGTTTAACAGGCTTCTATCGTATATCAACCTTTTTTTATTTAAAAATATCTATTTTCCCCCAAAAATCAGAGTTGCTGAAATTAACATTAACTTGACTTGCAAAAATCAAGTCGCAACCCAATGTTCATTTACCTTAATATTTATTAAGAGAGTTGTGACAGTTGAGTTCAATTGAGTTGGAAAAAAATATATAAAAAAAAAAACCAGGGAGCCTCTAGGAATCCTAATGTCCATGCACTGTGTTACTATTATAGAGTATCTACAATGGAAATATGTAACTGCCATTCAAACCAAATCTTGTGCTTGCAAAAACAAAGTGACTACTAAAGCTATTTCTTAAAACAGATTGTCGAAGACAATATTTGTAAGTGTATGTACCATAAAATGTATGATTGCCTGTCTTTTGCATATTTTTATAAATTGAATCCTTTCCAAAAAAACAGCTAACTTTACTTGCTAAATTTGAAAAGTGACCATCTGTTCTGTGGTCAAATCTATAACAAATCAACCATAGGGTTTAAAAGCATAAAGCTATGGATGGGAATATTTAATTTTGTTTGGGGTATAGATCTTTATGACTGCTTGTGTATATAACTACTGTCTAAGAATCTCCGCCGAGAAGAGAATGATCTCTAGTCAATGACCCATCAAAACCTTACCTGTGGAAAGGTGAGAGGGGCCTGGGAGGCAGGGGAATTTCCCACCAGCTTGGTCAATACAACTTTGCTATATGTGACCCCCACAGTGGAGTGTGGTAGCATGCCCAGTGAATTCATACAGTGTCCAAGACACTGTCCAAGTTCCAGTTAAGTGTAAGTGTGTGTGAGAGATTGCGTGTGTTGCAGTCGATGTACGAGGGGTACAAAATATAAAATAACTAATTGAATCTATATGTGAAAACACTGAATGTTGATATGTCAAACAATATCTTAGTAAAGGCAACAGGACATAACACATGACATCTCAGTCTATTCCTAATAATTAATTTTAAAAAGCATAACTTGATTCAATTAAGATAATTGTATAGTTGCGATGAAATACCAATTTACAAAATGTTGACTTCTTCCTATGTATTAACTAGATCAACTGTCTTTGACTAGCTGAGTAGGGCATGCCTTAAATTGTATTAACGGTTCTATGTAATCAATTTAAAAATAAAGGGGATTTTATTTAGACGTTTCATGTGTTTCACAAGACACCAAGAAGAAATACAACACAGAGTCACAGAGGTGCTTAGAAAGAAAGATTCTTAATAGATACAGTTAAGTACATAAGCATTTGTAAACTGAGCAGGGGACAATGTCCCTATCCCATATACTAATCTTCCAATCAATGTGACTGATAGCTATCGCTGATACAAAGGACAGGCTTGGGTATAGATTGTACAATGGCTCATTAAGTCCTGGATGAGTTTGATAGAGTCTTCTCTCTGCGTGACACTATAATCATCATTCTTTTGAAGCCGACCCTTAATTGCTTGTGTTTTGTTTCCTTTTTTTTCAATAAAAAAAAAATGTAAAAGTAGCAAAAAAAATCTTATGTTTTTGCTTAAGATATTACAAAGATGTGAGAAACGTTACTTAAGTATTACTTAGGTTTTATTTTCATTTTGTAGCCCAATGTAATGCCAATAACCAATGCTAATTTCCCACTCATTATATTATTACTGAAGGAGATGAAGCATCCCGATGTAAGACTTCAAATCTTTTGAACGTGTAAAAGTATGGAAATTGTTTTGACAGCTAATCTAAAGTGAATATTTAGTAAGCTCAGAATATACCAAATGTTTAAACCTCGGTAACAGTTATTCTTTCCAGCTAATTGCATGTCATTATGACATGTATTATTTTCTTTAATTTGGACCTTGTATTTGTTTAGAAATAATGTGAATGTTCTATATTTGTGAAAAACACCAGATAATGGGTTATTTGCTTTAACCCATCAAGCGTCATGAACATGTTTTTTTTCCCCCTCAGGTGCCGGGCCAATTTTACTATTTTTGCTATATTTAAGCCTTATGAACAGCTCACCCATTACTGAAGGAAAAAAAATACTTTTTTCAGCACATGTTAAACTGTTGAACTATACTTTATATAGGTTAAGTCAAACCATACCCCACATTACATTATATATAACTAAAAAAAAAAAGCATACATTTTTTGTTTTTTGTTTGCTTGCATATGTGAAACCAAATAATAAGAATTTGCCCAGGGATAGGCAAAGTGTCCATACAAGGACACCAGTGTCAGTGGCAAGGTTTGTAAAGGTCTATAGAACATCATTAAATTGTCCACCATGGACCTCAGTGAATGTCCACCATGAGCATTGTTGGTGCCTGCCCCTGCTGATGGCTCTCATCAAAATTCTGACTTAGGGTCATGGGAAAGGTTGTCCACAAAAGCTCATCTATTGATTTGATGAGGGTAATTTTATTTACTTTATTAAGAGGGTGGGACAGCCTTCCAGCAGAGGTGATTGAGGCTAATACAGCATGGATATTAAACAGCATATGGCTATCCTGAATCTATGATGAGACCAAGGACTGATTAAGTTTTCAGTGTTTACATAAGAAAAAAATAGCAGACTAGAAGTACTATTAAATCCTATTTTTCTGTCTTACCAGTAACATCACACTATCTTATACCTGATTTTTAGCAGAGATCACACAAGAAAACAGCATGTTCAGCAAGTGTCTACTGTAACTTACCTGTATCTTTATCAAGTCTATGTGTCTGAGCCAAATGCAACTCTCTGAAGACTTGTAATTAGCATTATTTCTCAGGAGCTATATGGTATCATGTGGTTGACAGTATACAACATGGTTAGGCATAAGATAGGGTTAAAACACAATTACATTGTATAAACAGACTTATTTCACTACATGATATTGTAGTTAGCGTAAGGGGGCGCTTTCATTGTGCTTTACCATGTATTAGGAGAAACACCCACTGAACTGTTTAAATAATGGTACCAATTTACAGTCAGGCAATTAGCAATATGTACACCTTTATCCACCATTCCACCTAATGAATTTAAATAATGCTGGTACTTGTGCTTTGTAGAAAATGTCATTCAACAAAGAAGAACTGGCATTTAAAGAGATTGCGCAACGCTTTGTAAAGTCTCTATTCAGTGAACTGTCAGGACTGAAGTGTGAAAATTAAATCAGGCTTTCAACTTACGAGATATGTTCACATATTTTGTAAAGTATAATTGTATAATTACCAAGAAATTCCTGTTTTTACAACAAAACGTCTGCAAAAAATAGAATGATAAGATATATCACCTGAAACAAAATGTGATTCATTCACGTAGATTATTAAACATTGTAGGGTTCGTTTTATTGCATGGCAATTTGTGCGTGCATTCTTTAATTATTGGAGTTAGAAAATAAGACGTATATATATCATTTAACTCCTCCCCCAGCTGCCTCTGTTGAAAAAGGGAGCAAACCTAAGTATGATTCTTGTGCATGCTCAGTAAAACCCCCATTCTTGTCAAGGGGAGCCGAGGTCAAAATAAAATCAATGGTGGAGGTAGTAGTAGCAGCAGCTCCATAGCAGTGTCGCTGTCTAAGATTCATACCAGTATTGGTGTAATTTTCTATTCACTATCAGTTATTTATGTAATTAAATTAAGGGGAAAAGAACACCAATGAGTAATTCACCCTTCTTCATGCCTCCTTAGACAAGCTAAGATGCTGATGTCAACTGAGAGGAGTTTCTAGATGCATTTAAATAAAAAAATAAAGATTGACTTAATGGAATTATTTAAGAATATACTAGGAGTATATCACTAGACACTGTACATATAGTTAAAAAAAACATATAGATGAATTATTTTTATTATGGAACTCTGGGTTCTATCAATAGCTGCATTATTTTTGAAAACTACTTTACAATTACCCTCTAAATCCACAAACTGCATAAATAAATTAAAAAAAACTCCCTTTGAAATAAGGTATTTTAATCATTACCATAAGCCATAATTGACAACATTCCTGTTTCCTTTTTAATATTTTATAACATACATTTTTCAAAACAGCAAAACAAGCATATGAAGTGAAGCTGAACATAACACCCCGAGTGTTCTGCATCTGCTGCAAATCTGATACTTACAAAATGTGAATTATTTATTTTTAACATATTTACACAACATCATCATCAAAGTTGCAATATCTCATTTACGAGAATATCCTGGAACTAGACAAAGTGAAAACCCTATCTAAATATATTTTCTAAATCTGTTGATTTGAGTGATATTTGTTAAAAATATACATGTTAACAAGAAGCCTAGTCTGTGTTATTTTAGTGGATCAAAATGGATTATTATTTCACGTATTAATAAATTCTTAGCTGTCAACTTAACTTTTTTAGTGAATAGACCCCAGAGAGACATGGACACTTTAAATCAGTTCTTCAGAACCTGTCAATTTCATGGTGACTAAATAAAAATCTACAATTCTAGAAAGGTATGGGTCATGACCCAGTGCTGGGTCAAAAGATGCCTATCACTAGTTCTTTCACAGGGCCGAGCCTAGGTTCACTGACACCTGGGTGCAAACATTTTTTGGCACCCCCAGGTGGGTGTGACAATATTGTTAACTCCTCCCCTTAACAAACATAACCCCCTCCAATCACACCCATTTTCTACTCCACCTCTTTGGGACCCCCTGAGAACAATATGTAACATGCCACTCACTTCCCACAGTGCCAGCTTTGCCCCCAAACAGCTTGTCAGGGCCATTTTGGGCTCAAACAGGTCGTCAGTGATACATTTGCCCTCCAAACAGCATTATACTAAATGTGTCATTGACATCCGGGGCTCTTACTTAAAGAAGCCGCTGAGCAAGAGGGGCAAAGCTATATCTTTACCGAGGTTATTTTGAGGAAGGTAGATAAATAGCAAGGAAATTCATGATATTAGAACTGCAAAGAATTTAAAAAAACAATAGTAAAGTACATTTCCCCAAACCCAGTGATCTATTCACATTATGACACTGAGGGTGGTACAGCATAATTCCAATCAATATATATACACTGAGACTGACGGTGGTACAGTATAACATATATATATATATATATATATATATATATATATATATATATATATATATATACTGAGCCTGACAGTGGTGTGCCACAACTTCCATCACCACAAACACAATAGTATATCCCCTACCATTATATAGCGATCCAGACACTGAGGGTGGTACAGTGTATCTCTTAACATTATATCAGGATGGACACAGACTATATATCTATATCTATATATTAATATTACTTTTTAATTATATGTAGTAGGTCATTGGTGCAAGCTTTCCTAGTTTTTAAATCACGTAACTGTATGTAAACATGTGTCCATATTAGGGGCCAGTTTAAATATATAAAAGGAACAGCTAGACAAAACTATGAAAGGTTTGCCTATCAGGATGCACAATTAAGAATATGAACATTGATTCATAACAGATCAAAAAAATTACATTTGTATGGTGTTAACAAAGTTAGAATACAAAAACAAACAGAAACCTACCAAAGTGTGATCAAGTGAAAAATGCACATTATTCATTGACCCACATAGCAGGCATATGTCATAGATCGCACACTCCAAAGGCCAGGCCTTACCCTAGATTGCACACATGGGACTTGCCTTAATACGCAGATTGCACATATAGGACTTGCCCCAACACCCATATTGCACACATGGGACTTTTCCCAGCACCCAGATTGCATCCACCGGATATGCTCAGCACCCAAATCTGACTCATAGGACTTTCTGCAGCACTCAGATTGCTTCTACAGTACTTGCTCAGCACCCAAGTTGCATCCAAACCACTTGCCCAGCACCCAGGTTGCATACACAGGACTTGACCCACCACCCAGACTGCACTCAGATGACTTGCCCAGCACCCAGGTTGCGCTCAGAGGACTTGCACCTGAACCCAGGTTGTTGTTATAGGACTTGCCCCAGCACCCAGGTTATGCTCAGAGGACTTGCCCCAGCACCCAAGTTGCACTCAGAGGACTTGCCCCAGCACCCAAGTTGCACTCAGAGGACTTGCCCCAGCAACCAGGTTGCCCTCAGAGGACTTGCCCCAGCACCCAAGTTGCACTCAGAGGACTTGCCCCAGCAACCAGGTTGCCCTCAGAGGACTTGCCCCAGCACCTAAGTTGTGCTTGGAGGACTTGCCCCAGCAACCAGGTTGCCCTCAGAGGACTTGCCCCAGCACCCAGGTTATGCTCAGAGGACTTGCCCCAGCAACCAGGTTACGATCAGAGGATTTGCCCCAGCACCCAAGTTGCGCTTGGAGGACTTGCCCCAGCAACCAGGTTGCCCTCAGAGGACTTGCCCCAGCACCCAGGTTATGCTCAGAGGACTTGCCCCAGCAACCAGGTTACGCTCAGAGGATTTGCCCCAGCACCCAAGTTGCACTCAGAGGACTTTCCCCAGCAACCAGGTTACGCTCAGAGGATTTGCCTCAGCAACCAGGTTGCCCTCAGAGGACTTTCCCCAGCACCCAAGTAGCGCTTGGAGGACTTGCCCCAGCAATCAGGTTGCCCTAAGAGGTCTTGCCCTTACACACTTCCCTTTCTCAATCTACCCGCTTCCCCACTTTTTTAATTCACTTACCTTGCTGAAGTCAGGCTGTGGACTGCTCCGCCACAGTACATAAGGCTTCACTGCTGAGCGCCGGTATATGACGATATTTGCTGTGTACTGAGACATTTAACACTATACCTGTTGTTACAAAAATGTTTGCAAGAATGCAGTTCAAGCAAGGATCAGATTTCTCTGATTCATTGTGTTGTAAGTACCATCTTTTAATGAGTCACTTGGCTGGGCTTGCCCATGTGCCAAAGGTTATCAGCTCCTTCCTCTTTAAGGTCACCAATAGGGTTGTGGGTGTATGTAATATTATGATACTAGGTCACACAAAAAAAAGTTTGAAGAACACCGGTATATTTTAAGGGTATGCCAAAACATATTCACTTTGGTTAGCTATGACTTTAAGACAGAAAGCTTGCATCTTTGGTCCACAGCCAGATCTCTTTATAAATTTACAGGTTGGAAATGACCTAGATTGTTATATAGTAATTTGAACTCTGCATTTCCTGAGCTTAGCACCAGAAAAAGATCTGTTGAAATAATAAGAAATCAAAATAGTGACTGCATCTCTGTGCATTTTATAGATCAACATTTCTGTTTCCTGAGCTGCAAACAATTAAATCTCCAGTCTTATCAGACAACAGAATATTAATTGCTAAATTTTAACTTTTCTTAGCAAACAATGGAACTTTGCCAAGGAATCTGACCTACTCTTTAAACGTTTAGAATATGGGAAAGACGGTGGTTTCCTGAGAAACTGGAACTGCTTAATATTTTACAGTTGCTCATGTCATTCCTTATTATATTTGCAAAAACTGAAATGAGGGGATGGTTAACCCATTCTGTCTTTACTGTGAAATAGTTAGTTGCAGGAATAAATGTTTGACAAATAAGTCTCTCTCTGTCTAACCATGTCAGGATTTATTCAACAAAAATTAAGCCAAAATGGAGAAGCCATGTGGGAAAAACTACAAACACCTTATGATTCAAAAGCTTGTTGAAACACCGTTGGGAGCAATAACACAAAGTTATCATTTTCTCTATGATTTTATCAGTCACTCACATCGTTGTGGAGGAATTTTGGCCCACTCTTCTTTACAACATTGCTTTAGTTCATTGAGGTTTCCAGGCATTTGTTTATGCACAGTTATCTTAAGGTCTTGCCACAGCATTTCAATAGGGTTGAGGTCTAGACTTTGAGCGGGCCATTGTTTTTCACACATGGCTTCTCCATTTTGGCTTTATTTTTGTTGAATAAATCATGATACAGTGTAATATGTCATGTGTTGGTGCTCGCCTGAGGTTGTATTTACCTAATTTTTAGAACTGCTAAGGAACAGAGGATCGTTATGTCCTGATATATAAAACCATATAATTCAAAGAGGGTGTATTTTCTTGAAATTTTAAAGCAACCATATGCATTGATGGAGTGTTGATTTAACAGCACATACCAGCAACTTTTGTGTGTTAAAGTTAGTTAATCATGTAGCTCCATTAATACAATTTTATACTATAAAGAAATAGTATAATATTAATATTAATTTGTGATTTCTCTAAAATACCAACCAAATACATTGTGATATACTTTTAATCATGTTGTCATCTTACATGGCAAAAAAAACATATTGCTACATTGCTGTATCTTAATCTTATCTTTTCAACCTCCCTCATTCTAGTCATGCAAATGAAAACACAAAATTTGTCTTTCGAGCGTCTTTAGAGCTTTTCGTGTTTTGTGGTGGAAATGACTTGATGATTGCAGTGCAGGACATGCATTGATAAGTGAAAAAGTAGTGTTTCACTTTAAGTACATTTTCCTTTTACATACATGCTCTGGACTCATTGTGTACATTAAGGTGGGGTATGCCTGTAATATTATTATATTATTCTTATGTGAGTATTGGTTTGTCTCCAAGCTATTTTTACACACATGTAGATAGACCTGGGATTTCCGCGATAGGCTTCTCTTTCTTATTTGTGATTAAAATACTGCCCTGGAAGATTTATTGGTTCATTTGTTATTTGTTGCTGTCTACAAAATATGTAGATAGATAGATACATATATATAGTTCAGCGGTTTTAGTTTTCTAGTAGGGAAACTAGCCTGCGGAGTTTAATGTAACAAATTTTACTATTGATTGCAAGCTCATTGTGCCCCATTTACTTGACATCTTAAAAAGTCATCTCCAAGGTTGTTGAAACTTTATGTGACTACTTACTCTTTGAAAGGTTACCAAGAATTTCTTAAGGTTCTTACTACCTCTACTGTTTTCAACACATAGTTAGCATGCAGATTCTTAATGGTTTATTTTTGTGAAATTGTATTTATTTATTTATTTTGGTGCCAGCATTAGTAGCTTTATTTTTTTTATTCATCAGCAAAGGTATTTTAAAAAAAAATGTTTAAGGATTTGACAAAGAACTGCATATTAAGCAAAAACATAAGAATATATCATACCATATATTCTGCTATACACGCTCCACATTTAGAACGATTAAGGGTTTTTCATTATAGCAGAGAAAAAATATCACAGTAAAATAATTTATTCGTGCCACCAAGATTTATCTCCCCCGCATATTAAAGTGAATTTGTATACTGTAATCAAGTGTGGCTCACAAAAAAAGAAAGAAATGAAATAGAATGGAGTGCATTATAATGTACATAGATAAATAGAGCTTAACAGCAGAAATTAATCAATTGTCCCATTTAGCCTATTTTTAATCGTTGTGTACTTATTTCTTTAGGTTTAAAATCCATCGCTAATTATGTACCAGTTTTGCATAGAATACAATGATATTTTACAATCACACACACATATTGTATTTAAAAAAGAGGAGTTGGCAAGAGAGTTTGCAGGTTGTAATTTTGCATTCACTATACAAATGTATCTACAAGAATGGCTGGGCTACCCTGCGTAACGTATAGGTCAGTTAGTGAGTTGACTTCCAAGGACTCACATTGATTCATACAGGCCAATTCCAAGCTATACTTGAAGCAAACTCCTTCTCTAGTGAATAAACCCTTCTGGACATATTAGAAGAGATTAGCAGTCTGCCCAATATTATATAGTGGTGTCAACCAAATGTTTCTAATTACAGTCCTCATAAAAATCTAGACATATGTGGAGGTAAATAAATAGTAAAGCCTTCTGTAATTGGGTAGAAATTTCAACCCTGATAAACCAGGAAAAAGATATCAGTAAATGAATGTGCCCTATTAGCTTAAAACTGTCTGACACCAAAATCAGTAAAAAAGGAAAAGCCAAAAAGAGACAAGTGCAGCAGGAGCCGAGAGAAAGTGTTAAACACTTCATCCATTATCGGTTTAATCATCCTTTTACAGCAGTCATTTGCAAAGCAAAGCACACTGGTGGAGTGAAAATATTAAAGAATATAATAGTAATAATGATGTAACATATGAATAATGATAATATTTCTATCTGTCCATCCCTATATACATAAACATAGTTTGTTTACAGTTATTCCAATTCCTTTGCCTAAAGAGTATGTGTTAAAATACCAAAGTTATTACAGGGTGGGGTGTGGATTTTGATCTCTCACATTCTTATAATGATCAATTTCTTCAGAGTTTTAAAAAGGAAAGACTACAGATCCCTACTTGGGATACAAAGTTATTACCCCTAGTTACTTTACTGGAATGATAGGAACTAGAGGAGTACGAAGGAGATTTGTTGAAAACCCTTTGATACTCTTATCAATGTAAAATGCCCTCTGCACACCTACCGTATTTATGCATTTTAGGATTAAACTCCTTTTGAGTGTATTGGTGCTGGGAGGGGATGTGTAGTTGATACTTGTCAACATAGTACTATATAGATTGTTTCCTACTAGGGTACATCAAGTGTCTGCTGAAGAGGCTGCCCTACGCCGGACTCAGTGTCTAATATTTGATGATTTCGCTCCTTTTGGTTAATGGTTTTTCAACTACTTAATGATTTTCTGCCAACACCAGTGTTGCCACACCCAAAGATTGCTCTGTTAGATATGCTTTCAAAACAGATTGGCAAATACACCAGAAAAAGGGTAATGCATATTGTTATAGGGGATGAAACTATGATTGCACAGTTCTGGCGATCACCAGAGGTGCTAAACCGAGAGACAATTATTAGAATGAACAATATGGGTAACTGTGGTCAGATGTGGAAAAAATTATGTATATTGATATTTTTTCCTTTTTTGGAACTGATCTATACATTGCAATCCAATATACTGTCTTTATGCAACATGTTTGTGATTCTGTTCTTAAATTGTTTTAAATTTAAAAAGTACCAGAGAACTAAAAACACTTAATAAGATGACTGAGCTACTGAAGCTTATGTTAAATTTACCCCAAAAAGGGTTAAGATCAGCTTGTCCAATTAGCCAATTGTTCACATTGAACTTGAAAAATAACACAACAAACACGTACAGTATTCATTATATGAGCTGCACACTATAAGTTATTTATTCACATGGTAGATGAGTCCCTTTAGGCTATCATCCAGCCTAACAAATGAGAGACAATACGACCTCAGTCTAAGAAGAACGTCTACAGGATACAACTGAGTGTAATTTGTCACTAGGCTGGCATTGCCACCTGCTGTGTAGACTATATGAAACCTATGTAATGGACGTTGTTAATATTTCATATCCTTACTGAAATCTCCTAATAATGCAAAAATAAATCCTTGCAGTCTGAACCTCTTCCAGTGCCCAATAGTTCATTAATAGGATAGTTTTGGTTTGCTATTACTTTGCATTTCTAGCAGCGTTCCAGTATTAAACACAGTTTACCCGGTTACCTCCAAGAATCATCCATCCAGTGAACGGAAGTGGTCTGTCATGCATGATCATTGTTGTTCAGTAATAAACTCTATATGCATCATCCAAAATGAGAAGATTTTTACTGTTACTAAAAAAAAAAGCTTGAATTAAGACTTAAAGAGAACATTTAAAAGTAATTTATCATAAGCTTTACAATGGTGTGTCATCTTTATTCATATATTTTGGATATGTCCTACCTGTCAATAAATAAGTAGAAGAAGCAACTTAGGAAAACCAATAAGAACGTATTCTTGGTTTTCCTTTTGGATTTTTTTAAATTAACATAACTAGCCAGCAAAACTGTAATATCTTCAACATTTCTAGTGATAACACTAATAAACTATAAGAAATGAATGCAACAAAGAAAATGTAATATATCATAGATTAAAATAAAGATCTCTGAACATGGATTTGGTGTTTGTGATGCGTTGTCATAAATGGATACTGTATGGAGCTAAAATGGCATCTTATAGAAGTTGTTTGAGGGTTTAGACAGCTTACTATGATCAGGTATAGCCAGATGTACTGGCGTTGCCTGGAGCCATTCTTGAACCCAACCTCTGGCCTCAGCCTTCCAGTATTCTGGACTTCTGGTACCTTGTGGGCATCACTCGCCTACTTTCATAGACAAGTGATAAAAGCTCTTGACATTTAGATGGATTTGTGAACTTACCCAAACAATTTGTTTAGTGGGATTCACTTGATCTTTTTGGGGTTTGTTATACATTCTTTACATATGCTGTAATTCAATGCTACTATCCACCTGCCAGCCACAATCCCAGTTTTGCACCTTGAGCCACAGAAAAATATCCCATGCTGCTTCACAATAGCAGCTTTGTACTCCTATTGAGAGGCTGCATGTTAACATTTCGATTAAAGTGGTGAGTAGCAAAAAAGATCAGCTGTCGTATTGTATGAAGAGTTTTTATGTCATTACGGAATGTAGAAGTCAAAAGGGAAAGAGAAAAAAAGAGGACTTTCATCTGAAATCCTTTGAAGCAAAGGAATGGCAATAACCAGCTGTTTTTCTCCTAAAGAAAACACTGAAAAGCTTTAATTTTGACTTTTATATTATCTTCAACCAAGTCTGTAATCTCAGTGGTGTATTTTATATTTATAGTGGATGAGAAGCTCGGATTAAAAAAAAAAACGTTGTGTATAGCGAGCGTTCTGTATTTCATTTTCTCTTGGCATAGTAAATTAAATTGGAGAACAAAAAGTATATATCATGCATTATTACAGTCAAGGAAGACAAATATATGAACAGTTAAGATCTATGGGAAATGCTGTAAATTAGTAACTTAGCCATGCCTATAATAGGACTTCTTCATGGGACATTAGTTAGTTCCCATGCAATCCCACATGAGCAAGCATATGGTGTGAGCACAAAGTGAATCCAATCTTGAGCAATATTTACGTAATTTGAGATTTTAAACAATAGGTAAACTGCATCTTGAATAAAAAGATAATAAATCAAGCTGGATATTATGGCATTTTGTAACTCTGCACAGGTGCAGCTTTTTAAGGCATGCGGTAAATTTTCTCCATAGAATGATTCATTTTTAAAATTTTCCCCATAAATTAAATTTCTTACCTCATGTACTTCTTCCACATGATTTAAATGTTTTAATACCCCAGATAACTTATACATTATGTGTTTGCCTTAGTGTAAATTTCTTTTTTTAACCATCACTTTCAAATGTGAACTAGATACTAGAAGTTTTTTTTTGCTAAGGGGTATACCTTAGAACTTAAGAGGAGATTCTACCCAGAGCTCTGCGTCTACAACTAATATCAGATATATATACAGATTCATTTTTTTTTTTAACAAATATATGGGTATGACATATATTTGGACTCACATGGTCATAGACATTTCTGATGGGAAATTACTTGGGCTGGGGAAGTTAATAATAAAATACAGAGATGAGAAAAAACATCTGATAATAAGACATTAGGGGTAAGGGACTTGTGTCACTGTGAATAGTTTTCATGAGTGATAATAATGAACAGAGGGTTGTGGTTGGTTTGAATCTTATTCTGATACTCTTTAAATTTGGTTCTAGAACATTTAATACATCCCATAATATCTCTTCCAAAGCTTAGGTAGGCTCAACTAAATAACTCTCAACACACTTACCATACTGACCCATATGGTCCTGGCTGTAGCCAGCAAGACTTTACTGCATCATTAGACTAATCCTGTCCTCTACATTTCATAAAATTTTGCACTTTTCTTATTCTTCCCTATTGTGAGAAACATCAATGTGATGGACCATTGACCACGACATTGATTAAGGATAGATACTGAGAAGACGGCATTTCCAGAAACAATATTATAATAAAGAAATATTTGAGATTTGTATTTTGATTTAGTGGTCTTCAAAGTCACACACTGTCCTATATTAATCAGGATTTGAAATTTAGAAACTCACTTAATTAAGCAATGTATCCTTCTAAACAGCACCTTACATGTGACTTGTGATGAGAAACTTTATTTCACCAATTTCACTACGCATCATAGCAATGCTACTTAGCATCTTCTGAAGGAAGGGATGAGTTGGCCCTGAATAACGCTCAGATTACTCAGTGGGATGACTTAACTTTGAGCTGTATAAGGGATAACCCTTGCCCCTCTTCCAGCAAAAGAAAAAAGAAAAGCAGGATTGGCCTCTTGTAATTAATAGCAGTCCATGAGATGAAAAGTTTCAACTCTTTACAACGTACTTGCAAATTTCCAATATTGTGAATAAACCCCAAATTATTTAACTCAAACTATGATAAGGGTTTATTGGAATGTAAGAGCATGAGATCAAACCAAACCTAACTTGATCATTTCACAGTGGTCCTAACTGACCCGCACTTCACAACACATCTCAACGGTTCAAAGTTCAGACACAGACAGTATGGTAATTCTTTTAAGTAATGTTGACAAGAGACACAGTTTGTTCTTTCTAAACATTGGAGTGGGTTAAAAGCTTGTCAAGATCTGAATAGAGGACATTAATATAGTGTAATTGCTGGTCATTATATCCTGCTTAATGACACTTATGCTTGTGACATTTGAAATCATTCAATAAATGTAGTCCATTAGAACCCATTTAAGACTTGAATTAACTGTAATTATCTACCATCATGTTTAACGTTTTAAGCCCACTTTAGTATTGCATCAGTAGCAAACATTTATAAACAGTATCTGTTTTAGGAATTAAAATGCTATGTTCTGATCACTATAATTATGATTACTATTATTCCATACCTGCAGATGGTCAAAAGTACTAATATAATTAATTAAATGTAAATATCATTCAATATGTCTAAGGTATTACATTAGATTCTCAAAACAAAAAAATTAAAACACCCAAAATGTGCATTATTACATTATTACAACGTGTACAGTGTTAAATAATATTTCTCCCTTTCTAGAAAATAGCAGCCATAAATAAGAGTCCTGATTTACTTTGTTGGGTCTAATTAGGCTGCATTTTATGGTGCTATCCTGTTTTGCCATCTAGGAAAGTAAAGCGCTATGCGGCTGACTATAAGAACTGCCAGGCTTAGAACTCGTAATGAAAATATAAGCTAAGTATTGTGCTAATAGCACAGATGGGAAACACACTGTTAAATGAAATGCTTTCAGTGCTTTACGATGACATCAAAATACTATTAGTGCAATATGCTTTCATGATATAATTTTTACAAGAATCTTATAGACAGTAAATTCATTTTTACAATGGGATGAAAGAGTATTTCTGTCTCAGCTTCTTTGCGACGCATGTTCATGCTTTAAAAGTAATATTACATACATTTTTCATGACATAATACTTTTGATTTTCATATTTTGTGTTAATATGAAGAGGGCTGGTCTAAGTACCAGGCAGCTGCCTGGAGCACCTAAATGAGGAGGGTCCTGCACACCCCAGGGGTTTACTGAGGCAGATGATCCCCTTTAAACATCCAAATTGATTGCAGGGGCTACCCAAGGCCACAGGTGGCATACCAAGACATTTTGGACAATGCAATACATTCAATTTTGGGGGAACAGTTTGGGAAAGTCGTGGTTGGTGTGGAAGAACTTGTCCTGACCTCAACCCATCAAACACTTTTGGGATGAACTGGAACAGAGATTGCGAGCCAGGCCTTTTTGTCCAACATCAGTGCCTGACCTCACAAATACTCTACTGGATGAATGGCCAAAAATTCCCACAGAAACACTCCAAAATCTTTTGGAAAGCCTTCCAAGAAGAGTGGAAGCTGTTATAGCTGCACAGAGGAGACCAACTACACATTACTGTCTGCGTATTTAGAGGCTGAACTGGGCCGAACTGGCCTATCAGGAGATTTCCCACTGCCTCCCCTGGGATCAGTTTTGAAGCTGTTTTTAAACAAACCCAAGCTGTTTGGGTGCAAATATGGCACAGACAAATCTGTTAGGGGGGGACAGGTGGCACTGTGGGACATGTTGCTTGTGAATTTGCCTTAGGGCATTTTTTTGTACTGGGCCCTGTGGTTTCTAGTTATGTCCCAGTGTTAAATTGATAAATTAATGAAACTTATTGTTCATTTTATGAATATGAAGGGGGGCATGGTAAGGCATGGGTATTGGAATGAATTAGGATGTTGTGGGATGATGATGGTCAGGTGCAGGGGTATGTAACACATACATACATACATACATACATGTATACATAAACTCTTACAGCATGCACATACAATTACTTATACACACAGAGCCATTCTAATATCAGACATTTAAGCATACATACACACACAGCCCATCCAACTCCGGATACACATACATACACATAGCCACTCTAACACTATGCACTTACACATATAAACATACATGCATACATTCATATACTATACACTTAAACACACATGCACACACAATCTAACACCATACACTTACACATAAATACATACACACATTCAAATAGAGGTCGGATTATAACACTAAAATCCAGATCTCCCGCAGCGCTGTGGGGGGATCCTTCTTCTCTGACAGCCGCTACTGCCCTCCACTTCCGCCAGGGCTTCTACGATGGAGCACCAGCATGACATGATCTTCCAGTGCTGCACCATAGAAGCCCTGGCAGAAGTACAGGCCAACATCAGCGGAGGTTGTCTGCGCGCATTGCGCAACATTCACCGGCTGCCAGAGAGGAGGATCCGCCGCAGCGTTGCAGGGAACCTGGATCATCCTCTCTGCCAGCTGGTGGGCATCTGTGCGATGTGCGCAGACAACCTCCCCTGCTACTGGACACTTTCGACGGGGCTTCGATGATGGAGCACCAGCATCACATGACCTTCCGGTGGTCAGCCATAGAAGCTCCAGCGAAAGTGCTGGCCAGCAGCAGAGGTTGTCTATGCGCATCGCACAGACACTCACCGGCCACCCCACTAGACACCAAGGAGTCTGGCGCACCTACCTGTTTCTTCATGAATACCATTTCAAAAATGAAGAACAATGAAACTGCAGAGAATATGCTTTATTAAATTATTTCTGTGCAATGTACATTTAATCTGTAAAGATAGCTTTTTCTCTCCTTTTCTTTTTTTTTAACTAGATATTTTATAAAAATGCACTTTGGTCTATTTCGCTATTTCAAGAGAGAACTTTGCACTTTCATGACATATTTTTAAACTCATGAATGAGTATAGACAAGGAAAAGATTCAGGTTGTAATAAAGAGTGTTAGCCTCATGAGATACTGTATACTGACCATGTTTTATAAACGATACAAGTATTTCAGATTCACTGGCAAGGACATCAATTCCATAAAATGTATTAAGAGAAAATTCATATTGGCTACTTTTAACTTTCACATTGCTTAATATCGGTTACTGAGATTAAATGTGGGATTCTTAGAAAAGTCTCTTAAGGGATCACTGAGGATGCAAGAGTTGGCTAGTCTAATGGTGTAGGGTCCTTAAGTAAATTATTAGTTATGCCTTATTCGCTCTAAATTCCCTGTATTTAAAATGATTAGTCCAAACAGAGCAAAAAAAGTACCAGAATTATTGCTTTGCTTATTCTTTCCCAAAAATATATTACATTATCCTTATGAGATATACTTAAGAGTAAGGTTTACTTTCTTTCAATACGACTGTCTAAAACAGTTACAAAGCGTACTTGAACTGAAAGCAAGCCACAAGTATATAAAGAATACATAGATGAAATGAGAAGATGTTAGTATATATGGTATACATTAATCTTACAGTGAGATATCCTTTGAGTGCAGGGGCTTGGGAGACATTTTTCATAGTTTTGCTGATGATATTGAGTTAATAGCCTTATAAACAGTCGACACTACAGGAAACCTGCAAATGTTTTTTCCAAGACAAGTTAAGCAAACTAAAAATGTTCCTCATTATTTCCTAATATAGAAGGGCTGTAAAATCCAAAATCATGCTAAAGAAACAAAATATAGGGGTCCATCTTCTGCATCTCTCGACTCGGGTTAAGCTGGACTTGCTCTCGAGGGCTTCTACTTCCATTGCCCTCATTCTTCCTTCTGGGTGAGGATAATGGACGTTATGTAAAAAAGCACATCTGCCATTTTTTTATGGAAGAAAAATTATTGATATGCATTTATACAGCTGTGAGTGTATTTATTATTTAAATTATTTTTTTTATTTTTGTATTAATGGGGAAAGATGGGTATATTGGATGGATGCTTTTGATGTCACAAATACTGATCCTACAGGTTAGGGAGGCAGGAGAAGGAAGCACATTTCTTAGCAACCTTCCACTACACTACAGATATTTTCTATAGTGATGTTTTTTTTACCGCTCACTGTGTATAGACCTACAAATGGCATTATGTGCAGCACATGTAGTTGACATTCCAAGTCCAGTTTACCAGCTATGACCACCATACACTGTTTATAATAACAGTGCTATACAAATTTAAAAAAAATAAACTTTTTTTTTCCTGTCTATATCTCTATTGACCTATATCAATCATGTGATATAATACAATGTAATAAAATATATCTTGTCATGTAATATTACCACATATAGAGTCAAATAAATATAAATAAATATCTTTTTATATGATTGTAAGCTCATTTGAGCAGGGACCTCCTTACCTTTTGTTTGTGTAAGTGAAAATTGGTATGCACTATATGACCTGTTTAGCCATTGTACAGCACTGCCGAAAATGAGGGTGCTCTTTAAATCAATACAAAATTATAACAATATACGATATGATTTAAAAATAGATATAGAATGGTGTACTTAGATATCGTTCTCAAAATGTCCCTTTCTTGAACACTAGACAGTGCTTATGCCGCTAAATAACAAACATAATTCTGTGATGGTATTTGTGTACACAGGTGGCCCTTCTAAAGGCAAAAAGGAATTGTGTAATTGTGTTTTTTATAATTTAGAAGTAATGTCTTGCAGGCAGTGACATTTGGGCTTTGCATGTACTAGTTCAGGTTGAACTATTAGCCCCAGTGAGATCTATATAGCAATGAAAGGCCTTTTGTCCTAAGTGAACATCTGTTCTCTATGAATTAGCTTCCTTTTTACATTGCCCATAACAAGTGCTTTTTCCACCTTTCCATAATTATGTTATTACTGATTTCTGGCATCATTTTACAAAAAACAAGACAGGATATATTGCCCTTAGGTATAGTAGGAATGTAGATCTTGATTAGAATGGAATTCACCTATGTATATAATATTTACTTTGAATAATCTATGCAATATAGTACATAAATTGGTACATGGAAAAACAAGGGTTAATGCTTTGTCATTTGTAGAATAACTTGCAACCTGATTCACACATGAAACCTATTATTATAAGCCACTGCCAAAAAAATAGTTTAAGTGAGTTATCAGACAGCTAAGGTAAATGTTTCACAAGTATTATCAACTAGATTTTTATTAGAATCAGAACTATCAGAACCAGGTCCAGTTTAACGTTAATTCAGCTTGCACAACAGTTTTTTTTTTTAATTAATCACAACATGGAAATTCAATTTTAGCAAAGCAAGAAGTGACAGGTGGGTTTAGTGAACTAACTTGTGTTTGTATACACAAAGATAAGAGGAGCACCTCCTGAATTTTCCAAGTCGAGGGTGAGAGCATGAGAGCTAAATGGCAATTGTAGCAAGTTAATTAGTCTTTTGTTCAAGAGAACGGAACCAGTTGGTGTGCTGGTTTATAAAAACACGCTCTTGTGCCTCCAGTAGCAATTTAACCATTGTGGGCAGATTAGTTGAGATTTTTTTTATGTCAGGACTTTTTATTATTATTTTTTCAATTGGTATAGCCCTTTCTATGTGTGAAAGATTAGACTTATGGGCTTAGTTGCTCGTCACAGGATGACTCTCATTCATCTTGCCTGAGGAACAAAAAGGTAGGGAGTTTAGGTAGGATCTAGGACATATCTACCTTAATCGACAGAATGGAGGATGGAGAGAGAGGGGAGACACAGGTGAGCTCTGTGCCTCTACAAGGTGGTTAATTATATTTTACATTTCCATCCCAACGGTCAGTGTATAAGTAGGCTGTGTGCCCCTCTAGCGATTTGTTTTGTACTTTTCAAGCCTCTGAGAATTCTTATTTTATTATCCCCAACCCACAGCACATTTCACTTCATCACATCTTGCTTGAAAACTTACATCAGACCAAACAAGCGATTATATGTTAAAGTCGCCCGATTGCCTTATCTGTCCTATGGACAATTCAAACTTAGATAAAAGGCATATGCTTTTACATTGATGTTAATAAGCAACACAATCTTTAGACCAGAGATGGCTTAGCATATTCAGTCATCATATAGGGAAAATAATGGTGCAAAGTGATTAGGAAAATTAAATATCGCCCATTACTTTTAACATGGTTTAAAAGGTCTATTTGCCTTTTTTACAGTTTAAGTAGACATTCTTCCTTACACAAATGCACAATTCCCTTTATTAATTTAATTGCTTTTCCTTTTAGTTTTTCCAAACCAATCACATCTTTTTATGACTTGGTACAATACGACATATATTAACAGAGGCCATTTTTATAGAAGGGAAAAAAAGCATTTTCCCTCTTACAGCTATACCCATTTTAATGAATGCTGCTAATTATTTTTTTTGCATTCAAAACTGGCACATTTACATATGAGTGGCATCTCCCTCCCAGCATTCTGCAAATAAATAATTACTGTTCAACATTTATACTCTACTTCCAATTATTACACCGAAAAGATATAACTATTTAATTCTTGATTTAATATATAGATTTTAAAGTTTGAAGCTCACTGAGGAATATGATTATTTACATAATTATGCTGATATAGCATGATTCATTATCAGTGTTGCTACAGAGCAGAATAAATTATTACTAGATTGGTAGTTAAATCAGTGATTGCCGGGTAATCCAGTTTAAACCTATAGTCATCTACCAACTTTACTGGTGAACCTTTGCTAGTTAAATATTTTGAGTGGAAACAATTGTTAGATTTTATTTTCAACACAAAGGTAACAGTAGCTTTTAAGAAAACGTATTTGTCAAAACGCATGAATACGTGGCCAACATTAAATGAAGTTCCACCATGATACTTTACATTGGATTGTTTCAAAGCACACTTTCAGTGAATTGAATCTAGTTTGAGTAGGGAAAATCTTGCAGAACAGCTATATTTTCCTTCAAGGGTTTTGTGTTGTGACTACAATGTAAATACTATGTCAAAAAATATTCCATATGTTTTTATTATAACATTCCAAAAGGGCATTGAAAAGTACATGGATGGGAGGTACGGATTTTTCGGTCCATCTAGTCTGCCCATTACTTCTGGTCTTTTTTTTGGTCTAGTGTTATATTCAAGGTAGTTATATGCATATCCAATGTGTAAATTCCCTTACTTGGGCAGTTAACCAAAGGCGGATTTACGGTGAGCCTTGGCCTAGGGCAGCACCATTCTTGGGCATTTCTGTACAGCACAACAACATAAGGGAGCAAGTGGATGACGTGTTGGCTTCCATGACACAGAAAATAGGACAGGAAAAAGGAATTTTGAAAATAGTGATTTTTATCACAAACCAGCATCTGTGTAGAAGGAGACATCCGGAAAGTAATATGTCCGTGTCTAGTGTTCACAGGGACCAACTTTGCTGTTCTGTAGTTAACCAAATGCTTGCATTTCTTTTAAAACTGAGCCGGTTATTTTGTTATCCTCCTTTTGTAAAACTGAACAGCTGCCAATAACTGTGACTAAAGGAAGCAAACCATCTTAACTTGCAAGATGTGGATTCTAAAGATTTGTATTGCAGAGGATGCAAAGCACTGCTGGCAGGATCATAACGTTTTGAATGTTATAATGACATGTTGGTATGTTGTCTGTTTCAGCTCCACCAGAGCCTTTATTGTGTAAATTTGCCGATGGAGGACAAAAGAAGAGGCAAAATCAGAGCAAATACACACAGAATGGAAGGCTGTGGCCAAGAGATGGAGAGGTAGATATCCAATATCATTTCTTATTGATAAAAAATGCACTTTTATTATGCAGTGTTTATTATGTGATCATTATTATTATATTGGTTATGAGCAGTTACTGTACAGGATTACTGAATGACCGATAATTAATATAATTGTAGAACAAAGGTGGCAATAACCAATTACATGTTACCTTTTTCTTCTAGTCATACATACAATTCATGCAATTAAAGGACCCTCTAGCCAACACGTGCACTTAATGCATATTATGGATGAAATGTCCCTTTAATTTTTGCATGGCTTTCCCCTTGCAAACACAGAATCGCCCCATATGCATTTACCCTTTTTTCCCAACCCCTGCCAATTGGCTTGCAGGAAAAATGTGTTGCACCCCCAACACATCTCCTGCTACAAAATATACTTACTACGAATCAGAACTGTATATATTACATTAAAAAGCAGGGACACGGTAGCAAAGACCATGTGGTAGCAGGGTGGCAGTGCGAGCTGTAGTGGAGACAGGGCTTAGCGTGTAATGTGAGAGAGGGGGAAGACTGGCAAGCTGCAGCAACGGTGGGAGAGTGTGTAGTATATATATATATATGTGTGTATGTAGTTACAGTGTGGTGGTAGAGTCCGTGTGTGTTACTGTATGGTGTTAGCATGTGTATGTGGTATTAGCATGTGTGTCGGCATATGTGACGGTGGCATGTCCATGTGTCATTGTATGATTTTATCATGTGTGTCATGGGCGAGCCTAGGTTTAGTGGTGTGTGAGACAGAAGGGAGTGTACATGTGTATGTGTTTGCATGCTAGTAAGTGTGTGTATTTTAGTTATGGGGGCGCAGAAAAAATACTACACTCAGGTGTCAGAAACCCTCAGGCTCACTGCAGTAAACAAGCATGTCGTATGTTAAAAGCTGGCCCGTGAGTGCAGTAAGCAGATTAAATAAATTGATTTGGATAGAGAAATTAGTACACAAATACTATACATTGTAAATGTTATAATTGTTATTGAATATCTACAGGGAGCACAGACGTTGCTGTCTTTCAACAGAGTTGCTGAACATGTGGAGTTGCATATTAATTAATCATTTTGGTGCCTAGAGGTGAAGTGGTGCAATCACCATAGCAACCCCCCTAAGTATCCTTGTCTCTGCATTAGCTGCTGCAGATACAATCTTCTGATTCATTTTGTAAAAGCCAAAATCACTAAACTCCTTTTTTGGGTTCAGGCCTTTTATTAATGACCAGCTCAGCTCAATCTGAGCCATTTGGAATAAAATCATATAAAAAAAAAGATCATTTGGGGAGATTGTCTTTTCCCACACTACCACAAATCTACTGAGCAGTTAAAGCTCCTCAGTCTGGTGCCAATGCTCCCCTCCCTTGCCAACTGCAGACATTTTGTAATGATTAGTGGGTCTGCACTGGGCACATTTATAATGCAGACACAAATTTCCATTTATGTTTCCAAGCAGACAGGCAGCACGTACGTGTGCTTTATAACTCTGTGTGCAGTACTGATGCATTTACAATCCAGACAAAAAGATCATTGCAATGTTCAGCAGATGTGCGTTCGTTCAGCATCCAGTTAGCCACAATCTATACCCCCTTTAGACAGGGCACACAAATGTCAAGATCGACATATGGCTGACCAACCAATTCAGTCAGTGCATTGCAGTTTACTCATATTCTTACAGGTAAGAAAATCTATTTTGAAGGATGGAGGGGGGATGGCCAGACCCGCCATCTCTCAACCTTTATATTGAGTTAAAAGGATTGCCTAGCTGGGGCTACCTATAAACATGTAGCTTCCTAAACATTTTCAGCAGATCTGAAGCTTCAGGTGATGAAATCATTTAGTAGTGGCAATTTGGTGAATCGAAATTCTTCACACGTTTAAAAATGCCTACTTGAACATTGGTAGGCAAGTCAGTGGATAATTCTCTGTTCCTTATACACTCGTGTATATGATTAAATGTAATACAACATTTAGAAGGAACCTCTAGGTCCTTCATGCCCTCTTTCCCTATTTCCTTTCTACCTTTTCCCAATAAAGTTATTCTTGTTATGAACTTGGTGAATACAGCTGGTCAAATGTTGTTTATTGACATACCCTGTAAATCAAATAGTCCTGTTAGCAAGCATTAGGGAAATGCATAGTAGGCTCCATACTTTCTATGCTACTTTACGTTTTCTTTCTTTACATTTTTTATTTCTACAAAATTCCTGCTTGTTTTGCACAGAAATCCCAGGTCCTACAATTGGCTTTCACTGAATTACTTTCATTTTTCATAAACACAGCTTGGCTTGGGACACGCATACAGTAGTGGCATTATACCACCAAAGGTAGCCCATTCATTGACAACTACAGTAGATAACATGACTATTTCTGCTACGCATACCTATTCATGACATCTTGAAGGACAACCATTTAAGGACACGCTATAAGCGTGTTACAGCTCTGACCGGTTCTATACAGATAACATAAAGAGGGTCTATGTGTAAGGAAGAGAACAAACTCTACTGTACGAAAACAAACATCAACAGTGTGGTTTGTGTTCCATGGGTGGTACCCAAACAGGGTTCTTTAAATATCTGCACAAGTTCCGCATCTGGCGTAAGCAAAAACGTATATACCGTATATTTGAATGCTATCTGAAGGATGTTATAGACAAATTCAGTTTAAACACATCAAAGGACCAAACGCTGCAATTTTCGTGAGAAATCTAGATGCATTCTGAAGCTAAAAGTGCTAAATATGGAGCATTCGGCAGAACGAGTCCAGTGGTTTCTGCAATTATTGCTCTGAAACATGCCACTAACTGCACATATACAAACCATTGTGTGTGAAATCAAGATATTTCATGTGAGCTTAGACAATATCAAAAGTCTTGACTTTTGGTTTTATACTGATGGAAAGTATGCACTTAAATATACAAGGCTTAGTGTTGATGAGTTTAAATTTAAAAAAAAATGTTTGGAAGAATAGATTTTTTTCTCTCTAAAATGGAAACACTATTCAGGTCAAATGTGCCACCTAGTGTACAGTGCTAGTAACAGCTGGTATTTCAGGTTGCGTTGCTAGAGCTGCACATTCTTCCAGCAGATTCAGATTGTTAGTTACATAGTTGTATGTTTCTCATGAAGACCCCTTAAGAAATTAATACCCAATTAGAGTTGTTTTTAAATCTATTTTCCGCATTGCTCAATCTTGGTCAGCCTCCCTATTGCAGATATAAAATGATTTAATTAGAGTTGAATATGGTGGAAGGAAATTAAAAAAAAGAATAAACTAACAGAAGTATACGGTATACTTTGATTTTCTGTGACATCAACATGAAAACATACTTAAATAGATGTCTGTATTTTGCTTTTGTTTCAACGATTAAGAAAAGTTAGGCTTTGATTACCTACACATATCTTTTGGCCTATTTCCTATTTTCAATTTGTCTTTTTTTTACTGACTTAAGTCTGTTTGTATAATATTATTCCAAAGGGACCTAGATAGTCTCAATAGCTTGCAATCTATACTTACGCCAGCCAATAAAGGTATCATCTTCACAAAATGTGTTCTTATTTGGTTAATACAATACAAAACTATTGATAAATTCCTTATAGTTTTCAATTTATAAGTTACAAATTCAAATGTACAAATATATATATATATGTATATATAAATATGCATGGAGTAAGCCGTATTAGTCCAGTAGACATGATGTCAAAAAATCTGAGTATTGCAGAGTATGCGGTAATACCTTTTTTATTAGACTAACATAATATTTAGAAGACAAGCTTTCGAGAGTTATCCTCTCTTCAGACCCGATAACTCACCGCATACTCTGCAATACTTTTGACATTGTGTCTACTGGACATAATTGTAGATTCTGTAACCCACAATCCCTCAAGGTTTCCTTCTCTCTTCATGTCCACCTCCTTTTTTATATTGATACTTTCAATAATAGAGTTGATCTATGCAAATCTGTCACTTTTCCCAAAACCTACGTTTTACACTAACTGACATTAAATATTGCCATGCAAAGGTTTACTGCCTTAAATATGTAATGCCTATGTATACCCCACCAATCTTTATACTGTGAAGAAAGGTGACTTCAGGACAGGCAATTGATTCGATAATAAAGGTAGTGCCACGGACAGCCACCAATCTCAACTTCAATGAATTTACCTTTTTAAAAGAATTACCCCAAAACAATTACACTGATTGTCAAACAAAAATTACAAGTTATAGAGCTTCCATAAATGAATGTACTTAAGCTAAAAGCTATGACAGTGATAGAAATCTGAAGTAATGGTCCCAAAACAAGCACCACTTAATGCTCTGCTGTGCCTTAAAGCCTGATTTGTGTGCATTTAAAAACACCCAGAGGATGACAGCAGGATGCAATGCGATGCTCTTATCTTTGGCATTACAATGAAATTAAAGTAACATTTCACCGAGAGTCTTCTATGAAATCCAAGCCCTAATTCCTTTATGGAATTGAATTGCAAGCAGACAATGCGCGGAATAAACAATTACTCAAACAAAATTAAGTTGTCTTTCCATAACCTGGTATGATAATGTCAGCTGCTCAAAACATACCAGCTTTTTTTTATAGTTTATGGCCTGTCGGTCATCAATGTTTGTTCTAACGCTAATTAGATTAAAAATAAATGATTACATTATACAACTAAAACACATTTAAGTATCCTGCTTAGTTTTTATCCACGTTGATCCTATGTACTAAACAGTGCGCTTACATTTTTTTAAATTCAGTTATGGGAATCAGAGACCTTTACAATTTAATAAAGTGCTTCAAGCTAATCCTGTTTTCATGCAAAAATAAAGCAACGTGTGATCATAGCATCTAATAACACTTGTGGGTCTTTTAGGATAACTTTTCATAATGTAAGTGGAGCGGCAGATCGGGTGAGTATGGAATGATGTTGGCCAGTGGCCCATTTAGGCATTTGCCTGGCAGTAACATAACGTAACAGATAGGAATTGGGATCGGTTTCTCCTGTAGTGTGCGTTAGTGTTCCACCATACCCATTTTTTTGTTCTAGGAATTCAAAATGTTTGTATTGTATTAATGTATCACAATGTAATATGGACCAGTAAGGCTTATATAAACATCAGAAAAGATGTGTATAAATTAAATGTTGTTAGTAAAATTCATTATTCTTAATAATGGGGTATAAACAGCTATTAGAGGTCACGTTGACACATAAAATGTAATGATACAGATCTACCCCTATCCAGGGGCGTAACTAGACCCCTCAGGGCCCGGGTGCGAGAATCTGTTAAGGGCCCCCCACCCCCCCAAAAAAACATGATTTTTACCCAACAATTTTTTTTCAACAAATTCAATTTACATATTGAATCATTTCTGTAAAAAAAATCAAAGAAAAAGGGGCGCATGTTCAAAGGGCATAATCAAAGAAAAAGGGGCGCATGTACATAGGGCCCTTTTTGTACATGCGCCCCTTTTTCTTTGAATACATAAATAATCTTTCCACCAAAACAGCCTGACTGTGGCATTTTTGCCACCAAAACAGCCCGCCTGTGGCATCTTTGCCACCAAAACACCCCGCCTGTGGCATCTTTGGCCCCATAACAGCCCGCCTGTGGCATCTTTGGCCCCATAACAGCCCTCCTGTGGCATCTTTGCCACCAAAACAGCCCGTCTGTGGCATCTTTGCCACCAAAACAGCCCGCCTGTGGCATCTTCGGCCCCATACCAGCCCGCCTGTGGCATCTTTGGCCCCATAACAGCCCGCCTGTGGCATTTTTGGCCCCATAACAGCCCGCCTGTGGCATCTTTGGCCCCATAACAGTCCGCCTGTGGCATCTTTGCCACCATAACAGCCCTCCTGTGGCATCTTTGGCCCCATAACAGCCCGCCTGTGGGATCTTTGGCCCCATAACAGCCCGCCTGTGGCATCTTTGCCACCATAACAGCCCTCCTGTGGCATTTTTGGCCCCAAAACAGCCCTCCTGTGGCATCTTTCCACCAAAACAGCCTGACTGTGGTATCTTTGCCCCCCCCTTACACATCCATGCTATCTCTCACACACACACACATATATATTAATTCACAAATATTTACTCACTAATTCACAGATAATCCATTCAATCATTCAGATATTCATACATTGATACTCATTAATTCCCTCATTCAGATACTCATTTACATATACTCATTCACAAACATTCATTCACTCACTCCTTCACAGATATTCATTAATTCTCTCACTCAATCTCAAATACTCCTTCATGCAGCCTCCCCTTACCTGAACAACCGAAGATGTAAAAAGTATGTGCCGCTCGGCGCTCGCAGACCAACTTGTTCAGTGCATAGGGGGAAGCAGATGCGCAGCAGGGTCATGTGACGTACGTCACGTACGTCACGTGACTGTTGGATTCCTGCGTCCCCCGGCATCCTCGTCTGCCAGTAAGTAGCGGCCCCCCGCGGAATTAATCGTGGGGGTTGCCCGGGCCCCCTAGAGTGGCGGGCCCGGTAGCAGCTGCTGCAGGGTTAAGGGGCAAGTGCCCCTTTTGCCCTGAGTTATAGACGGCCGTAGAGGCCGCATAGGCCCAGTCAGTCCGGTCCTGACTGGGCCTATGCGGCCTCTACGGCCGTCTATAACTCATAGACCTTGGGGCCCCTTGCCGCCGGGGCCCGATTTCGGGCGGCCCCTTGGCTTGGGCCCCCCTGCCACCGGGGCCCGGTCGCAGTCGCGACCCCTGCGACCCCGGTAGTTCCGCCACTGCCCCTATCCATGCCTTAAACCATTCCCCTTTAAACAAGAGTGTCCTTCTTTCATACACTTATTTCAGTGATCCAAAGCAGGGCACCTTTATTGGTGGTGGAGATAGAGGGGGCAGGGATGTGGTTAGAGGCAGAAAGCGGCATGGTTTATAAAAGTTTCTTTTTGAGTTTTTTCTCTTGCCATTCATGATTGGGAAATACCAATAACAAAAGTTATGGTGGGTATAGGTGATGGAAAACCCGTCCACTTAAAATTAAGGGGATAGTAGAAGCATTATTAAACTCTCATCTACAGACACCAGAAGGCTTGTTGTTCCCCCAGAAATCTCATGGTGCTGCCACAACCACATGAGATTCTGGGTAGGTGAATGCAAATAAGGTCAACAATGATCACCTTCTGTATCCAGTTTATACATGGAACCCTTGAAAGTAATTGCCTGCTGTACAAGACTGCCTTTAGACAAAACTCGGGTAAGAGGTGCAGTAGCCAGACCACCACTCATGGGCAAGTGATATAGAGGCAAAAGGGGATCATTGTTGACCTTATTTGCATGTGCCTACCCAGAATCCCTTGTTGTTGTGGCAGCACCATGAGATTTCTGAGGGAAAAACACCCCTTCTGGCTTGTCTGCTGTCTGTAGATTAGTGTTTAATAATGCTTATACTACCCCATTCATGATTGGGGCATTGTTAACCAGGGCCTGTCATCAACCAAATAGTACCCCAGCAAGAAACCTCCTGTCGGCTCCGCAAGTTTTGGCGTTGTTTTACATTCAGAGCACCAAACGAGGCATAGACAACTCCTTTACATGTCCCCACAGGTGTTGCATAGGTTCAGTGGTACTGCTATCAGGTGCCAAGCTTACTTCTACTCCTTGGGGACAATTTCCAAAGGAGGGAAGCCAGCAACCCCCACCTCTGGTTCAGCCGTGTGGTAAACTTTATTATGCCTTTACATTTCATAATAATAATTTAAAATATGTATAACAGAGCAGCTTATCTTGCTTTCATTTTCAAATTGAAACAGCTTTGTTATTTTATATATGGCTATGTCAGGGAAAGCTACCGATCTGTCTACCCATCTTCTTCAATAAATTCCATATATATAAAAATTGGTCTTATCACTATAGCCACCAACAAAATGGTCCTGACAAAACCAAGACCTTTTCATGGGCAGCTGTAGCGATGACACCACTTTTTAAACTTTGTACAATAACATTTGTATACATAAATGCTGCTGACCTTCCTGAGCAATGCAAATGAAAAAAAAAATACTATAATCTTACTTCCCATATATATATATACCGTAATTTTATGTAAATTCTCTAAAGTGTGCAGCCCTATTGGAGTACATTTTTAGGAATGATATGCCAAGGATTTAAGATGTTACTAGAAGTTAATTTTTCATTATTTTGTTTCTTTTCCAATTCAGACTGGAATGGCTCTAACATATGATCCTGCAGCAGCAATGCAGAATGGGTGAGCAAAACAATGTATAACCATTATGATAATTCTACGTTAAAGGACTTTTCGCAGACATAACATGTACATATTATAGATATTAAAGATGATCCCTTCACAAAAGGACCCTTGTACCAGAATTACTCTGTATAACTATGGCCATTTGTAGCTAAAACTCATGTTTTGCACAGTTCTGTAAGTGACTAGATCTGGTTTCTTTAAGAAGAAGCTTTACAGTATATAACTTTATACATATAACAGTATATTTGTTATTTTTGAGCAATTAAGTATTTATATTCTATAGTATAGACCCCCCCCCAAAGCAGCTACCTTCAATTCCATGTTTTTTTAGGTTCCCATGTTATGGAATTATAACGGTACCTATAGGAGGGAGTGCTAGTGACCTAGTTTGCCCCAGGCAATAGAAACCATTGGCTGTCTCTATAAATATTAATATGACACCTGCATAAGAATAACATTTTAAGAATGAAAACCTGATTTTATTTTAGTTCAGGATTTTACTTTAAGTATTTGTTTTACATGCATTAACATCAACAAAGTGTATTCAGGGTAATCATCTGAATAAATGTTTGAAAAATAAGTGCCGGGTGTTGAATGGCCATCAAAAAAAAATGACTAAAAAAAAAATATAATTCAATAAAATACGAAAGTAGAGATAGAAAAGTACACAATAAAGACAATTGTGTCTAATTGTACTAAAATCAGTATTTTTTAGACACCAGTCACGGGTACAGATTATGTCTGCACAATGAGCAATCACTCCATTATTATACAAGTTCCCACCAAAATGTATCATAGTAAGACATGTCAACAGAAGCAAATGCTACTTCATTAACTTTATCAGTATTCTAGACAAAGACAGTTCGACATTATTTCTGCAAGATAAAGCCCCACTGTTTCTCGTGGAGGAGATAATTCAACTCCTCAGACACCTATTTATCTAGAATACTCCCGGAAGGGCTGCTACCTTCCTAAATCCTAATGTTTATCTTTTAGTTAACATAAACTACTCATCTGGAATTAGACTTAATTGTGATGCTGTCAGATTCTTTACAGTGCTAATATTTACAGATTTCTATTTACCTACTCCTAGACAATTATGTATGTACGTATGCTTATCACTGAGTATACAGTATATCGACTATAGTGATAATATTGGCACACCATATTGATGATGAGTATCCTTTCAAGTTGCATATGCGGTAATAAAAAAGTAATAAAAGCATAAGAACAATGCTGATACAAAATATTCTTTTAATTACATCAATGGAACAAAAAAACAAATATTCTATTTTATGGTGGGTATATTTAATTGCATTGTGTTCTTGTGTTTCAGATTTTATTCTTCCCCGTACAATATTGCAACAAACCGTATGATTCCACAGACATCCATTACTCCATTTATTGCTGCTTCCCCAGTCTCTACTTATCAGGTAAGTTTAATATTCATTGACAAAAAGGACTATTTAACAATATAGCTTTTATTACATTCTATCAAGAAGAGTATTACGTGTATAGAATTATCTTTATCTTCACACACACACACACATTGACTCTAACACTATGCTGTACTGTACACACACTGGCTTTAGCACTATACATATACACACATTGGTTCTGACACTTTAGATCACCTGGTTAATGGGGTCCTGGGGGCCTAAGCAGACCCCTGTCCCAAGAAACTTAAATTTGTACGGGGGGCGAATAGGGTAGAGAGTGGACGTTACCAAAGGCTGTTCCCGCAACCGGGGCATCTGACACATCTTAGAGAGTTCCCAAATATGTTAATATGTTCTTCTTTAGGTTGCTCCTAATCTATTTATCTATAGTAATAATTAGTAAAATAATTAAAAATATAGTTTTCTAAATATCTGAACTTAATAATACCCAAATATTGAAATATATTTCATATCATTTATAAAACTAATGTAATATGTCTATGAAAAAAAATGTTTTCCAATAGCTCAATTGGACAGAATATTTGATTAAAAAGACAAGCTGTTCAATAATATGTGGCCATAGAATGTGGCATGCCTAATGGATAAACATAAAAGCAATGCAATGTGACATAGGATAAATATTCTCAGATACATAGAAAGATAAAGGCCCATGTGCAAAGCTGAACTTTCTCCCCTTGTAGTACGGCCTCGACATATAAATAGCATCACTAGTTAGAAATGAACGCTTCTTATGGAAGATCTGTCACTTTTCCCAAATCCTACATCTTGCAGTTAAATACATGAAATAGTATGTCATTTTTAATGATAAAATAAATATATACCATTAGGAAAAGTAACTTAACTCCTTTTTCTAAGGATTTACTTGATTATTTCTCCCCACTTGCATCTTCATAATTTTTAAGTTGATGGTGGTTGTTGTTCGCTCAGGCAAGGGTTTTCTCTGCTTCCCGCCTACCTCTTGTGATCTTTTTTTTCCTTCTGTTCCCATATTTCCTCACTCGTTGGCCATTTCTTTTGTCCTTTCCCTTTTTTGCACCTCACTTGCTGACATATTTTCCTCCCCGTTAATCCGACCCTGTAAACAACTCTAAAGCAATTAGCCAGGTAGTTTTAATGATTTTCTTTTAGTTAGGCTGAAAACAGTTCCCCTTTAAGGCTGCATTGCATTATTAATTACAATTATTATTTTGTTAAGTGCTTTTTTAAAAAAAAAATATAGAATATGTACTGAATATCTATATTCACTTTATGGAAATGCTAAACATAAAAACATTAACCACTGGTTTCATCTTTAAATTATAATGTGGTGCCTATACCCAATATATTCTGGATATCACTGATTTTTTTCAAATTCTACCCTGTACTATAGTACAATGTAGTAATTATAGCAGCAAGTAAAAGTGTTACAATCAAGCTACTAAATGAAGGGTTGTAGCTAAAGAAAATAATGTACATTTTCTTTTTTTGTAATTTGATAATATTGCATTATTGCTTAGATTAGCTCCCTAAAGCTTCTGAATTTTAATTTTCACAATACACGTGTGTCAAACAGCTTTCCAGATTACTGTCGGATAGCAGTACAATAACATAATTATTAGGTGTAGCAACATTTACGCAGTAACCGTTTGATCCGATTTTAGTTGTGTATTATTAATTTAACATAACACTTAGTAATGGCTTTTTTCCAGATTCTGCTGTCAAAACATTAACCCTGTTCTAGCCTGAACTTCTCTAATAATGAATCATTATTGTGCAGGTCCAGAGTACATCATGGATGCCTCACCCACCATATGTTATGCAACCCACGGTAGGTAGAAGACAATGACAGATACCTCTTAATTGCTATAACTTTGAGCTGTGGTGAGTAAAGGGTTCGTCCGGTAGAATTAAAACTTAATTACAAATATTGAGTGTCACAGAACTTTTTATAAAGCATTTCTTAGAAAGAAGTCCATCAGGATATCTGTCAAACATTGATGATGTTAGGACATACTTTTATGTCTCAAAGAATGTCAGTGGAACGTCCATATAGACAACCCAAAAAGGTTTCTATGCTCCGGTGCTCCCCAGGGAACCAGTCAGAGCCCGTCAGAGTGATGTGGCTTATCACAGTGATTACTTTCATTCACATGACAAAACCAATCATTGGCTTTGTCTCCATGCTGTGCTTTTCTCATATTCATTTTGTTTCGAAGCTGTAGTTAGAGCAGAATTATCTTCAAAGTTCTGTGTTTCTGTGATTCTCAGTGTTCTTTGTACAAGTAACCCCTTAATCATTTTAGACATGTAGTTGAGTAACAAACTACCTCCCAAACTTTGAATCTTAATGAAAGAAAAAAAGGCCTGAATATAAGATGAATCGTATTGGGAAAAATATCAAAACCTACTGTATTTGCCACTTACACTCTGCCACTCACTCATACTTAAGTAAAGGATGTGCAGGAGTGGGGGTAGTAAAGTGGATTTTTTTAAGGACAGATAGGGCTTTCTTTTGAAACCATGTTTTAGAGAATTACCATGTTTTAGAGAATTACCCTTTTGTGAAAATTAAAAAAATGTTTTAATCGCTTTTATAACTTTTTCCTGTTGCTTTATTATCAGGGATATAGTATATCTTCTTTCTCTCACTGACACAAATGTGTCAGTAAGAGAGAGGGAGGATTTTAACAACTCATTGTCTACAAATCAGAATTTCATGTAATTACAGTGATTGATTTTCACAGTGATCACTAGACTTGTGTATTTGGATTCGTACAAATGTAAATTTTGTAAAAAAATTGCCAATTTCGCTAATCTGTACCAATGTACGAAAACGAGAAGAGTCCCCCTCAAAGCAGAGAGCTCCAAATATTCGTTGGCATTTCATTGCCCTCTCTCACACACTAACTTTCTCTCACATGCTCAGACTCTCACTTTCATTCACTCTCTCTCACACTCTCATTCACTCACTCACTGTCAATGTGTCCTTCCCCGCCAACCTCCTCCGTGTGCCTGTCTCCTTTTCTGCAGCTCCACTTCTTCTCATGCCTCTTCTTGTTCTTTTGTCTTTCTTTCATTCGCTCCTCCCCAGTATCAGCTCCATTATCTGGGTACTTCCGCAAAAGGGTGGAGCCTCTGTGCACACCTCCAATTGGAGGAACGGGGGAGCGGATGCCCCTGTGGTTGGCGCCATGGCTCCTCCTTTTTGCCATAGTACTCCAAGAGGTCAGAATATTGCAGATGGATTTACGGAGAACAAAGAAGCATTTCTGCACCTCTCGTTCGCCACAAATTTGTCAAATAAAATTTTAAATGCACCTTTTTTTATACTTTTACTCATAAATTATATAGGTGAAGTTTTTTTAAGTACTTATAATTAAAAGACTATATGATTTGGTTCAGTGGATCCTGTTTAATGATTGTTCATTACATTTCATATTATCAATTAGCTGCTTCTCTGCATCACATTTTTAATCGCATCGCTTAATTTCTTTTTAGACATTTTTTATGTACAACCTAGTTAATTTGTTTTGATTATACAAGTGTGCATATAAAAAAATCAAGCTAATTAAAACCTTCACTGCTTGGTTTTATAACATTGATAAGAGATACATCCTATCTCCCCACCTTAGGAAGAAAAAGTTGTATAATTTGCCATAACTAATGTTCAGGAGCCTGGTTGTGATTTCCATTAATAATGTTCTCTTATTTGACTTTGAAATTAATTATGAGACTTGTGCACGATATGGTTATATTAATTGGGACCGCCTATGCTGCTAGGTAAGAGAGGGGTTTAGAAGATGTATTAACTAAACTACACATCAGTAGGTTTCTGCTTACTTCATGCATTTTTTCTTCTTTTCAAGCATAAATATTATACAGCATCAGCTCAAAACCAAAATATAAGGCTTGACATCCTTGATCTTTCCTAAAATTGTCTTTTATTGCTATGTACTTAAATATTAAACTCACTTTGATTCCTGTAACAAGTTCACATTTTTGGATCCTCTCACACATATTGAACACATCCATTAACAAATACATACTTCACCTTTACTATATCCAATTGATAGTTGCCAAGTCTTTCTAAATGAATAGAGCCCCTATGAAAATCCATTAGACTCCACAGTTTGCATCATTATTCCTTTTAGCTCTTGGGTGCCATATATTTATTTATTTTTTATTGTGTATTTGTATTCATAGTATAGGACAAACCTTGCATCACATTAGTTAGTAGCTCAAACAACTATGGGGATCTACTTGTTGGTTAACCCTGTCCTGGACTGTATCATGGTAAAAATGGCTTTGTGACAAGGCTATAGCAGAATTAACATGTCCACTTCATTAAAGTATCCTCCTTACATTTTACATTAAGGATAGAGGACTCCAACCACTTCAATGTAACGTATTTGACTTTATACCATATTGGCTCAATTATAGATCGCACACGACTTACCAATGTATCCCCAGGGGCAGCCGGTGGACGTCTGCGCGATGTGCGTAGACAATCTCTGCTGCTGCTCGCCACTTCTGCTGGGGCTTCTATGCTGGTACTCCGTCATAGAAGCCTCGGCGGAAGTGCCAGCAGCAGCGGAAGTTGTCTGCGCGCATTGCTTCTATGCGTCTATGCCATTCACCGACTACCAGAGAGGAGGGTACATGCCACCTGCAGCGCTGCAGGGGATCCTCATACCTGGCAGCCTGTGAACCTCTGCGCGATGTGCTCAGACAGCTTCTGCTGCTGCTGGCCGGAACTTCCGCTGGGGCTTCTATGGTGGAGCACCAGAAGGACATGTAACGCAGGCGCTCCGTCATAGAAGCTTCTGCGGAAGTGCCAGCAGGAGCGGGGTTTGTCTGCATTGCGCAGACTTCCACCAGATGCCAGTGAGGAGGATCCAGGTCCCCTGCAGCACTGCGGGGGGATCTGGATCCTAACATTGCGGGTAAGCTAAATGAAAAAGAAAAAAAAAAAACCTTATTATTATTACTTATTGTTTTATATAGCGCCACCAGATTCCGCAGCACTATACAAAGGGTAGACAGGACATAACAATTAGTATATAATATTACAAGATGACATACAGAAACAACATCTAATTCATAGATATATTTAGTTATATCTGTGGCATTAAGTGTATTGTAGAATGATTTAATAACAGTGAAGATTATGTATTGTCTGTATTTGTAAAGAAGCTCAGAAAACCTTAATTTTGCAGCCCAGAATATTTTTGATGCCAGTGGCTGATTTGGTATATTACTTTTCATTTTCAGTAGTGGGTGGCCTCAAATGTTCCATTTAAGTGAGCAACATTTTTTGCTTCTTTGCACTTTTTTTTTATTATTTAAAGCAAGTAAATGGCTGTGTCAAGCATCTTCCTGCTGCTCCATAGATGACTGCTATCTCCGTGGGTATGATTAATGGAGAAGGTAATGATATGCAAATCTTAAACAATATCACAGTGTGAGTAGATGCATTTTAATTAGCCCTAAAATTGCTGTAGCTCAGTAAATATTGAAATAAAGCAGGAGTAATTTCCAAAACTAATGTTGGGACATGAACGCCAGTATAAAGCAGTGAGTTAAAGGTTATTGTGTATTTATAAACATTCTCAAAGGAGTTACATGTATCTATATATTCTTTTTTATTTGGTTTATTAAAGTATATATCACCACCTTTTTAATGGGCAGAGTTGGCACATTGTCTCTCTAAAAGACAAATAAAGGGCATATTTACATAGGACAAAATGTATTTTAAGGGATAAAATTATCTGTGTAAACTACAGACGGGCGGCTAAGGCCAGTCCTTAATTTTAACAATGCCAAAAAATAGACGTTTACATCAAATAGTATTTTAAAATAAATAATATAACGTCATTAAACCAGACTTTAAAGTTCTATACATTAAATAAGTCTGGTGTTTGCAGCCATATGACCATTAGCAATAACCCTTAGTTGTATAACTTAGGGATGAGCCAATTTAAATGTATTTTCTCGGGATATGCGTGATTATTATGTTATTTCTTTCCTATTGTAACATGGCTGGTTGTTGTTGATTGGTTCGTCCAGCCTTTGTAATAATCATATGAGAATTAAGGAGAGAATTTAAGGATCAATAAAAGGAAAAAAAGAAGAAGAAAGAAAGGGTTACACTTATGAATTCTTTTTGTATTGAGATTGTGTAAACATAGTGCCGAGGGAAATCACACAGTTAAAGTTAGAGTTCTTAATGTTCCTCTCTACATAATTTCATTAGAGATGATCTAGATGCTGGGTACTGTGTCCTTGTCAACAGTTTTCTCTGCAAGTAGAACCCCTGCCTGTTAAACAAAGTGGAACATCTTTACTGTTGGTGCTGCTGAAGGTTAAGGAAACTTTTCTGTATCACTATCATTCATATTACCTGACAGCTTTTTGTGTACTAAAATCACCTTGTGCTTCTGAAAACAAGCATTATTTATAAAATAGTCAACTGATTAAATGTGTGATCTGATTCTGTAAGATCTATCTATCTATCTATCTATCTATCTATCTATCTATCTATCTATCTATCTATCTATCTATCGATCTATCGATCTATCTATATATCATCTATCTATATATCATCTATCTATCAACGTTCTTAGCCAGTGATCTCCATCACATCTCCATCACATCTGAAAAAGGGATCTCTGATGTCTTGAAAGTTTATGTGCCTATACATGTATGACTAAAAAGAGAGACAAACCACTTTGGACTGTCTTTTTTACACGATGAAGGAACCACTACTACCCTCTTCCTCTGGCCACATACGTATCTACAGTATCAGTGGAAAGACAAAAACACTGTTCTCCCTAGTGTCTTGTGGGAAGATCAGAAGGATCCTACCATTCTTTGGGAACCTCTCTTGTTAACTCTGATGCTCTGGTGGATCCATCATGTCATAACCTCTTTAAATAATTAGCATAGAGAGTGGTCCATTAGGGGACTCTCAACGTTTATATTAGAAAACTTTTATGCTGGTAAAATGCACACGACGAGAATAGCTGGCACTGTAAAGAACACGTAAAAGAAAGATTTATAAATTGTAAAATAGTTACCTATATCATGGTAATGATAAAATGTTCAGTTTCTCCCTGGTGTTAAATGATGTCACAATTATAGCAATACTTGAAAAGCAGCAATGCAATGGGCGGTCCCTAAACTTATTGAAAACAATGCATTTTGAGCCCGTACATGTACGGGCTTTGTCATTAAGGGGTTAAACGTTTTGTGGATAAGCAAAAGGCCAGAAATACCTTCTTGAGTATTAGAGTTAGCGAAAAACAATCTATATTAGTGAGCCTACACTAGTCTGCACCAATTAACCGCTGGTATTAAAATAGAATTAACTAGCCATTACTGTACAGTATCTTGAGCCTGTCTCTTGTTACATTCTCGTTGTATAAACAATGTAAAGTCTGATTGCTGATCATCTAAGCGTTTTACTCGATTTATTTTATTTACTTTGTATATGGGTTTTGCCTCTGTATGGACAATAATATTTTTTCTTAGCTGAAAATAATGGCAAATTATATTCGAATATGACAACATATAGACCAGTATAATGTGCTTTAAAGAACAGTCCCATCTAAACATTAAAAATGCTTATTACTTTTGATTTATAATGTGTTTTATGTTCTCAGTCTGTTTACTAAAGTACTTTACTTTATGCACATGCCTGCATGCTATCATTTGGAATATTCAGGGTCAGTAACTGACCATTTTAATGATAGGGCAGAATGTGCGCCTGGTAAAGACTAATATCTCATAGTGTAATATATCTTTGTAATATCTGTAGTGTGTATATATATATATATATATATATATATATATATATATATGAAAATGTTTTCTTTTTTTATGCTTGTAGGGTGCTGTTATAACGCCGACCATGGATCATACCATGTCTATGCAGCCAGCGAGTATGATGGGCCCCTTGACCCAACAAATGAATCATCTCTCTTTGGGTACCACCGGAACGGTAAGTTCGTTTTTTCTTGTAGTATCTTGCATTACAGGTGCTGTTCCACCAACTCTGCTGAGATGAGCATTTTTTTTGTAACATCATTCCTAGCACTATTGAATGTTCAAACAATTCCCAAAATAATTATTTAAGCAATTAAAAGGTTGTCTCATTTGTAATTTTTCCAAAAATACTTGCCATGTGACACAGAAGCAGGCACTATAGGTTGTTGCCCCATACTCTTCTTTTATATGTATGAATACACATCAAAGAGATCATTTTCAGGCATTAACTTGCTGGCTGACACTGGGCATTCACCAGTCGGAGTGCCGTCCCAATGGAGGACATTGCCATAATCAATGCAAAAGCTAGCTGCTAAAGGAAGCAACTGGATTTGTGGAATATCTCCATTCTCTCTTCCACAGGTTTTTTATAACACAAATTTACTGTATGAGTTGTTTAATGTAATATAACTATGGCAAATTATATTTTCAGTATATGACTGCTGCTGCGCCTATGCAAGGGACCTATATTCCTCAGTATACTCCTGTGCCTCCAACAGCTGTTCAAGTTGAAGTAAGCATTCAAAACATACATTTTCTGCTGTCTTAAATCACTACCCATGGAAGAGACCCTGTAATCTAGATTAAAATAATATTTATGCAATATGACCACAAATATGTTTGTAAAGAAGATTACATTGTAGTGATATAGCTTGAGTTTATGTAGCTTTTTCCCCTTCACATTTGTAGAGGCCCTTTACATCAATGTAGGCCTGAGCTCAATCTGTTTGAATGTTATCGTCTGTATATAAGGCTTCATTCTGGTGCCAGTGCCTTAGAAATTAATTAGAGCCATAAGACATCTTTATATTGCTTTTATTATGTTACAAGAACCTAAATCATCATTTAATTCATAGGGTGTTGTTGCTGACACCTCTCCTCAGGCAGTACAGTCTTCACCACAGGAAGCAAGCGGACAACAGCAACAACTAACTGTAGAGACGAACAATGAACATGCATCTGCGTACTCCTACCAACAGTCTAAGTAAGTTAACAGACGAGTTACACTCTGCCGCCATCAGGTTCTCTCCTATATTAGAAAAACATACAAAAAAGAGGGGAGCACAGCCTAAAAAGCATAAAGGGCATACACATTCAGATTCCCGGGTTGCTGCTAGAATAAGGACCGATAAGTACATAAAACAAACAAGAATTCAGCACATACCCAGTGATTACCATTCAAAAAACATAAATATTTGAGATTCTGTCACACTATACAGCCATATATTGCCATATATTGCTATTTTGAAGTACCCCACGTATGGTGAGTCCTCTCTAGTTTTCCATGGCTATATCAAGGACCTTAATCAGTGGGCCTTCTTTGCATTTTAACCCAAAAGAGGCAATTTAAAGCCTTCTCTAGGAAATTAATGAGGCACCTGTGTGCCAGGAACGGGTTCTCCACCTTATGGTTTGGTCAGAACCCGCAAATATGCACAACACAACAAAAAACATAGAAAAAGGGGGAGCACACAACCTAAAAAAGCAGAACTGTGCAAATCTATGAAACGATAAGAGATAACTTACTAAAAAGCCACCATCCTCTAAGGTATTCTTATTTAAGTATTCGTAAATTGTACTGTGTATTCTGTGCTTTCTTTCTGAATAAGTCACTGATTGATTGATATCTGTTTTACAGACAATAAACAGAACCGGAGAATGTTGGTCTAAAAACCTTGCCTTGAAAGGAGGAACTTCAGTCACCATGAAGTTGGCATCCACTTTGCACAGGCATTGAACAAAGCTCTTTTTTTCTTATTTTTGATTTTTACTTGGCTCAACAAAGTGTTTTTACGTGCTGTGCAAAAAAATATTCAGTTATGTAGTCCGATAATTTTATTTTTGCTACTTTTTTTAATTAAGTAAAACCCAGAGGAGACGTTACTGGGTAAACACACTTTCACCTGGATGAACATTTGAATTCCATGACATCTGGAGGTGTTGATAACAAAAACAGTAAAACTGATGTCAAGAGGGAACAAGAACAGACTAAAACCTAATTGTCTTCCTCTATAATTAAGCTACTCTTTTTCTCCCCATTTTTTTTCCACGTTTGTTTAATTTGAGCTTTTTTTTTCATAGGAATGATCATGTAGGGTTTTTTTCTTGAATCTTAATTGCCTTAATTTTAAGGACGTCAGTGGATCCCAGAACAAGTGATCAGCATCTTGATAGAACACATGGCATGAGACATGACATATTAATTGAATAAACCAGTCGACTGGTGTGGAAGTTTTTATATTGATTTCTGGGGCAAAAGAGTACAGTACATTGTGAAATTATGTTTTTTCTTTTGAGGAAAATGTTTGCTGATGAAAAGAAAATAACTACATCTGCAAGAATTCAAAACATTGTGGGACTTTTATGAACTTTACGTGTTAATTCAAATTGTTAGAGATGGCTGTGGCTTTTTATGATGGAGTTAACAAAATCAAAAAAAAGAAAAAAAATGGAATTTGACTGCATTGGAAAAATGCAGCTGTTTGTTGAATGCATTTTTTTTTGTTGTTTCTTTTTTTTATTTACCTAGCGTGAGCTCTAGTTAAGACTTTAGTGCTTTTTATCTGCAATCTTTTTTATGAGCTTTAAGGGATCTTTAGTCAGCTTTGCTTTGTCATATCGCAAAACGTTAGCCTAGTAGCATTACAAAAAAAAGTAGTTTATGGTCAAAAAAAGTGCAAAAAAAGCAATAGATAGCAGAAATTGTTGACAATTTCTATAGTCTTTCCTAGTTGTGATCAAATGCAGCCTATGGATGGCCTATTTTATACCAAAGATTAAGTGACACCCTAAACACTGAAAAGCAGTTCTGAAGATAGTGTTTTTGCTTATTTGTTTTAATCTTTATTTGACCTACATGGCCGGACCAATTTTTACTTTCTTCTATGTTTAAACTATCTTCCACTGGTATTCTATGTAGTTATGTTGTTTAGAAAGACGCATGATGGCTACTTGGTTGCAACCCTCACTGAACTACCTTCAGCGGATGGTTAATGAAATGAAATGGTTAATGTTTCCTAGCCTCCTATGGGATAGCTTGATATTTTCTATAGTTACTAGTCTTCCTTCTTTCAGAGCAGACCTCTCAATGGAGCATTTTTGTTATGTCTAGAAATAATGGCAGTATATTTTGTTTACATTTGAAATCTCTGCCAAACATGTTCAGTGTTACTACATAACAGACACATTGACAATCATTTTAATTGACATTTATTACCTGTCCAACAATAAATGGTTGAAGGAAGTGTAAAAGATAAGAAACTCGGTGAAAGATAAGTTGAGTATTGGTACAATATGAACACTAAAGAACTCATTGTAGCTCTTTTAAAACACCGTTTCAAGGATCATGAGTGTAGGAACCCAAGGAAGCATGCAGGACTATCATACTTGAGACACTGCATGTGAGTGTGTGCGAGAGGGACTACATTTATGTATATGTGTGTATTTGAGGAAGAGTGTATATATTTGTGTGAAAATGTGTAAGTTAGGGATTCCATTAGCATGTATGTAGAAGTGAATGTGTGCATGAAGAGAGAGTTTGTGTGCATGACACATTTCACCTTTCTTCTCGCCTTGTTACCCTTTGAATGTCACTCCTCATCACTTAAGCCTGTTTGAAACTCCACTGTTTTCATATTTATGCTATTTTGTTGCATCCCACTTCTGCATTTCCTTCATATACCTATTTTAAAGAACTTTCTTGGATTCTAGTTGAGGAACTGCTAGCCTGTGCTCTCTACACTGGTATAGATCTGCACAGGTTGCTCCCGTTTGGACTCTGTGTGGCAATGGGCTCCTCATGAGTTACATAGCAGTGTAGTAGATATGGAGGAAGAATCATTCCACAAGGCCACTCAGCATCTCCCTTTGGTGAAGATTTGTTTCAGGGAACCTGTCCACTCTAATATCCTCTGTTCCTACATATATGCCAAGGGTGGCCATAGGTAATCTTCGGTAGTTGGACTACCACTCACGATGTTCTCATGATGACTAGACAACAATGGGCTATCCATCATCAAATTAGCTGTAGGTCCACAACAGCAACGAGCTGTGTTTTGGGGGAGAGGAGATCTGTGTAAGATCATGCATTAATGCTGATTTCACATTTTTGACCAACGTTTGATTTTTTGTTTAAAAAAAAAGATTGGATGTTTTATGAATACATAATCATGATCCCTTTTTCTCTTCATCACACACAAACATAAATCAGCTCATCGGTAAAATTCATTAAACCATTTCCTTGTTTTTACATTTCATATGTCATTTTTTTTTACTAGTTTTTTTTTACTTTTTTTTGTAGTTTTCCATTGCCATTTTGACAATGTGCCTATGTTTTAGAATACAGTGCAGGCAGCTCTTTTCTTTATATCATAAAAATGCAGTATACATGCTAGTCAGAAATATGTTTAATATAAAGTGGACACAGTTTTATATTTTATTTTTTATTTCAGACTTTAAATCGCCTCAGTGTGTTACTCAAACTTATGTTATGAGGTAGCTACCATGTGGCAGATGATGAATCAAAAGAGGGTTTTTGTTATAATTCAGATAACTGCTGCTATTGTCATCTGTGCAAACATCTACCCATTTTAAGCTGCTAATAGTAAAAAAAAAATCTCTATGTAAAACTATTCTCTCATGCCTGGGGCATACAGTTTTTTTTAAGACTGTGTTGTGTATTACGAAATGAAAACATACTGTAAATGTTTGCATTGTTGAAGTTTAAAGGATTAGTCCGTATCTTTATACGTCTACATAAAAGTAGACAATTATTTTTTATTCTTTTACCTTTTGTGATGAGTGTGTGGGGGGGGCGGTAGGATTTGATGCAGTAGTTATAGCATAGCTGTCTTTTTTACATAGTTTATGTATTGTTAATATACATCTGTTCGTTTTCTCTGCACATACATTGACAATTGGGAACTCGAGGGTAATGAATGATTCTCACCCTCTTTAGTAGGCCGTTATCTTCAAGTGTGGCTTTTACTTCCGGAAAAAATGGTCCCTACTTTAACAAGTTCTGCAATGCAAAATGCTTCCATTGTTTGCAATCCGAGGAATGCAGTTTTTACATTTCTTTCTTATATTTGCTGGGTTTTTTTTACAAAGTCCAAAACATTTCATGTTATTTTTTTTCAGAATTTGAACCTATAATTACAGCTGTACAGAGGTCAATATTTTATGTTGGTTGATTGTTTTAAAATGGAAAAAAAAATCAAATTATCACAGAATAGTCTCCCTGGAGAAGAGGTGTAGTAGCCAACACAGCTCTCTAACTGTTTTGGTACCACATTTCTCGTAATGCTCAATCAATCTCAGACACGGGCCATATGTAACTTTAGCTGTATGGGAATTGCAGGTTTAACTCAGATTAGAATTAACAGTTGGATACCCCTGCTACAGACAATCCTTAAATACATTAAAGCGAGATAGATCACTTTTAATCCAGTCGGATTCAACACAGCTGTCATAAATATTATTTCAGGTTTGTTTCAGAAATCAGTTCTTTTACATTGATAATTTGGTATTGTTTTCAATTCTTGGGCTCACGTGTACAAAGGATTTATTCAGGACTTTCTTACATGGCTGGCAATGTCATTAAAAATACAACCATGGGGAAGAAATTTGGAAAGATTATTTTACTTCCTTTATCAAGTGAATGAAATTCGGGCTAAAAGATTGTTAAGGATCTTTAGATGTTAATGAAACAAAACTTTGATGCCATCTTTGTCCAAAATTATCAATTTTTAAAGGTATGGTTTGTAGGTATGTTTAAATATGTGATACAGCCCAAATGGAGCTTTCGTAGAACAGTGGATGTTAGGATTAAACTGATGTTTTCTTTGATGAAGCTTTCAATAAAAAAATAAATCAATACAATGGTGTTCATTTTAACCTATTCTTTAAATTTAAAGCTGTGGCTAACACAAGCAACTCGGTGGATATTAAATGAGCTCAACAGAAACGTCTTAGGCTCTTGAATAATAACCTTTTTAGATTATTTATTTAGAAAATATTTAATCATGGAGATCTCTTATTGTCTTGGGGAGAATTTGCAGATGCAAGGATACATATGTAGTACAATTAAATACAAAGAAATAATATAACATTGCTAACTAACAATTATTGCAGTGCAATTTTGGTCTTAAATGTAGGCATTCCAAACAGAAGGAGGGTTTTCTTTTTTGGAAGGTTATTCCACATCCAAGCAGCTCTAGAGGATGAGGCCACTTGGATATATAGATTCTTAATAATGAAAGAAAGGTTTCTGCATGCTTGTTGTACATCCCAGAAAAGTTATCCCTCTTTTTTGTATGTGTGTGATTTAGAAAACGAATACCTTTTTGTACTATAAATCAATAGTCTTAACGATGATTTCATTCTACTTTTGCTCAGAGGAATCTGTATTAATTAAGCAAATGCTTGTACCAAGAGCCTGCATACCATCAGGGAAATTGGTTTGACTTCTAAGTGACAGATTAGTATTACTTCCATTATCAATTACTATATTAATGATGCGATAATAATGCTTTGAGGGTTTTAAAAACTCCAGAAAACTGTGTTAGAATCAGAATATTAGGTGCATCTACCTCTGGCAGAAGTCAACTTGTACTCAACTTACTTGAAAGCTATGCTTAGAATTAAGGTGGGCACCTGAGGCACAATGTTTAACCCCATGGTGGTCTTCCATGGTGGTCGACCATGGCGTGGCCTGTTATGAGTAGAACCTGTCCTATGAAACCGCTCTATGGTCTTGCCCACCATGCTACAGCTCAGTTTCAGGGTCTTGGCAATCTTCTTATAGCCATCTTTATGTAGAACAACAATTCTTTTTTCTTTGCCATGAGGTGCCATGTTGAACTTGCAGTGACCAGTATGAGAGAGTGTGAGAGCGATAACATCAAATTTAACATACCTGCTCCCCATTCACACCTGAGACCTTGTAACACTAACGAGTCACATGACACCGGGGAGGGGAAATGGCTAATTGGGCCCAATTTGGACATTTCCACTTAGGGGTGTACTCACTTTTGTTGCCAAGGCTTAGACATTAATGGCTGTGTGTTGAGTTATTTTGAGGAGACAGCAAATTTACACTTTTATACAGGCTGTACACTCACTACTTTACATTGTAGCAGGGTGTCATTTCTTCAGTGTTGTCACATGAAAAGATATAAAATATTTACAAAAATGTGAGGGGTGTACTGACTTATGTGGGATACTGTAGGTTATCGAGAAGTTGAGCACTTGGAACACCAAACTCCGTTTTTTATACAGTTAGTTGGAGCAGGGACTGGGGACTGAATATTGCAACACCATATTGTATCACTGGGTGGATGAAGAGTGTCTGGTGCAGATATTAGAGAATGGGCAATCCCTACTTCTCCTCACCAATGGGGATAAAAGAAGGAAAGTGAGAGAGCAAAGTGATCAATAAAGATGTAGGACCAGGGGTTTAGTGAGTCACTGATAAACACATATCAGCCATAACATTATGACCACCTGCCTAATATGGTATAGGTCCCCCTTTTTCCACCAAAACAGCCCTGACCCATCGAGACATGGACTGCACTAGACTTCTGAGGGTGTGCTCTGGTATCTGGCACCAAGATGTTAGCAGTAGATCCTTTAAGTTGCAAAGAGGTGCCTCCGTCTTGAGCTACAATAGTTCATCTGTTGGATTTTACCACACGGACAAGCCTTCACCCCCCACGTGCAACAATGAGCACTGACAGATGCGTTGAATATAATACGCAGCAAGTGAACATTTTGACCTCAAATTGTGATGGCTAGATGACTGGGTCAGAGCATCTCCAAAACTGCAGCTCTTGTGGGGTGTTCCCGTTCTGCAGTGGTCCGAGGAAGGAAAACTAGTGAACCGCCGACAGGGTCATGTGCAGCCAAGGGTCATTGATGCACATGGGGAGAAAAGGCTGGAGTGTCTGGTCAAATCCAACTGACAAGCTACTGTAGCTCACATTGCTGAAAAACAGTTAACACTGGTTCTGGTAGAAAGGTATCATGACACACAGTGAATTACAGTTTGTTGCGGATGGGGGTGCGTAGCCGAAGACCATGCTGGCCCCTGTCCACTGCTAAAATCGCCTACAATGGGCGAACTACATTGCACTTCAATGAGTAAACTACATTGTTGTTCCAAGCTACAGCACCAGAAGTTGAAGGACTACCTCACACATGACCAGAACAGTTGATTACATAGCAAATGCTTCACACTCAGCCTTTAACAATGATGACAAGGTAGCACTAAAGGTTAGACATGCCAAGCAAAAAAAGAGGGGTAAAGCATTAAATGAAGTGGTTCAAGGTAGCATCACAGTAGTACAAAAACAAACAAAACAATAGGATTATAACAGAAAATGAACAGAAAATGACAAGATAACATTTGTAATGCATACCTGGAAAGGAGACACAGTACGTTTCCAGATGATGGGTATAAAAATTGGAGGGATAGATTAAAACCAGAGATGAATTGTCTTAGATAGTCCAGTGTAGCTCCATCTGTCCACTTGCGTGAAGTTAACTTTGGATTTGTCAACTACAGGCATGTGAAAAAGAAAGTACACCCTCTTTGAATTCTATGGTTTTACATATCAAGACATAATAACAATCATCTATTCCTTAGAAGGTCTAAAAAATAGGCTAATACAACCTCAGGTGAATCACAACACATGACATATTACACCATAATTTATTCAACAAAAATAAAGCCAAAATGGAGATGCCATTACACCCTTACTGCATTAATAGGAATTAAGATGCTACGTAGCAGACAGGTGCTGCTAGTCTAATCCCCTCGATTAATTGATCATCAGCAAGTGTGACCATCTTCATAAAAGCCAAAGTTTTAACAGTTTAACACAATGTCAAAGACATCAGCAATTGACAGAAGCAATTGTTGCTGTCCATTAATCTGGGAAGGGTTATAAGGCCATTTCCAATCAATTTAAAGCCCATCATTCTACAGTGAGACAGATTGTTCAAAAGTGGAAACCATTCAAGACAGTTGCCAATCTTCCCAGGTGTGGATGTCCCAGCAAATTCACTCCATGGTCAGACCATGCAATGCTCAGAGAAACTGCAAAAATAAATTGTGAGTTTACAGGCTTCAGTTATCATGTTAAATGTTAATGTTCATGACAGGACAATTAGAAAACGACTGAACACGTATGGTTTCTTTGGAAGGGTTGCCAGGAGAAAGCCTCTCCTCTCCAAAAACAAACATGGCAGCACGGATTAGGTTTGCAAAGTTGCATCTGAAGAAACCACAAGACTTCTGGAACAATGTCCTTTGGACAGATGAGACCACAATAAAGATGTTTGGCCATAATGCACAAAGCAAACACAGCACTTCAGCACAAACAACTCATACCAACTGTCAAGCCCCTTGGTGGAAGGGTGATGATTTAGGCTTGTTTTGCAGCCACAGGACCTGGGAACCATCAGGTGAATCATAAGGTGTACTTAGCTTTCACACATGGCTTCTCCATTTTGGCTTTATTTTTGTTGAATAAATCATGGCATAGAAACATAGACATAATGTAAAATGTAAGATGTCATGTGTTGTTTTTCATTTGAGGTTGCATTTACCTAATTTATAGGACTGCTATGAAACACATGATTGTTATCTGCTTGAATAATAATGTGTGGCAGGTGGGGTTGCTCAACACTAAGGTTTGGTTTCGCTGGGCATGCGCTGAATTCTTGATTTTGTGTATTTATTGGTTATTATTAGAGAAGCAACAAAGCAATGTGTATGCCTTTTATGCTTTTTAGGTTATGTGTTCCCATTTCTGTATATTTAGTTTTTGCTGTACATATTTGAAAGGAGAACAATGTGGAACAAGAGATCCAAACTAGAAGGTCAGAGGCTTAGATGTAATGTAAGGAAGTTCTAGCTTACTGAGAGGGTACTAGATTTTTGGAACAGGCTCCTAGCAAAAGTGGTGGAGGCTAATACAGTGAGGGAATTTAAACTATATCTCACTATAAGACCAGACCAAGGGGTTTAAATCCCTTACATCAGAAAAAATGGGCACACTAGATGGACTAACTCGTTCGTATCTGCAAGTCAATTCTGTGATTCTATGGTTGTAGGTTTCTATTGTTCCATGCATTATGGAGGCAGGAGGAACAACTTTATTTCTGGGAGACTCCTGGAATTTCTGGAAGACTTGAGACTTGTGTTCATGCGGGGATGCGACGTGCGGTCACACTCGCAAGAGGTCTTTCTTGAGGTCCTAGTGAGCTGGCGTGAAAATATTTTGGTCCAACCAAATATTTCCGCAAGCCGCACATTACATGTGAAAAAGCCTCATGCGACTCTCAAGCGACTCTCAAGCCTCGGTTTGGCCTCCCCTGATGTCAAAGCAAGTGTTAAAAATGAACCTTCAAGCTGCCAAAATGACCTTGATCTCAGTAAGATCTTGCAGCTTGTGAAACAATTCCTCTTGCAGGATTAAGCGCTTGTTACAATCGCGAAACGCGTAAGGTATTTTACCCCTGTTGTACTGCTTTGCCTCTGTTGCCTGTATGAAAAACATTTCCGAAGGAACGATCCGTATGCTGTTAACTCCTACGAGAGGTATCGTCCGCCAAATCTCCTTCACAGTGTTTCGCATGCTGATGAGGTCTGGACACTGCGGGCTGACTGTCACCATTCTCTATATTACTTGTATCGGCGTCTTGCTGTATGCTGCTTGCTGTATAAGATCTTGCAACAACCTGTCACTGAACACGTTGTCTCCCATTGTGTTTATATTAATACCTTTTTTTCTTAAGTACAATATATCTGGCTAATGATGACAAGCCAACAAAAGGATACTGGATCAATTATAAAAAGAATTGTTAATTTTTAAGCTTAGTTCGAGAAAACCAGTATGAGTATCTGCATTGCTTTTTGATAACCATCTTTACAGCCTATGGCAGTCATTAGCATTTTGTATAAATTTGGCTGACCTTCATTGCCAGTCTAAAAAGGTATTTATATTACTGCAGCAACGAGAATAAGAGAAGGAAAAGTGTAATGAGATATAACATGGAGGTTTAAGTTTATGAATAAATTATAGCAGTTACCCACAGTTTAACTTCTTTATTTGACCCTGAATGGTTCCCAGGTTTGCTCAGCTATCACTATGTTATCATAATGTTGAGTCCTACACTCCACAACACAAGCTTGGATACCCTACCTGGTATTTTGAGTAAGGACAAGTTTGATGCTTTGTCCTTATATTTACCTGCACTATATGGACAAAAGTATTGGGGCACTTGACCATTACAACAACAGGGACTTTTATGACATTGCATTCCGTGCAGCTATGGCAGCTTCCGCTCTCCTTGGAAGGCTTTCCACAAGATTGTGGAGTGTTTCTGTTTTGTGAGGTCCGGCACTGATCTTGGCCGAGAAGGCCTGGCTCCCAATCTCTGTTCCAGTTCATCCCAAAGGTGTTTGACAGGCTCTGTGTGGGCTAGTCAAGTTTTTCCACACCAAACTCATCCAAAAATGTCTTTATGGACTAGGGCACAGTCATGCTGGAATAGAAAAGACCCTTCCTCAAACTGTTCCCGCAAAGTAGGAAGCATAACATTATCCAAACTATCTTGATTTCCCCTTACTGGAAGTAAGGGACCTAGCCCAACCCCTGAAAAACAGCCCCATACCATTATCCCTCCTCTACCAAACTTTACAGTTGGCACAATGCAGTCAAGCAGGTAACCTTCTCCTGGCATCTGCCAAACCTAGACTCACCCATCAGACTGCCAGAGAAGTGTGATTCGTCACTCTACGGAACACGTTTCCATTGCTCTAGAGTCTAGTGGCAGCCTGCCTTACACCACTCTTTCCAACGCTTGTACTTGGTGATGTGAGGTTTGCATTCAGCTGCTTAGCCATGGAAACTCATTCCATGAAGTTCCCGCAGCACAGTTTTTGTGTTGAAATTAAGGCTAGTGGAAATTTGGAACTCTTCAGCTATGGAATCAGCAGAGCGTTTACGCGCCATGTGCCTCAGCACTCGGTAACCCTGCTCTGAGACTTTCAAAAAATACCACAAACTAACTTATTGCAAACAACTTTTTTTTTTCACAAATCTTTGTAAATGCAGACTACATGGCTAGGTGCTTGATTTTATGCACCTGTGAACAATGATGTCTTTACTCTTGGACACACCGGGCAGTTGCCCAGGGGCCCCGCATTTGGCAATGTGGTTCATCACGGAGCCCCTAAAACAGTAGTGTATCTATATGCCCAGGCCCGGACTGGGACAAAAAATAGGCCCGGGCATTTAAGCCTGAGCAGCCCATATTTATTTATTTATTTATTTATTTATTGTTAAAGCCCACCCTTCATGTACCATCTTTGCATTTAATCATTCAGACAAATCATTAACACAAATCATTAACACATTCATTAATGCAGTCTCACAAATCATTCAAGCAATTCATCCTCACATGAATTCATTAATTGTCATACGCATTCACACAACTCCTCCACACATTTATTCATTCATTCTCATACGCATTCACACTACCCCCTCTCTTCATCTTATCTGCCCCTTCTCACTATGTCCCCCCTTTTCACTATGTAACCCCCTTCCCCACTTCTCAATATGTACCGCCTCTATCTATCCCCTCTCCCCCTTTCTCACTATCTAACCCCCTCTGCCTCTTCTCACTGCACCCCCCTCCCTCACCCTACTTACCTTGTTGCCGGAGCAAGCAGCAACTGCGACCGCGCCTGTGGCAGGGCAGGATTGACTTAGGGGCTGATGGAGCTGTGGCTCCAGGCCCCCACCTTAAAATAGGCCCAGTCAGGACCGGACTGACTGGTCCTATATGGCCGCATTAACGCAGAGCCCCTTAAGCCCGCCGCAACTACCCCCTCCTAACTATCTACCCTCTCCCTCTTTGAAGTTCACTTACCTTTCAGGAGTCCTGCGGTGGGGGTGCAAGGCCTCTGCCTCCCAGCTCTGCCACTGTATGGAACAGTATAGAGTGATGGGAGTTATGATGTACTTTTAGAGCATAATTAGATCATGAAAAAGACATTGGAAATGGTACAGCATAACACCCATCACTCTCACACACTTACCAATCCACACATATATACCAATCCACACATATATACCAATCCACACATACACCAATCCACACATATACACCAATCCACACATATACACCAATCCACACATATATACCAATCCACACATATATACCAATCCACACATATATACCAATCCACACTTATATACCAATCCACACATATATACCAATCCACACATACACCAATCCACACATATACACCAATCCACACATATACACCAATCCACACATATATACCAATCCACACATATATACCAATCCACACATATATACCAATCCACACATATATACCAATCCACACTTATATAACAATCCACACATATCTACTAATCCACACATATACCAATCCACACATATACCAATCCACACATATATACTAATCCACACATATATACTAATCCACACATATATACTAATCCACACATATACCAATCCACTCTCACTTAATGTTTTCCTACCTTTCCTTTCTTCTTTCAGCTTCTTTTCCTCTTCTTCAGTTCTTCTGTCTTCTTCCGGGTCAGAGGGCACGGACAGCGGTGGGCGCGGCTTCAGTGCTGTGCGCCGGGATCTGACAACAAACCCCGGCGCACAGCAGCTGTTGCCGCGTGGATCACAAGGGAGCGGTATCGGAGGTCTTTAACAGACCTCCGGCTCCCTTGAGTGATTTTAAGCCGGGTTGAACCCGGCTTAAAATCACTCAAGGGAACCGGAGGTCTGTTAAAGACCTCCGATACCGCTCCCTTGCGAGCCTGCTCCTCCAGCGGCGGACATTACTGTCCGTCTCTGGAGGGGTGCCAGGTGCTGCAAGTTGGTACCCCCTGATGAGCGGCACCCGGTGCGAACCGCCCGCCGCCGCCGCCTCCTGGAGTGTGGCGCCCTGTGCGGTCGCACACCCCAAAGGTTGGCCCTGCCCTAAGGGGCCGGGAAGCCCCCACCAGGGCCGGCCTTAGGGGTTTGCGGCCGCACAGGGTTTAAATGAAAACATCGGGTTTTTTTTTTCAACTTTATTTAACATCCTCCATGTTAAATAAAGTTAAAAAAACTTTATTTAACATGGAGGATGTTAAATAAAGTTAAAAAAAACCCCCGATGTTTTAATTTAAACCCTGTGCGGCCGCAGACCCGTAAGGCCGGCCTTGGTGGGGACTTCCCTGCCCCTTAGAGTGGCAGACCCGGTCGCAGTTGCGGCGGGCTTAAGGGGCAGGTGCCCCTTATGCCCTGCGTTAATGCGGCCGTAGGTAGGGTAGGGGCCTGGAGCTGCAGCTCCATCAGCCCCTAAGTCAATGCGGCCCTGCCGTGGCCCGGCCCACCGGGCAAATGCCCGGTGTGCCCGATGGCCAGTCCGGGCCTGTATATGCCCATATACATATTTGTGTATATGGGCAGTGAATACATGTGTATGGGCAGACATTTGTAAGAGCAGTGTGTGTGTATATGTGCGTGTATGGGCAGGCGTGTGTAAGAACAGTATATGTGTATGGGCATCCACTGCACAACATCAAATCCTTGTCTGCCAGACTCAAATCAGCTAGCCCTCATCTGCTCTCCCTTACATATACACACATATGCATACTTCTGTTGATTAATCCTCACATTTTTGATTGGGTAGGGGTTCCAAGGTTTTGCTTTGTCCAGGGCCTACAATGTTGTTAAGACAGCTCTGCCTGGGGTAATAAGTCTGACTGAAGCACCTGAATTAAATAATTAAGAGGTATGTCCCAATACTTTTGTCCATATATTATTATGTAGTTACGTGGGTATATGTCTGTATGAAAGTACCGGTAATACTTTCACTGAAAATAATGTGCTTGTGCCTCATAAAGGGGCAGTTTAATGTCTAATTCAGCTGGATGCATCTACTGCAGAGCTTTTAGCTGGGAGGTGAGGAAAGGGGCAAATGTATTTGGGGAACTTATGTATGCATTCGCAAAATGGACCACAAGGAAATTTGAAGGGACCATGCACCTATGTATGTCTATAGATTAGGCTTTTCTGTCTCTCTGTATATCAGTGTAGTAGCAAAATGAAGAAGCAGTGCTAGTAGTGCAGATACCACTAGCACTGCTAGTGAATATACAGAATATTTTTTACTGACTTGGATATTTATATTAGTTTTTATCACATACAGTACCGGTTTTGAACCACCAGATGGCACTACAGACTGACCTTGTCCATTGCTGTAAATACAGCTTCTTTTTTAATGGCCGTACATTTGATAATGTTGTCTTGCAATTATACCTTCCATTTATTTATTCCTGAAAACAACCAAAAAAAAGAAGGTACCTCATGGAGAAAGTGTTAAGCTTCAGTGATTTTATTTTCCTTATTTGCATGTTTAGACAATAACCACCACAGGATGTGCTACAAAACAAGCCTCAACCTATAGTATAGTCATTTTAACAGCAAGCCTAGGCTTCAGACACATAATTTTATACCCGACGCATAAGCCTGCTATTAACCTATACAGCCTACATGGATCTTGTTCTTGCCTTTATGCTAATATGTTGCATTCAACTGATATTTATAACAGTTATTTTAAATTGGATGTATTACTCCACAGGACACTTTTTTTTGCATCGATGTGAAGAGCAGCTATATCAGTCTGAACACATGCTCACCCTTTTCCAGAAATATGTTCCAGGTTTCGCTGTTAGGTACCTGCACAATGTTGGACTTAGATTCCCTGCTGATCACTGATGCCATTTTTTTCTACAGCTTGTTAAATTTGGGTGACCATGTCTCAAAACTGTTCACAGGAAAAAGCAGTGGCGTCCCTAGCTTTCATATTTAGGGGGGCACATGAAGGGGCAGGGACCAACTATGAAACGCTATATGCATTTTTAAATATATAATATATACTTATCTCTTTGAAGTAAGGACCGTGATTGAAATGTCATTTCAAAATAACAGCTAAACTGGCAGTTATTTTTCATTCTTTAATATAAGACCCTGCTGCCAATATATATTAATATTAGCCCCTGCTGTAGACCCTGCTGCAGATATATTTACATTTTATCCCCTGCTGACGGTATATATAAATATTAGACCCTGCTGCGGATATGTATAAATATTAGACCCTGCTGCCAATATATATATATATATAAATATTAGACCTTTCTGCCAAAATATATAAATATTAGAACCTGCTGACAATATATTTTATATAGAAAAAAAATTGGACCCCAGGAAAGGCCTCGTGGAGGAGAGTGAGGGGCGCCGAACAGTTGCTGAAACTTATTCCTAAGCAAAGGCTTGGCGCCCCTCTCTCTCCTCCCTCACGGCTGGATTTTTTTTTTACAGCGTTTCAATTGGAGGGGCACATGGGGGGGGGACATGTGGGGGCACAGCATGATATACAAGGTTGTCAACCTAGTGTGAGCCTCCACTGCCTTTTGCGTTGTGAAAACAGACAATTCTAGCTGCTCTGTGAACTACTGCTATATCCAAAAAAGACAACCTGCGAACCTGTGTTTTTTTGTGAGGTCTGAGAATAGAATGACCCTATAGCTAGTTTCTGTGAAGTTTTTTTTATATAATTATATATTTTACTAATCATACTAGCCTTTTCTTTGTTTGTTATTTGTGAAGAGTACACATAATGACAGATATCATATAGTTTTACTTATTTTTGTATTATTACTGTTACAAAATGTTTTTTTTGTAGCGCTAAAAATAGAATGAGATCACAAGAGTGTGTAATCACACGATGAAAAAGTGCTGCGAGAAATATTACTAAGGTCCTAAAGTAACCAAAAGCAATATTGACAAACAGCATTTACATTTGCATGATATCCAATTTCTGTCTATTCTATAAGAATGTTAGTAGTTAGCTCAACAGACCAGACTGAACTGAGGTTGCATGCTATCACTTGCAAAACAACTTGAATAGTCACTAAGGTTCAAGTGTTTGCGAGGTCATGTGAGTGCCTGCAACTGTAAATTTTGTAAGTTAAATCCCCCATGTTTTTGCATTGAGCATGCAAAATCAGGAACAGGATGGGGTGTGAGGGAAAGACATAGCTTGGGATCCGTGTCTCCCATAGGCTTTTTATTAATTTGACCCCCATCCCTGAGAAGGATATGGTGGGGCTCTATTTGGTTATATAACCCTCCTAGTTTGATTTAATTACCCAATCCCACCGTGCTTATAGTGGGGTTAATAAAGGTTAATGGAGGCCCTGAAATTTCTGAGTTTCAGGTAAGGACATGTTAGGTCTCCAATTCAACTTGCCACAGGAGCATGCATTTCAGGGTCTGGTTCTGTGTTCCTATAGATATTTAAAGGGTGCTCCAGAAAGAAGACAGTGTCCCGTATTTTAAATTGGTTAAAAAAATAAACAGAGATTGGGAATGTAGACCTTAAATATATCTACATGCTTTAGTAAAATAACATTGGCACACCCATTTTATGTCACATCATAACCACATGCAAATAAACTACTTCATTAAAACAAAATCTGTATTTGCTACCATACAATAATGTAAAATAAATTGGAAGGACTTGTAAATGTTGTATAAAATGTATTTGTTTATATTTTTTATATTTGTAATATATATTCCCTTTATTGGTTATTACCAAGATATATACTTTGTTTTATCACACATCCATATGTTTTAATGATAGCCCAAACTATTTCAAGTGCATCTTTAACAATATCCCAGAGATGGCAGTATGTCTCCTTTTATGAAATGAGGGGCTCATGCTTGAAAAAGGAATCTCTCTTTAGTTACTATGTTAAATTCTCCCACCACACTTTGATGATAAATACCAATGTGAGTGAGCTATATACTTGACAGCAAAATCTCCTACATCCTACTACACAGAAGAGCTATATGGTAGAGAGCCACATATTTTTAATATATGCATCTAATATGCTAGAGTTTGGGAGAAGATGGTTACAGGGAGAGTAAAAATAATGTGTATTCTGGCCCAGGGTACAGGTAAAGCCAAGTGGCCCCACTGGTCCTTGCTATAAACAACAGCACTCACACTAACACACACTCACCATTACATACACCCATACATACTCACTCACACAGGCTTACTGTAAACACTTGCTTTCTGTAACAAACTTATGCTTACACTAATAGACACTCCAATGTATTCACACACTTATACATACACACTGATTCTAGTAAAATCATACTAACACATCATCAATCTGTGATTCTACCAAGGGATGGACTGGATCGGGAAGCAGGGAGGTGATTCCCCCCTGGCCAATCCCATATTCAGATGCGTATTGAGCCACTGGCCAATTGTGCCCCATTCTTATCCAGACCTCACCAGGTGCTGCAGTGTGTAGCCATTGATCTGGGCACATGCTACATGAGCCTAAAAATGGAACATGTGGGTGCTTGTATCCAGCTGTCACCATACTTATGGCACTTAAGTGCCAGGGCCTCCTCATCAACCTCAGTGTGGCCCTGGAGAGAGAGTGTGTGATTAGGTATGATAAAGTAAGTATGTAATAGTGTAAGTATATTTTAGAGTGATTGTGGTTGAGGGTTCGCTCAGATGTGCCATCCCTCCCTTGATAGCACCTCATTCCCTCGCACCTTTCACACATTACACCTATCACACGTCACGCACTTTTCCATATAGCTGTGATGCTCTTCGAGCAGCTTGATATTTCCTGCAGTGTCGCATAGCATCACATTACGTGACCCCTCTGTGCTTCTGTCTCCGCATGTACCTTAATCCAAGTCAGGCTGGCCCTGTTAACCTTTCACTCTTTTGCCTCATAACTCTCTGTCTTCCTTCATTATACTTCTTTTTGAACTTGCATTCCATTAGAACAGTAGCTGAGGTGGTAAAGATTAGCCACAACTACCCCAGTCTACAATTCCTGTGGTGTTCATCCAGTAATGGCTGACTGTATATCATGGGAATTGCAGTCAACAACAGTTAGTGTGTAGTGTCGGCAACCACAATCCCAGTTACAATTCCCATGAAGTTCAGCCAGCAACAAAAGTGGGTGTTTGTGCTGTAGACCTGGTGTAGCCCATCCCCCCAAGCCCAATCTACAGTTACTAGCCACTATTTCCATAATATTCAACTACGAATGCCCAGACAGCAACTCTGCCCCCATAAAGAAGCAGCTGCCGTAGTGAAGGGGCAGAGACCACCTAGAGGAAGAGAGCAGACCAAACCACTCTGGAAGCAGAGGGTGCATAGAATTAAACAAAAGCTTTTTGCACTCCACAGTGATTATAATTTTGTCTTTATTTTCTTGCATATTATTTCTGGTTCTTTTGTAGTAAGGAGAGATGTGTTTGATGATGTCTGAAAAATATTATAGTAGAAACACCTACCCCTACCGGACAGCCTGAAGTAGTCTGCACCCTTGATGCATTTTGGATTTCAAAACAAACCTCTCATTTACGAATATTTTGGTAGAGCAGAGCTTGACAAAAGTGTGTAGAATATAGGAGCCGCGCAGACAAATCTGGGAGCCAGCATGATATTTATTAGGGGCCAAAAAAATAGGCACATCCATAGATATCAACAACAACATCAAAAATGGTGCAAAATGTTAGCAAAATGTTGAGATGCCATGGCTTCTGGTCATGCCATGTGGCAGGGTTGTGATCATGGACTGATGGTTGATACGTTTGGGGAAAATGGAAGCTAAAGTCCCAGCCACATAATGTTAATGGGACATGATGAAATATGGATGAAGCTGTTTTAATATTATCCGTGCTTTGAAGCTTTTAAAAAGATGTTTGGTTCCACAATTTAGAAATTTTTTTTGTAATAGAATAATTTTGCAATGAATTTTGGTTCAAAGGCATAGGAAGTGTTTGAAATCTGATTGCTAGACCATTAACTATTAAATGTCAATGAGGCTATTAGTCACCATGTTAAAGACGCTTGATAGGATTTACATTGGTTTTACTTACAACTAAGGTGCTGAATTTCAATTAAATGAATAATAAAAAGAAAACTTTTCCAAGTTCAATTATCTCGACTGGTTAATAATTTAAATACTTTTAATGGCTCTTCAGATTAAGGCTTAAAAGCCAAGCATCAAATAAGCAAAAAGGACACATCGCGGAAAGACTCATTAAATTCATGTGGCAAAACACTAGGTGATTAGAATATACATGAGTCTATGACTGAAGCACATCTGTAACGCTAATCTTAACATTTTTATGGTATTGGAAACAAGGAGAACATTGGCTACATTTTACATTATACTTTGTCATCTATGTGCAGACGTCTTGTTTGGCGTACTGGCACTTAAATGACTTTAGTTCATTTTGACAGTGGTTAAAAATGCATGGTTTGTAATAAAGAAACCCGAATATACCCCAAACAGGAATGGAGGATTCTAAACCATAACCCCACCATCACCAAAAAAGGCTACATTAAAATAAATAAATAAAAAAAACCAGCTTCTAAGTCAAGTTAAAAGGACACTCAAGCCGTCATATACACTTTTTAATGTATACAAATAAATAAAATAAAAATAAAATAGCTGTGTGGCTGTGAGGCACAGTAATAACCTTTCCTCACCCCTAAATGATGCTCAGCATGATTGGAGGTAAATCATAATACAAGGATCCATGGGGAGCATTGGGTCTATGTCCCTTGTCACCCACTCCCCTAGTATGAGGATTGAGGGGGATTCAAATAACATTAACCCTTTAGAGAGACACAGTCCTCTGCCTTCATGCCCTCCCATCCCTGTCCTGTGGAATGAAGAGGTTATTGCATGGGAAAAAAAAACTTCCCTGCTTTTTCAACTTGCTATAATTCAATTCTCCTGCAGAGAAGTAAGTAAGTTGAAAGTGTGTTTTCAAATGCAAGTTTTTGTCAACTCGCATTTCAGTGAGTAGACCTGTTCACTTTGAATACTCAACACACATCTAAAAAGACTTAACATACCACAGAAAGTGAAAAATGAAACACCCTGGAAAAACGCACAGCGTAAGAGTGACAAATTCAATGTCTAACATAAAAAGGTGCCACAACATTAATCTTATGATCCATGAAACGTCACTGCTTATTAACACATCATATCCATAGTCATTCTATCAAAATGGTTTCTTATCCAAGCAGATGTTTCCAGGTTTTAAAAAACAAAAAGGTTTGTAAATGGCTTTGGAAAAAAATAGTAACAATTATGTCATACATAACATCACTAACAATACATATTCTTTAATAAGGCACTCACAAACCTTATTTAATCCAAATTTTTTACATCATACCAATAATTTAACAAAAACCCAAAAGATGCCACAAAGCATAAAACTCTCCTTTAACTCCCCATACAACAGGGAAAGGAAACATAAATGATTTAACAGCCTCTAGGATACATCCTTCAGTTGAACCCAGTATTTGGCACATAAATGTAATAATGCTGTTTGTTTAAACCATCAGTTTTAATATCATTTTTTAGTTGAAAAAATATATATGAATTTGCCACAGACATAAATAGACATTACAAATTATTAGAAACTTACATACATTTCTGGTGATGCCACATTGGCTGTAATGAGCTTCTGCTGTAGCAGTGACATGCCCTCACATCATTCAGAAAATTTCCTTTGCTCTTATTAGACATACAGTGTTTTTATGTGGCATCAGCACACGATCAGCGCATGATCATCATGTTCATTTGCGCAGTGAACAACTTTCTTTAGGGTTTGTGGCCTGGGAATTCTGATGCCCTCTTGTTTAGCTTAATTACAATTGTAAAGAAAAGGTGTAAAACACTTGCATCCTATATGCAATCATCATAACTGACCACTTGTGAGGTAGTTCTATAAATTCCTAGGCCTCACTTGGAAATGTAGCTGCAGTGGCCTCATCCCAAGTGCCCTCTTCATAAGTGGACAGATGATAGGTGTAACACCTATCATCTGTCCACTTGAGTAGCCACACAGGATAATGACTATTCGTTTTCAGAGGAGGCTTTAAGTTGCTTGAAAGTCTCAGTTGGGTTAAAATACAGCACAAGACAATTGATTCAGCTCTTTGGTAAGCAATATAGTCATGAAAAATTAGATAGGACTCGCCAAACTTGGGGTACTTTGACGTAGTGGTGGGCAATATATGGCTATATAGGGTGACGGAATCCCCAATATTTATGCCTTAGATGGGTGTTTTTTGTATGGTTTTCAGTGAGCATGCCTTGAATTATCGGTTTGTTTTGAGTACTATGCATTATCAAGGGTCAACACTACCGAGTTTGACCTGTAAAGTATGAGATATTGAGAGTTCTTGAAAATCTTGCCACTGACTATATCATGTTGTGTGCAAGTCTAGCTTAGCTCTCTTTGAAGATGAAACATTTCAGATTTGACCCTTCATTTCACATAGTGAGGTTGGTTAGTTGAAACTGCAATTGACCTTCAAATTCCCTCTTTAGTAAATAATCCTCAAAGCACCAGATCAGCCTCTGTGATGTTCTTCATTTGTTACTGCTGAAAACGTGTCCCTAAAAGCAACCAAGTTATGAACCTGGAATGACCCTGTTTAAAATCAGTCCAGATCCACACAGCATTTAAATTTGTAACACCCATGGGCTGTTTAAAAACGTACACACCATTCTGCTTAAATAATTACCATGTCGGCTACTATTGATTTCGCAGACTTTTTTTCTTTTCAACCAGACATTGAAGAGTTCAAGGAAACACTGGCAGTGAGTAATTAATCTGATTGCCAAAGTAGCTCTTCAATGTCATTGAAGATGCACTTGTTGGCTTCTTGTTTTATGGCTCCTACATTGAAATGCCTTACATTCTTTTTTTCTAGAATATGCTTCACTGCCATTTATTTTGTCCTTTTCTCTATTACTTACTGACATTTTTTATACAATACTCTACTCACCAGCAACAGAACATAATAAATCTAAATATCTTTCAGCAACAGATGGCACTTCTGTCATGCCTCATTACCCACTTTTCCTTACAGTGCTGCCAAAAGTGCAGTTCTTAACTATTTCTCTACCAGTATTTCATAGCCCAGGGATGTGGCTCAAGGAAATGCCAAGCAAATAATGAATCAGCAACACAATAATGTCTTGAGTACTTCTGTTCTTTAATGCTCAGCTTCTTTTTTAGAAATATGCCATTTGGAAAATCGCAGCACATCCATTGGCAGCTGTAATTGCTTCATGTTGAATTGCGTTTTCCCAAATAAGTCAATTTTTTGTTGATCTCTAAAATGGTCTTTCCCCCACAACATTTGTATGTTTTATATAACAAGATAAGCTAGTAATCTGGGCCAAGAAAGCATTTAGCTGAATAAGGCAGAATGCACGCAAGAAAAAAATAGGAAAATGTACAAAAAGTGCCTGAAATAAGTCTATTTTATGAGAATTACTTCTTGAAGAAATATTTATACATATATATATATATATATATATATTCATTCATGAAAAGAACTGTGACTTTCATAAATGCTCTGCATTTACTAAAGCAGAGTTTGACAAACTTTCTCAGTACATTGAATTCAACTAATAAAAAAACAATGGTATCAATAATGTAACAAAATAGCAGGATTAAAACAGGTAGCAAAGTATTTTATCCATCACTGTTCCTTCAGATCATTTTGGAATTCAGCCTACATGGCATAATCTAGTGAAAATCACTGTTCATCAGCTTGGCACTCAATCGGTGAAAACTTGTGTGTGGGGGGATAAGTGAAGCTATTAATCCTCATTTTTGGTCCAAGTGAAGGGGCCATCCAAAAAATAAAAGAATTTCAAAAAGCCTGATTATCTAAACACAATCTTTTCCATAGTCTTGAAGAAAATGCAAACCTTTTTAAAAAGATTTGTTTTTAAGGTTTTAGCTCTCCAGCTGCTCCCATGCTCAGAGTATATTTGGCATTTAAAAACAAAATGTCTGGGAATCACAGGACTTGTAGTTAGACATCAACAGGAAAAATACCTCTTTCCAACTCTATACTATATGGCAAGTAGCAAGCATATGCAGGGAGCCCATGTAACAGCAGGTAAGGAATATGCAGGTTCAGAAATGACACCGTCAGGCTGTTTAGGAGGCAAAGATGACACAGGCAGGCTGTTTATGGATTAGAGATGGTACAGGCAGGCTATTTAGGCTATTTAGATGGTACAGGCAGGCTATTTAGATTAATGTCATGAGTAAACAATGTGAAAAGTTTTCATCCAGGCTGAAAAGATTTCTATTGCTATGAACCTGGTGGCTTCAAGGATTTGCATAACTGTTACTGATGTTTCTATGATTGTGAACTCATTATATTCCCCTATATTTCAGTTCTCTGGAAGTTCAACCCTTAAATAATGACATGAATAAACTATTCTAATCATTTTCAAATCAACTGAAAAACTAAAAGAAGAAAAAGAAAGGAAAGTGATGAATGCATAAAACTATTCATTATGTTGACAGTGAGAAGTTCTCAACTATCTACTGTATATCTTTAAGCAGAGGAAACTGGTGTAGCAAGGGTACACCAAGAGGGTGTAACAAAAGCATAATTACATTTCTAATGCGCTGCAGATATTTAGGAATTTAAGAATCGTTATTATAATACAGTAATGTTTCTCTTTCAAAGCAATTGGCAGGCAGCACTTTTACACCTTTTGTCGAGAAAATAAATGTGAAAAAATATGAATAAATGGAAACAAATTATTTAATTTATTTATTTTATTGAGTAAATACTATTGCATTAAAAATGAAATGCAATAGGACATAGTACATTAAATGCAATAGTACATTAAATGCAACATTGTTTGTTAATAAAATGCCACCATAATCAATATTCTTCCTAAACTACTTTGATTTGGAAAATCCTAAAGAAAATAGCACGTATTAAGCTTAAAGTAGAGTTTCTGGTTTTGCCAACATTATTGGGATGTAGGCCAGGTCCTATGCACACATCTGCTTACAATGATTCATTTCCTGCGTTCTCAAATGACCTTTAAAACAGTATCCAGGTTAGTAACAACAGTTGCTAAGGTGTAAATATAATATATTTTGCCAGGTCTTGTATTCAGTGGAGCAGCAGTTAAAACTCTTAGCGGTATATTTTTGAATACATATTAAAATCACATTTATGACAAGTTAATTCAGTAAAATTAAAATAATTAAGTCTGAACTCCAACCTAAGTCTAGGAGAATGCAAATAATGTGGGAATCGGAGATTGGGGTGAGTGTTAAATTAATAATGAACAGATGTTATAAAATGCTGCCAATATTCTGAAGGGGATTCAGTCAGTCTATAGCGAACTTGGGTCTGCTCCACAGTATTTTTTTAGGCTAAAGTTTTAAGATTCTTGCAGAAGATATGCAGAAATTACAACAGAACAAAAAAATCCCACTCCACATACATTTTTTTTTCTTTTTGATTCCATAAATCATGCTTAAACATGAAGGGAGTGTCCATTCTTTGCGTAAACATAAATCAATAAATATTTCCTAAACACATGATTAGCTGCTTGACCATGATCTTATTTGTCCATGGGATTTTTTTATTTAAAATGTATGTCAAAGTGTAAATTTTGCTATGGGCACTTAACTGCCATTTGACACAAAAGCAGGCATTAATAGATTGTTGCTATAGAAACTGATGAACTTACTTAACCCATTTCAGGACCCAGGACCACCTACAGGATTTTCTTCTTTTGTTACCTTTTCCTTCAACCGTAATTTTCTTTTGATGCTACACCTATATACAGACACATGAGCCCTTATAGAGGGGCACTTCATACCTGCACATGTGTATGTATATGTTTGCGTGTATATGTATCTCTATAATAAGACAGACTTGGGTAACTAACAAAGTTAGGAACATACACAGTATGTCATCGCATTGTTTTCAAATGGAAGAGCAAAGTAACGGCTTTTTAAAGCTAAATTAATGGCAAAAACGCCCACTCACATTCAAAGTAAAATATGCTGTTGAATATAACTGATTGATATATGTTGTTAACAAATACAGAGGTATGTCCATTAAAGTGAAAGTAGAAAAGCTTTCACAAAACCGTGTATAAAATAAATTATACTGTCATGTGACCTAATTCCAGTAAAAATATAGAAAAGTACAAGCCTCTACACCTGTTAATATACCCAGAATCCCTTGTGGTTGTGTCAGCACCATGAGATTTCTGAGGGAACATAAGACAGGAATATCCAGGTCCCCTGCAGCGCTGCGGGGGATCTGGATCTTAGTCTCATAGCCAGACCTATTTGAGGTCTGATTATAAGCCTTTGCTCTGGAAAAAACCTTGAGCAAACACGGTATATATATATATATATATATATATATATATATATATATATATATATATATATTATACTACTATATTTGCATGCCATGTGTTATAACTGTCAGTGAACTCTGAGGCTCATAAAGCATTACAATCAACTGTTAGAGTATCCCAGGTTAAATCTTGATGTTGGTCATTGTAAGCACTGCCAAAAAGTATAATTTGAAGAAAAGCCAAGCACTTTTCATTACTCTGTTGGCATTTAAAATAGCTGACACCATTTGCAACAGTTCCAGTTTTACTTCTGCACACACATTTATGTTTGCCAGAACTTTGTATGTTTAGCCAGGAGGTACGTAAATTGTGTTATTAATTTCAGTTAATGGTGAGGCTGTGCAGCACAGCATCCTATAGATTAAGGGTGTTCAAGAGGGCTTTCCATTTTCCTGCAAGTAACTAAACACCAAAGTGTTGAGGCACTCCGAAAAACCGTTTCCTGGCATATTATGATATAGTCTAGAAAAATAAAGGTTCACGTTTCAAAAAAATATCTATTTCAGGCACAATGAACTACATGATAATTGTTCTTATAACAAAATATGAAATGGGTAGAAATTTGTATTAGAGTGTAAACATTTATAAAATAGAATCAATCTGTTGGTGTACTTTGGTTAAACTTTTATCTGTGATTAGGGTGTTTTCTGGTAAATAATCTGTTGAAAAAGTTTTGGAATTGTGCAGAGGTTTTTTAAATTGTTGTAGTATTTCATGAACATTAATTATTTCAGCTTCAAGGCCCCATGTAAAATGGTGAGAGGGGGAGGGCATCTGTAACACAAACCAAAGGGTTTTCTTTACAGGTACATCAACGATAATACTTGTCTACAGTGTTTCCGTATTTTCCAATCTGCTGTAATATTGTAACTGCTTTGTGAAATCGTGGTCCCATAAATGTGATTCCATAGCACACACAGTAGTACAAGTGGCTTCCCTATCTGTTATTATTGTAACGACATCTTTAATTACCTGGGTTTATGAATTTTATTGCGCAACCCTCAAAGCATCTAAAATACACCTTTTTCCACCCCATGATTCAATTAAATGATAAAATACAATAAAGAAAATTAATAAAGGAAGGGTGATGATGAGTGCCTCACTTCTTCCCTCCATGCCCCCATCACCTCCCATCCTGTCACAGAGGACAAAAGCAATTGAGGGGCATCTATGCCCCTGTTCTCACAAGCATAAGGGAGTTAACATGCTTAAAATTCCTTTGGAGAGGCACAGACCCTGTCCCATCCTGTGCCTCTCCCCCACCTTCATCCTTGCCCTATGGGATTGAGGACAAGTGTTTTGATTTTTTTGTAGGGGATGAGGTCCTCTTAAGTAAAACCCGTGGCCAAACTAAACCAAAACGACAGGAAATGAAATTTGTCATCCAAAGAATGAAAGGACCAAAAATATAACAAAAATTTGTACAAATCGTTTTTGGTCCATTTGCACAAGTAAAATAATAACAATCCAAAAGCCTTAATTGCCACTTTTCTTATATCTTTTCTGATACTAAAATTGTATATATGGTTTAAAATAAAAGCCATACTTGTCGTGCAAAAAAAGCAATACAATTTGTGTGGGTGCACTAAATGTGAAGCATTGTCGCCAACAAGTGTAAAAATGTCTTCATTATCAGGAGGTTAAAGGCACTTGACTGCTACCTTGAAATGGTTGTTTCCCCCTAATATGAGTCAAGACCTGTTGCTTCTGTATCTGTGACATTTGTCCTCGCTTGGTATCAGGTTATTGTGGTACTTGCAGAATAGTTTTTCTGATGTGCGAAACCTACTGTAAAACAGTGCTGTGAACAATACTAATTACTACTGAATTAATGGCTAAATATATTAATCTTCCTTAGTAACATGATCATAGTTCTATTTATAACCAATACACTGAATCATTAAAGATCATTCCCATCTATTTGTGAAATGAGTTATACATTTTTATGGCAAGTGAATCACCTTTTTATGTTTAAAAAGCAAATAAGGAAACCACAGTACATATTATGTCCTATCTGATTTGGAGTTTGGCCAGTTTCCTTTTTATTGTATATTGCACATTTCATAACTCGAAAAACCACCTGCCCATCATAGTGAACGAATTTCGGTACCCTTATCATCTAAGGGAAAGTTGATAAAAGCTCTGTCAACCCATAGCTAAATGTAAGCAATATGCCGCCAAAAAAACACTGTTTTTGCAGCATGCTTACACCTGTTTGGTAGGCCTCGTATTATACATTTGTATTATTTGAGCCTGTGACTAGCTTAGCGCTCCGACATTTTTTCTTTTCCCTGTTTGCACATATTTGAGGTTGTTGGCTCCTCATCAGTCTGGTTGCAGCTTGCTGTCCAGGGGTTAATAGGGAGGAGGTTTAATTGCACCTCCCCCAACACATTAATAAGGTTTTGGTAGCAGTATAAACTGCTTTGTGTGCCCACTATGTAGGAGGTGAGAGTAGGTTCTCACCCTATTGAGAGTGTGCCTTGACGTGGCGGGTGAGCTTAATTATGCTTTGGCCAATTCATATAACCAAAACCTCTCATTTATATTATGTTTATATATTTGTTGCCAACTTTATTAGGGTAAGAAGCGCAGACAGTTTTTGTTTTTTTAATATGCCGCCAAAAGTTGACTAAATATTTAACATTTGAATGTATGTGCGGTTTTCAACCAGTCAGTGTCCTCTATGTCTATCACATGACTACATGGAAGCATTATTGGAAAAATGACATCAGACATTAGCAAAATTAATCCCAGGCCTTGTTTGTTACGGTCCCAGCTACCACAGGAGTGCCTCATTAATGGTGTCCAGTAATTGTTGGATGTTCCTTACTTTGTTGTGCCTTTTGAAAAGGAGAGTGGGACATGGAAGACGGTTGGGAGACATTTAGAGAGCGTAACAGAGTATGAGATAGTGTGAGACTGCCTGTGAGAGAGCGTGAGTGAACGAAAGTGAAAAACCAACAAAATGCAGATGAAAATTTGCAGCCCTTTGCTTCGTTTTTGCTCCTCCTCATTTTCAGACATTTATACAAATGAACAAAATTGGCAAATGTTGTTAACATTAAAATGTATACGAATCCAAATGCACACGTCTAGCATGTTGAAGTGTGTAAAAGGCACTCAAAAGGATCCCAAGGGACATTTCATGTACTCTCAGCAATGTATCTTTCTACTATATTTAACACGTTATTAATTGTTTGTTATTTTTGATCTGAAGATAATGCATGTTAAAATTCATCACGACAACTCTCATATATTGACTATTGAAATACAGAATGAGCTACGCAACTGCAGTCAGATTGCATCAAGTTGAGTTATTGATTCATCTGGCCCCATAATTTGACTTGTAGTGAATTAGAAAGAGTAAGGAGACTTTCAATAGATCTGTGCTTCTTCCAAGCAGGTAACAAAGGGTTACCTATTTTTTCTTTGACATTACAATTTAAAAAAAAAAAAATCAAACAGCTATAACATTTGGGTACGTATACAAATAAACGTAACATAATCAACAAAGTAAACACAAAAACAAACATAGAAAGATATATCTTTTTATTATTCTGCGCACGGAACACACTATGAACTTGTGGTTTTGTAATTACATGCTCAGCTAGATTTGGATACAGGCATTAATTATTCTCAACTTTCAGCCTTTCAACAACTTGTGTTGCACATATTTACTACCTAATTTTAAAATATAGAAAATAGGAGGTAAATGTCTTTTTTGGTGTATTGCCTGTAAGTATACATGTAAATGAAATATAGCATATATTACCCTTTGTTTTCTAAATGCATTTGAGCAGTCACAGCTTGAATAGGCATTTGGGTATCCCAGCTGTGCAGGAAGTAGATGGTCTTTGTTCTTATTCTCCCCCATGATTACACATTATCAGCAACAAACCTCTATTGAACCTAATATGAGTCTTAACCCAGTGTATCGCGTATTCACAGAAGCGCTTGTTGCAAACGTCATAAGGTCTCAGGTCAAATGACACAATTGAGCTAAATGCCAAATATTTGGTAATCTATTTACTTACATAGGCTTTTTTTTCCATTGCTTCAATTGGCACACAAAGCTACTTTATGGATCGAAGCAGGATAACATTAGTTGTATTGCACAACTGGGCTTATTGCTAAAACACATTAGCTAAATGCACTCCAGGTATTGATATAAATACAAATTGTTTTCAACCCAAATAGAATGTATGAATCAAGTTTGTATAGACTATTATTGTTTCACTTCATTTACTAACAGCTAGAGTATGATTAAAAAAAGAATCATTTTATTTTAAACCTAGCACAGGGTTAATGGAGAAAAAATGTTTTACTTGGTCTCAGTTTATCCACATTTTCCACTTGCTCCTAGCCAAATATTGTTATTTTGTGATATCTTTGAAAATGTAGTATAAGTTTACATGATTTTACGAAATCCTCGGTTATTACACAATTTTGGGTTAAACAAGAAATATATTACAAAAAATAAGCAAATAATAAAAAAAAAGACAATAGAGTTGTATTATGAAATTTTGTGTAATCTTGTGGCAATGAGTCAATATGGAAGAAGCCTGGGTAGCTTTGTAGGATTTACATGCATGTATGAGCTTGAAATTTCATTGTAACACTAATCTATTTTTTGTTGTTACCATAACGTAATAATATAAAAAATAATAAGTGTGTAATTGTTACATTGTAGCTACATTTTAAGTTGGGGTGCAATAAAAACAATTGTAATCAAAAGTATAAAAAATTTGCAAATGAATTCTTAGGAATGCAAGAACAGTTTTGTGTTCATGGCCCAGTGATCGCAAAGTATCAATGCAGAAGTGGAAAACACTTAATCACAATTAGATGTATTGCACGTGACATATGGGAAACCTGAACAAGGCAATTTTGGTGTTTTGCTGCACAAGGCATTAAAAGGCGCTGTGCCCCTAGATCTTGATGCCAACCGTGGAGGGGGTGGCTGGGGGTTGCCCTAAACACACTACTGTCCCACCCCCAGTTTTCATTGAAATGTACCCAAAAAATATTTTAGCTTAACCTATGACACATAAATAACATATCATCTAAGCATGTGCCAGTTCAGCATAAGGTTTCTGTTTCATCAACCTTTACTTTGGTACAAAATTAATTGTATGCTTCCCAGATGTGCCTTCTTGGGGACCCTAATCCATCGGCCCCTCTTTATGTCCCTGGCATCTCTCTTTCTAACCCCTTGATCGTGAGTGGATATGAGTGTCTCAGTGTTCTACAGCCCTAAAGGTCACAGTAATTTATATTATAATAATAATAGAAAACTGGTTTCTAAATTAACTTGTGTAAATAAAATATATTATGCTGCTACTTAATCATTTCTTATTTACATTAATAGCAGGTCACAAAATCAAATGTCTTGGTAAATCCTTGCTCCCTTGTTCATCTACTAAGTATCTATCCTTGCTCATATTCAATGCTGGGAATTATGTTTTTTTTACTTACTCAGACTTCCTCTGCTTTTTTTCTCCCTTTCTTTTCTCTTCCAAAATGCTAGACTTATTTTCTTTAGAAGATCTGACTGACAGAGGAAATTGGTATGTGTCCTGATGTCCTAAGGACAATTTGCTTAATCATGACCATTGAAGCAGAACTTAGTATCCATCCATAAACATTCATAATTATAAGCATTGGTCTAATATATGCACAGGACAGCCATGACCCAATGCTTTAACAATCTAACATTTATATTCTGTTTGGCAAGATGAGAAATTTACTTGGAAAAGGTAATTTAGATTTAAATGAACTTCTGCGCACTGAACTTAAATGGTGTCATATATTATTTTGAATAATTTTAGTAGAGCTAAACATAATTACAGTAGTTCTTGATGTCATAAGTAAAAGTTATTTCTTTAGATACTTAGATTCCATACTTAATTACATACATTTTTATATGAAGACACAAATTACACACACTTAACTATACTGAGCAACAAACATGTACACATTCATTCTAACATACACTCCATTTTACTCATTTACACATCCATGCTCACACACAATTACACATCCATGCTCACACACACACAATTACACATCCATACTGACACACACTAAATTACACATCCTCAGTTTCACGTGCTGTAACGTGACCCCGGAAAGATCCTGTTTCCCCGTACAGGTTCAAAATAAGAAGCCAAATTCCACTTTCCGTTATTTTTTTGGCTAGGGACTGCCGTTCTTTGTCTGCAAATGTGTATATATATATATACAATTGTGTAAAAAATTAAAGTGTACTCTCTTTGAATACTATGGTTTTACATATCACAACATAATAACAGTCATGTGTTCCTTAGCAGGCCTAAATATTAGGTAAATACAACCTCAGATGAAGAACAACACATGACATATTATATCGTGTGATGATTTATAAAAATAAAGCCAAAATGGAGAAGGCATGTGTTAAAACGAGGTACACCTTATGATTCACCTTATGAATTCCAGGTCCTGGGATAATAATAATAATAATAATAATAATAATAATAATAATTTAAAGTAATAAAATAAGACTTACATTATTTTTATGCTTAAGATGGCTAGTTTAGTTCTGTCTGACTTGAAATATGTATTCGGTTTAATTTGCAATACAAATTTCAATTAATATTTCATGTTACAAACAGCTGAACAATTTATACAAAAATATTATTGTGTAATAGAAGCATTAGGTATTGGCATTGGCATGTTTAGTTAGCTATGATATTCTTTTTGCACCCATGTGCACTGGCTTTTGTGAGAGCACTCTATCTAATCTTTTACACAGTCAAGATTTCACAGCCTATAACTTGTTTTTAGACCTGTATTATTATTATAGTTCCTCTTATTTTTTTAAATCTTTTTATGGAGTTAATGTGTAGCAAGGGGAGGTCAGGGCTGGTCTCTACAAATATACCCTACAAAGACATCTGAAGCTGCCTATGTCAAGGGTTAATGCTGCACAATCACCCTTATGGGAGAGATTGTGCAGTATGTCAACAAATTTGTACTCGCGTATAATATGGACCACTTTTCAAGACTTTTGAAAAAGGGGTAAATGGAGACTTTATGGCACCAAAGAGTACACTTAATGTTTTATTTTACGCCAAACTGCACCTTTGTTTTACCATACTGTGTATGACCGTATACTGCTCAACAGTGTGGTCACTCTGTGAAGCTATCATCAAAAATCTGAAGTCAATGGCGTGATGTGGTTACAAGATAATATCTCACACAGCAAGACACAACGTCATGGGTAATTTTATACTAATACATATACGAAAAGAGGAAAAACTTCAATTTAACATTTAATTACATGTAGCAGAACAATTCGCATTTGATGAATATTGAATTAAACAAATAATCAAAAGGTTCACCTCTGATTTTTTAAGTATTCTTTGTGTACAAAAATCTGTTAGTAAAAGCTTAATGTTCATATATATATGTGTTCCCTCCAGCTGCAGAACTACTCAACCCATAGGACACTTGTGTGTGATATCATGTTGATATTAATGTTTTGACCACTGCAAATTGTGTAAAGTTTCCTATTTCTAGCCAAATAAATCATTAACACTGATCTAAGCAGCCTCTGCTTGAAAGGTTTATCTTATCAGCCGCAGTTTACAATGGCATTTCCTGATACTTTCTGGGTCCAAACGTGCCACAGGATGAGTTCTGTTTCCTGATGTGAAACGCCCAGCACGTCTGCATTTGTCTGTAGTCAAATACGATGGTTTCACTTCCAACTCAATTTTAACCTAAAAACTCGACAGCTATTGTCTTTTTAGAAAGAAAAAAAAGACAGTCTCTGAAACAACAAGATCAATGAATCATCATTCTCGTCTATTGTCTAAATCACTAAAAACAAAAAGCTGATGCAATTTTTGTAGCCTGTGAAAAAATGGAGTATCAAAACTAAAATATAACCATTGTATTATAGCTGTGAATAGATTTAAAAACTATTGATTTTTAATTGGGTTTACTCGCGAAATGGTGAGGGTTTTTAGGACAAGAGCTTGGTTGGCCCCAGTTTATTGAATAGTTAAAATAATAAAGAAAATTTAAAAAATTGGAAGCGTTCCTCTTCTTTATCTTCTCTGTTGGTGTTGTAAATATGCATTAAGCCTTTGAGAATGTATGGTTCTCACCCATACTCCCCACCACTATGTTAGCCTATGGGTTAGGTGGCTAAAATATATGAAACATTTAAAAATTCTACTTACTTCCCCGCAGAGCTGTGCAGTAACTAAATAGAACATAACAAGTGGTGCATGAAATAACAATTTGGACTTGCAAAAGGTTTTTTCAAAGGTAAGGAAGGCAGGGAAAAAAAGCAACCCTACTTTCAATGGCAGCTGATTTTTGAATACAGCCGCTGGAGTTTCTTGAAAGTGGGTAGCTTGTGCTAAGTGTGTCAGGTTGTGTATATGTCTAACAAGCTATACAAAGGCTGTCTGTTTTAGTGTGTAGAGGCACCTGTGTGACAGAAGGGGCTGCAAATATACATAGGACAAACCGTATACAAAAATAGAGCCTCGTACAAATAAAAAGGGTAAAAAAGTATAAAAATTCGGATTCCTGAGTTGCTGTTTCCTTCCTTCTTCACCTCCACCTCTCTCTCTGTCTCTCTGTTTTTTTATCTCACTCTATTTTATCTCTTTAACATAATTCTTTTCTACTCTCTCTATTTCTTCTCCTTTTCTTTTCTCCGGTCCCTTTCATTTCCTCTCCTTTTTCTATTTTCTTTCTCACTTTTCTTTATTCTCTTCTTCCACTCTCTAATTTCCTCTTGTGTTCTCACTTTTCTAGCTCTCCTCTCATTTTTCTCTCTGCAGAAGGTGGGAACACACTAGGTGTTACCCTCTAAAACAGGGGTTCTTAACTGGGGGTATCAATATTGCTTGGGAGTATGGGAACCAAATGATGGGGTATGGGATTGTATAAGTGAACATTTTAAGAAAAATGTTTTTAGATTATTAACTATCACCATTATTAATACAGATTTAGGCCACTAACCAATAGCAATTAGATTTCTCAACACAGACATCTTCCCGCTTGCCAGTATTGTCAGTTAATATGTTTGCGTGCTCCCAACCCTCAAGCACACCTTTCTTTTTATTAGTGTCTTTTTCTAAACAATATTTCAACGGATACTGTTTCTTAACAAAAAAAACACATTGTCATTAACTGTACCTCAATTCCATGTTTTGATTACACAAAAATAACAGCAAAAATCTCACTAGTTTTAGCTACACTATATGGAAACCTGACTATTTGATGACATTACATTCTGAATAAATTGACATTAATATGTAGTTGGTCCTCCCTTTGCAGGCATAACAGTTTCTACTCTTCTGGGAGGGTTTTCCACAAGATTTTGGGGAGTTTCTGTAGGTATTTTAGTCCATTTGTGAGGTCAGGCACTGATGTTGGATGAGAAGACCTGGATCGCAAGATATATATATATATATCTTACGAGCCAGGTCTTCTCATCCAGTCAAGTTCTCCCACACCAAACTCATCCAGCCATGTCTTTATGGAGCTTGCTTTGTGCACTGGGGCTCAGTCATGCTAGAATAGAAAAGAGTCTTCCCAAAACTTTTCCCACAAGGTTGGAAGAAAAGCATTGTCCAAAATGTCTTGGCATGTCCCCTTCAGCATACCAAAACATTTTGGACAATGTGCTCAGGTGCTCCAATACTTTTGTCTATATAGTGTAGCTTGTTCATTAGAAAGTTACTGTTTTTATATACATAAACATGATAAAATCCGTATGATTTTCTTTCAATTGACGTTCTGTTCCTAGCTATCCATATGCAAAGTAAAACCAAGCTATAGACATTTATATGACAGAAAATATATGCAATTGGACCAACAACAGATATTTGCTTAGGGTCCCAGTTAACTTGCCATGATATTGGTCCAGCCTTTGCCAGGTTTTCATCTTGGCATGGCCCTACTGAAAATCGCTACAACATCGATAATACAACAATATATATATACTCCAACACATAAAGTAATGTCTATTTTTACCTTTGTTAGGTAACAGGAAAGATGAAAAAATAGTTTAGTTGAATCTAAAATTATAGTATTGTTTAAATTTTTCTATAATTGGCATCATTTAATCTTGTTGCTTCCTGTTTTCACACAATGAGAATGGAAATCTGAAAGAAATGTTAAAAGTTAGACTCCTGTATTCATGGAAATGTAATTAATTTTTATGTTTTTTTTGTGCATTTCATTATTGCTGCGGAGGGATGCTAAAATAACAAAAGCTGGATGTATTGAGCAGGTCTATATTTCATTTTGTTCTACTATTGCTTTTATTTTGTTGTTAGTAACAGGGATGAACTGAAATTATGGACCCTGCCCTTTGCTTTGCTATATTGTCCTGCTGAGAGGCACAGAAACCAGGTGGGTTGGAAGGGAATATAAGTCACCCTGGTATGTGTTTAAATAAAATCACGTGGTATGTGTTTAAATAAAAAAGTGAAAAATAAAAATAAACAATACTCCCCTAACAATGTACTGCAGCAACCCGACAAACACTCCTCAGGATGTTCAAGACCAGACGTAATCAAAGAAAAAGGGGCGCATGTACATAGGGAAAAAAAACAAAAACAACCACAATAGTGTAATAAATCTTGGGAATGGGGATATGGAAATGTACTGACAGAGATGGATTTCAAGCTCTTCAGAAATCTTTAAAAGAGTTTCTTTAATATTCTTTAATATAAAGAATATTAAACATCCATAAAACGCATCTCATCAAATACATATGGACGGACATATGGGTGTTTGACAGCCTAGATTGCCCCCACCAGCGTCAGCAAAAGCCAGCATCGCTGTCTTTCTGCTGCCCGATCTCATGTAACAGCTCCCGGCTTTGTAAAGAATAATGTACACCATATAGAATGTTCCCTATAAGTGCTGGGAACGTATGGAAATTCTATATAAATTAGGTATTTCTGAAATCAGGACACCTGAATTGATAAACTTGGAGGGGATTTTCTGTCACTTTACCTAATTTTGTGAGGATTCAGAGGGGAAAAATTCGTTTTTTTTTCTAATTTTCGCTAGTTTTTACTAAATTTCTCATCCTAAATTTTCAGCTAATTATCTAACTGTGGTATCAAAAGAAAGGCCTATCTCTCTCTTGAAAAAACAATATATAGTTTACGTGGGTACACTATTCACAGGAAAGGAGAATAATCTCTGAACCGACATAGCCCAAAAATGGCAAAATTGCTCCGGGCTTTGAGGTACCAAAAACCTGAAGGTTTAATGGGACTGAAGGGGTTAATAGAATAACTAACATAGGCATACAGAGGCCCTTTATCACTCCTGTGTTCCAATGGCACATTGTGTTAGCTAATCCAAGTTTAAAAGGCTAAATGATCATCAGAAAATCCTTTTGCAAATGTTACACAGCTAAAAATCTCCTTGTTTTCCATGAAAAGTTACCCCAAACTTTTGAGCAGTAGTCTAATATATATATATATATATATATATATATATATTCCCAAACAACAATGGGGGATTTTAGAATCTGATGTTATTTCCCAGGGAATTAATCTAGTATTTTTTTTTTTTGCAATAGGGTGTATAATAAGCCCAGTAAATCATTTGTCTATTATTTCATATACTTGCAAACAATTGTAAATGATTCCCTTTGCTACATTCTGTATAGGGCGCTCTTTCTTATAATCCCACCAGGCCATTATTGTCTGTGACCTTTTGAAAAATGGGGTTCTGTTTGGTGAAAGTCAACCAAAGAATAGCTTCATAGTCTGTGCTTCAAAAACACAATTCAACAGATATCATTTTAATTCTGGTGAGCGCACAGAAAAAGGAATGCTGATGTTTAAATACTATGTATACTGCTGCCATTTCTGTAACCTCAAGGGACTTGGCTATGCAAAGAGTGACATCTGCTTAATAACTGAAGTGTCTGTACTTAGACATATTGGAATGTAAAAAATACTGACAAAGTCATAATTAAGTTTTGTTTCATACATAGAACTGTAATTCTGTGAGAAGCATTGTAAAATGCCAATAATGAATGCATTGTCTGGTTTAATGAAAGGCTCTTTTTCATGATAGTTACCTAATTTCATATAGAGAAAAAATGCTATAAAGTTAAAGATCATTTATGGGGAAAGTGTAAAATAATTACATTTTATAGCCCTATATTTTATTGTTACATTATTTGTCCATTCATCACGTAGAGCTTATTTGATTTATCCTATATGTTTCATCTTATACAGTGTTCTAGGTACCTTTAGCCGTATTTGTTAGTGGGCTAACCTGGGACAGATTCAGTATATTCAGTCCCACTACCGCAAAACCAGATGCTGGTTATTGGGTGATCCAGCCAGTTTGTGTGCCTCTGTTCAATGGGCCAGTTACAAGGCAGATCTCTGATCTTCCCTTCAACCCATTGGGAGCATGGCCAATGGATGTGACCGCTCTTGCGCACAGGCCGTTATGTTTGTAGGCTTGTGTCATGTGTGGCTAGACAAATCTAGCTGGTAGCTGCACACTCCAGCAACCAGTTACTGTTACTTGTATATGGAGTGATATTGGGCAGCAGCCTGATAAGCGTGATGCCACAAGCCTTTAAGAGATGGTGTGTACCTTATACCTGCGCTCAGCAGGGAGGATGATGGCCTTGGAGCTGGGGCTGCAGGTCAGGTCCAGGCCAGTGATAAAGGTAAATATGTCATTGGGTGTTGGGGCATGTTTCTTGGCAGACACTTGAGCCACAGAGTTAATATGCTATGTGTCATACAATGGCGATTATACCCTAAATATTTTTTTGGCTGCCAGTCACTCTGGAGAAACCTGATTTCATGCACTATAGAATTAACTGAATGTTGTCGGCCCATTTAGCTCTTGATTTGAGAGTTGGACAACAATAAATTCTAGCATGTCACCCCTGTGGTATTCTCCCACTAGAGATTCAATTTATCAGATGGGCAAAAGTGATTCACACAAAATTGTCCTAAGGTTGATAAAATATTTAAAAATTGTAAAAATGTAGGCAATGTCTTTTTGTTACTTGGCACCTCAATGATCTAAAAGCCTATTGAAGTACCTGTGCTAACTTCCCCCAATAATTCCCTAAATATAAAAATAACTGTGAAAACTATTAAAATAACTATTAACCATAAGAAAGCTACATTTTTACTGTTTTGTAACTTTGTAAATACAACATCATTTTGTTTCTAAATGTATCTTTGTAAGGGCAAGCGAAAGTCAGAGTAAAGCTTCTATTTTATTTTTTTTAGGTATTTCCTTGGCTACTTTACTATGAATGAATAAGTAAGCTACAAAATGTTTTCTCCATTACCTTTTATGACGCAAAGAACATGCACAGATCTTTGATAATGACCTCTGAGTTATGCCACATAGGAAATGAACAGATTAAATCAATCCCGTGGTTTGTCCACAGAAAAGGAATGTTTAGTAAGTGAAATCATCCAGACGTTATTAAAATGTAATTCTTCTGCTCTTCAAAAAGTTTTGTTTATGGAAAATGCTTCCAAATACCTACTTGAGCAGTGGACTAAATATCCTGTGTTGCATCTTCAGACACATAGCTATTCCTAGTAGGGATATAAATTGTGACCTTTTATCTTGCGAGAGAAATGTTAACAAATTAGACCTGCAGAGAGATACAGATGCTAGTATCGGCAGAATTGTATTTGGGGTTTTTTTTAAAGACGCTTTTTAATAATCCTTATGTTTTTTTCTCTATAGTGACTTGATTACCCAGTACCAAATGGGTAATGGACTGTTTAGGCTTCGGTTTAGTAGAGTTATGCCCTATTTTATTAAGAAAATGAATGCTGACGTGCAAGGAATCTCCAACATTCCAGCCAATCAGTGGCAGGAAAGCACAACCATTGAAATGAATGGGATTGTTTTCTATGCATGCTTATGGCCGTCTGAGCAGACCCCTGGATGCAACTAACATGCACTGGAGCTCACTAGAGGTAAGTATATCATGTGCAAGGAGATATGCTCAGCTGTATGGAAAATAGCTGGGGGTGGAGAAGAGGGCAAACTGATATATTCTCTCGAACCCCACACATGGATTTGCAAAAGGAACGTAAATTTAAAGGGACTTCATGGTTATCATATGCATTAAAGTGCATGTGAAGGCTGGAGTGCCCCATTACTGCCTTCTCATGTGTATATGGAATAATGTAACTGGACAAAATGATTTAAAGACAGTCCAGACAGAGACCTAAAGGCATGGAAACATTTCGCTTATGACAATGCAGTTTGTAAACTGGGTTTGTTTATTTTGGATAAGAGATATTCTAGAATGGGATGTGATTATCATATCCAAGTATACTCAAGGTCAGTACAAGTAACACCGTGGTGATCTTTCATCTTGTCATACGTAGGATTTTACACATGACATTGGGCAAACTTTAAGGTGAGATAAAAGGATATCTTCAGAAAGGCTCAGTCACAGCAGAGTTGCTTTTTCAATCGGTGCCTTTAAGAAAGCTAGAACTATGCTTATTTTAACCCTCGTGCAATGAGCAAAGATCAAGACATCCAGATCACTTTGTACCTCTTAGAGACAAAATTGAAAATGTTGTCAGTGGATTTTTACTTATGCTTTCTTCTGGATCCAAAAAATCAAGGCGTAGAAAGGTTGAACATGATAGGCTTGTGTACTTTAACCTAATTACATGTTTCACTAAGATTAATGTAAACTAACCAGCTCAACCTATAGTTTTTGAGAGTCAAAATGTACAGATTACTGAACCATGGAAAGCAAGTGTAACTCCGACGGAGCCAGAGTGGATCACTGGATCCTAAATCATCTTCTTCTGGGGGCACTGTATTCACTTGATCTTAGCCAAATGTAAGAGAAGAGTACCTGGGGAGATGGGGAAGAGTGCAGCACCATAAGAAACCTTTAGGGAGAACCTATGATATTTACAGACACTCATACTAAAACATTTAGAGAGCAGTCTCAAGTGCAAAGAGCAATAACAGTTGGACTGCATCACACTTTGCAGTGAAAGGACATAGGGAACAGGGGTATTTGCACCACATATAGTGGATATGTCTGAGGTTGATGTGACAGACTAAGGTTTGAGCTACCAAATCAGAAAGATTGTTGATATGAAGTTATTATGTGTAGCTTGATTTGGTTTTCTCCTATTTTTGCCATATAATGCAGGCTTAAATATTGGCTAGTGTAAAAATGTGAGGTCACAAATGGTCATCCCTACCAAATGGACTACACAGGCGGCTGCTTGGCCTGTGTAGCTGGTCGGGTGCGTCAGCTCCAGGTTCTCTCCTATATTAACAACTGGTGTATGCTGAGACATAGCCTAGGGTGCAAGGAAACCCTAGCAACTTAATCTATCAATAGCTAATTAACATTAATGGATCCTAAAAATGTATTATTTTTTTAGAAAACACACACAAGCATAACATTTATTTCCCTGCCTAAAGCAAATTGGCCAAAAGTTTCAAGTGTGCTAAATATATATATGTCACTATTTATATGTCACTAACACACAATTTAGACTTGACGTGACAAGCAAAATGTTTGTTATTGTATAGATGTCCTAGGTTAATCTTAGTTATAATGATAATGATGATGATCGGTGACAAATCCACCATTAACACTTTAATAAACGTCATTGTATACCATTTAATGGACAGTATAATGTCCCTGACACCCTACTATAGAAGAATGCATACACATGCACACAGGGGTCTGAACAGGCCTCGACACGCATGTGCCGATGCTGGAGCTGACAGGAGGTGACTATATTACATGCGGGGAGATGTGTTTGTTGAAACACATCTCCTGAGCGGCATTTAGCTGCGGGTGGGGAAAGAGGAAGTACATATGGGGGAATTCGGCAGAATCTCCCACGTGTTTTCAAAACTGTCAATATTAACATTTAAAGGAACCACGCAGCTATCATATACATTCAATTGCATATGAAAGCTGGAGTGTCCCTTTAACGATTTCAAAACACACCAAGCAAATTGTTTTTCAATCCTATGACATCCATGGTACACACGTGATCAAATAAAATGTGTATTTGTTCATGTGCTACATATGCCACATCAGTATTGTAATGCCACGATTGTCATCTGTAAAAACAAGATGCCTGACCACACTATCATTAGGAAAAATGGAAACAGGCAGAAGTGAGATAAGATTCATGAAACCTCTGTGGTTAAAATTCAGCAGTATCCTCCATATACATTTGCATCCCCATCCACCAGTTATTTCCATTTGTGAAGATGTTCTGTGTGCTGACAGTGTGACCTCCAGAAAGATAGGAGACATTGCAGGAGGGGGTTAAACGGGGCCTGAAAAAAAGGAGCGGGTCACCTAGAGAACAGGTAGGTTGGGATGTTTAGTACTTTGACTTTTCTGATATTTTTAAAAATGGGACTGTAACATCTAGTGATTTCCATGGATTATTTTACTTTTCTTTTGTGTTTTATCCTTTTTATGTTGATACTGAATTGGTCAGTACTGTAAGTTTTGTCAGTCTTCCTATACCATTAGTTTTGCACTGTGACCATCTTATTCAGAATAAATATTAATAAATTCTGTCTTTGTGCTCTTTTCACGTTATCGTTTTTCTAACTTGGAAGTTTCACCTTTTTTGGCTAAATCGGGTTTTTGAAGAGCTTGAGCGGTTCAGTTGTGGGGTGAACTGATTTGGGGTTAAGGTTGCTCTGGACCTTGCAGGGAGAGCAGCAAACGTATGAGGTATGATTTTTCCATTAAATGTTTCATGCCCAAATTCCCTTAACGTCTCATTCAGAGCTGACAGGCTGTGATTCCCTCAGTTGGGGTGTCTGTGGCAAGAGCAGCTACTCAGTGGCAGGAATCATTGGACCACATAGGAGGCAGGGAGCTGCAGCTTATCCCTAAGGTAAGTGCTTTTAGCGCTCCATTACATCAGTGCTTTTAAAAAAAATATTTTAAAGAATGTGTGACATTTACTTTAAAGTAATTTAATAGACCTGATACTTTGATGTGTCTTTGAAGTGCAGCTTATATAACACACTACATACTCACTGAGTATGCAATGTTAATGAGGACCATTCTCACCCACCCTGCGCACAGACACTACTACTACAGGTATCAGCTGCCAGGCTTTTGACCCAGGTGGGTGTAACTATAGATGCCAAGTTCAACTACCCAATATTTTTACAAGTCGCCTATTGGAAAATAACATCCTTGCACCCTGAGCTCTCTTTGGTACCACATGATTGATACTGCACCCTCAGGATCACCCTGAAATGTTGAATCTTTGTCAGTGGGCATTGCTCAACCTGACAATTGAAGTCTTGTATTCCTGGTGGCTATGGGGGGAGGAAAGCAGCGCCTGGTGGGTGTACCCAGTCGGGGCACAGGTCAGTCCCCTCACATTCACTTCCAACGTGTGGAGGCTGGAATTGACAGACGATTTCAGGCAGGTAGGGTTAACTTGAATTTAATTTGTGAAATGTTTTGAGCGTGAGCCAGGGAAAATTGCGTTGCCACCGTGCATGGTGCCTGAAGGTACGAGGGCCTGCACGAGATGCAACAAGAATGGTGGTGCGTGCTAAAATTCAACTGCTGATTGGTGAAGGGAGCACTATGCATTGTCAGACATTCACTTCGTCAGTAACACCGGTAAATAAATAGAAGGGCTGCTTGATCCGTTCCCAGTGTCCACGAACAAAGCTTAAGGTGGCTACAGCAAAAGAGCTAATTACTGTAAGCATGTAAGCAGCTCCCGCCCACCTTCTCTTTTAAGGACCTTTTGTCGTGACCTTATTAGGGCATATACAGTAAGTCTTCATTATGAACAAGTATTAGGATCTGCTTTAAGATATTTAGTAAATTTTTTATTGAATATTACAATTTTATTGTATAATTATACTAATATCACAACACACAAATATACCATGGGGGTTCATGGATTATGGAAACTGGCCAGACTTTCTCTCCTTGAATAGTACATCTAGGAATAAATATTTAATAATAATGGACAGGCACTAATTATTGATACTTAAAGTTTTACACAATAGTTAATGTTTGACATGTAAAGCACAACCTTCCTAATGTCTGTGGGACTCTTTTGGCCTTCAGACTTGCTTATCTTCGTTTACCCAGAACATGTGGATACGGTAATGACATATTGTTAGTCATCTTATCAGACAAAGAATGTGTTCCTATATGTATATGTTCCTTGAGGTCAAAAGCTTTTTAGATTTCACTTTAGGTCACGTTATTAAGTGACTAAAATATTCACTCAATGTCTATATGTTGACATCCACTATGAATATTCATCAATTAGCTTCTACTAAATTGTCAACTCTTTATACACAGATACATTATGATGTCATCATTCATATTGTATCCCAGACTATTCATTGTTTTTCTTTATAACAGACAATTCCCTTTTGTCCCATACAATTCCCTTTTGTCCCATACGTATTCTATTTGTTTGAACACATACATGTATTGACAGTTTTATCTTAATATATTTCAATATATGAATGTATTATTAGCATATTTCCCAAGTGTCTCTTTTTAGAAGGAACTGTCCATCCTTGAGACCCAAATCAGTTTATAAACCCCTGCTCAAAATTTTTAGTGTGTAATTAAACATCATAAAATATGTTTATTAAGTCAAAGGCGTAATTAAAATGCATTTTATTAGCTTACACACCTAAAGTATCCCTTTATGGCCATTTGAAATGGGAGGTATAGAGTAGTAGTGGGGAAAAAAGACAACCTAGCAGTCACCAGAGCTCTGACTACACACCTGGCTGACAGAGGGTGGCTAAACAGACTTAAACCAAACACACGGATTGCTGCCAGAATCACAGGAAAGCCAACCCTGTGAAGTTCCTGGTTAGCAGTGCTTGACTTTATATGCTGCCTGTTGGGAAATCTTCCTTTGCTAAAGTCTGTAGAGCAGTATGCCTCACACATGTTCTCTCACTCATAACTGTGAGTGATATAGTGGCGCCTAAAACACATCTGTAAGACTATATTCTGAGGAATCTGATCCTTAATTTGTTGCTTCATACATTAACAGCAATTACAGTGTTAAATGTCATTGCAAGAAATATACAGATCACTTTCGCCATTATACCAATTCCAGATATAACCACCAAGGCGTAGCTCATAACTATGTGAACAAATGCCTCTAGTTTGGCTTTGCAATCGTTATTATAACATAAGACCATGTTATCAGCAGCTCCATTCCACAGCTCCTCTGATGCTGCATTCCAGGAAGTGACATCAACTTCTGGTCTCAGTAAAGTGAACCCTGGTGCAACCCAGTGCCAGGCCTCACAAAACCCAGTACTGGATCCCAAGTTTTACCTTTCAAGGCCTAGAATGGTAACCATGTACACTTCACATAGTGGCATTCTGCATGTTATATGTTGCAATTGCTAGGGATCCCCATAAAACATTCTCTGCAGTAGTGGTTTTGGTCAAAGAAGCATAGAATTCGACAGCAGCAGACAAGAATCATTCAGCCCATCTAGTCTGCCCATTTTTTCTTGATGTAAAAATTCAAACCTTAAACAGTCTTCGGTCTCGTAATTGGCAATTAAGTCTATGGGTAGCCTTCCCTTACCTCCCTGACGGATGTCTTGCATGTTTAAGTATACAATCACTGCTCTACTAATTTAATGTCGAGACGCCAACATTACCAGCCATCCGTTGTAGGTGCATGGCGGTAGTGATGCACCATTATCTCCCAGGTGGCAGTACGGATGATTAATGTATAAGTATTTTTTTACCTATAGAAATGTTTTGAATACACATTGATACACTGACAAACCAAAAAACATTCATATGACATAAATTGAACATTTTGGATTCTTTGATTATTCCACCTACTGAGAAGGTCCTAAATTAGGAAGCATCAGGCGTCTACTATAAAAATATTTGTACTGGTCTAATGGTGGAGTCTCAGAAGGAAGTGATTTAAAATCTGCATAAGCAAATGCAGTTTCAAGGTCATGTAAGACAGAAGAAGAGATACATATTTTTGTTATAGGTGTATAAAAATATTCCTAACCTCTTTTCACAAGCAAATTAGAAGGCAATTGCTTTTAATTTCTTTAATGAAAGATAAAATAAGGTCCAATGACACTTATTAAAATACTTAAGTTACAGCCTAGTGGCACAATTGTTTTTCTTTTTATCTGCCTTAATCTGAGTTTAGCTATAGATTTATAATAACAATAGTCATGTAATGATAAAGAGCACATGTGCATCCATTAAACGTATCCAACCATTTTCCTTCGGTATGGCTGGAAGGAATTATTACTGCTGTTGAAAAAATATTTGATTTTCCGTTCCAACCATTCTCTTGTGAAATGACCTCAAATATGATTAATGTCTATGGCAAGTTAAGGACTTAATAAAAACGACAGGTGGATAATTGACCAGCTTATTTTTACAGTGGTTAAACATTTGTTGGAAGCAATGGCACAACATCATTTTATTTGATTATTTACAATAAATATAGTTTAAAAAATAAAAATGTCCTCTCTTTCTTTTGACACTTTAAAATTTTCTGTTCCAGGATTTGTGAGACTCCAGTCTTGGCAAATGAAACACTCTTGGCAGTGTTCACTTTGTGAAGCACTCAAGAGGGTAATGGGAAAATATTATTTTCTATGGCGATTTATACATTCACTTTAGGCTAAAACTATATTTAGAGGTTATCTTTAAGGTTATTTCATGTCCTTTTTTAAAATGGCTGATAAAACACTTTTTTATTTTTATTTTAAACTTCACTACCCCTTTTTTTTTAAATCATAAGTAAAAAAGAGTCACTTCACTTCACACTAAATCAGGAAACAATTAGGAAACTTTCACAAAAGATTAATTTATAACTAATTGTTGCAAAAAAATGTAGCTGCTTTCTTGGTTTCCGTAGTGATGTCATTAAGAGAAAAAGTATCTGCACAAAAAAGCAAAACATTACTACAGGAATATCACAATCAAAATAAATCTCTTGACACTTTTTTGTAAACTCCCAATTTGAATGTAAGTCTGTTGTTTGCTGTTCCAGTAACCGTGAATTTAATCTACAAAAACTTCCTTTTTTTTCAAAGATTTATTTTCCATCTGCAGCTAAAAGCATGATAAATATTCATAAGATATCAAAAATACCTCTATTTCTGCGAACAAAGGAAACAATGGTGGTGGGATGTCACAGGAAGCCCATTGCAAGTACATATGAAGAGGTCCACCTAATGACTGTCCTGGTCCACTGTCCTCAAAGTCTTGTGGGGAGTAGAAGGTATGTTCCACTCAATTTCAAATGTTATCTTTCACGCTGCTCTTGAGATTGCCACACACTGATATTAGTGATGGCATATGATATGGCCCACCACAGAGCTAAGCACAAGGGTACTGATCATTTGCTTTGGCTCATTCATTCAGAAAAGCTTGGACTCTCTCCGCATACATAGCCAAGTAGTAAGTGCATATGTTGCAGCGTTAGTTAATACAACATTGGTATTAGTTTTAGCTTGTTCCATTATAAAAGCAAAATCAATTTTTAAAGTCCATAAAAGAAAATATAAGAGTTGTACTCCTCATGAAAGTAGTAAGCCCCCCCCCAAATATACACTATTAGACACCAAATGAAAACAATAGAAATGGGCATTTATACACATTCTCATTGTAATTGCCCTGTACTAAAAATAAGGCAACATGCAATAGTTTATGATGGCAATAGACAAATCAACACTTAAGACCATATACAATTTACTCAAAGATCACCAACAAAACATGTTATTAGGTGTATTCTACCCCCCCCCAAAAAAAGCAAATCAGTAAATAGAGAAAAGTAAACTGTAAGCCTGCCTAAATAGTTAATTTTCCATCTAGCGTTTCATATTATGATATTAAAAAATCTATATATTTATCACAACTATGTTTGCAAAGAATCCGTACCAAAAAGTACTACATTGTGGAATGTAGCGTTTGGACTAAATGCTCTTTCCTCCTCTCACCGGTCCAATTACAAGACTTCAATAGCCATGAAGCCAATTTTAAAATACTAAGCATTTTTTGTACTCAAGAGTCAACGGTACTGAAATTTTGGCAGGTACGTTGTTTAAAGAACGTGATCCCAAGTTTTCAATTGGAATGTGATTTCTCTATACATGAGGCTGGATTCTTTGGAAAGAAAATATGCAAGTGCACACAGCAAGCTTACCCTTGTATTGTTTTAAATATACCACACAGAAATGTTTTGTGGACTTGCGTTTTTTTAAAACAAATCCTATTAAATTACTTGAGGCTGAACAGACATTTATTCTTGTTAAATAAAATTATTTTTGGAGCACTAAGGAAAACCAAACTTGGCTGAGCTGAAAAGATAAAGTAACAACTAATTATAACAGACTCCGATAACCTTTTTTGAAAGGTCACAGCTTCCAGTGACCTGATATGACCTGCAATCAATTAAGGACATTTACAAAAGTCCAGAGATGGGGTGGGTACTGAAAGCAAATTAAAAGAGAAGTGGTTTTGTGCTGTGAACATTTACAAAACACTTTATCAGGAGATCAAGTAAACTCGTTGTATGGGAAACCCCTTATAGGCTTCCACACAAGGATTTTGGCTCTGATGAATAGAATGCTCGAAACAAGTCATGATTGCATTCAGACAAACCGCTTCCTAGACTTCTTTCACACAGTTGCATTCAGCTAGACTAACAATGTTAAATCTGCAGGTCACACATGAATTAAAAGTTAATGACCGGTTTGTAGTGCATAACAGGAAGTCTTTTTGTAATGAAATTTTGGACAACAGTAGGATAGGTTTTTTTTGCTGATCAGCCTACACTAAGGGATAATGAGAAATTATCAAAAAAAGGCCGTTGGGTTTTCTAGTAGGACATTTAAACCCTTAATGACAAAGCCTGTACATGTACGGGCTCAAGATGCATTGTTTTCAATGGGTTTAGGGACCGCCCATTGTCTTTAAGGGGTTAAACACCTGAAACTTTTACTGATTGACTACTGGGTGGAAGATGATTTCAATCATGGTATCCCTACATTTTGTGGAGATCCATTTTCATTAAAGATATTTCCTTCTAAAAGATATAATTACTATATATGACTTAATCTCCCTTGTTTTGAAGGTGCCCTCTAGTATGCATGTGTACTTTTTGTTAACAACAACAGAGTTGACAGAAGGGTGAGAAACAGATTGATTCACCTGTGCTCATGTAAACCAAAACAGGAAACTTTTTGAGGACACTATTTGATTGCCTAGCCTCTATCATAAATCTGCAATACAATAACAAAGCTAATAAAGGGCAGTCTTGTTTACCTTAAGCAGTCTCACCCTCAATGAATGCCTATTAAAGTATTCAATAACTATTTTCATATACATTTTTTGTACCTGGAAATACATGTAAAGTGGGCCCCGGACACACAAAATAGGAGGGCCCGCATGATCCGGCCTTGGTCATGTTAGGGACCTGATGACCTATGGGGTAGAATTTGGGAAGGTTATGGTTGAGGAGGGGGTGTGGTTTGAGTCTTTATAAGAGAGGTCAGGGTTTAAGGCCTTCCTTTTTCATCCCGCCAAGACCAGTAAAGTTTTTACCTCCCACCCGCCCTAAGTTTTGACAAGTTACAGGTTGATGGTAGGGATCCAGGGACGGGCTGGGCCGGGGGGCAATTGCCCCCCAGGCCGCCCTGAATCCGGGCGGGCTGGCAGGGCTGCCGGCAGACGAACATTCATGGCAGCCGCAAAGTTAAAAACTAAGCCGCTGCCACCGGGACTGTCCGCCGTGCCTCCAAAAACGATGTGCGCGGCAACTGTGGCTGTGCGTCGGGATTTGATGTCAAATCCCGGCGCACAACACTGAAGCCACCTCTTCCGCGCACCGGAAGGACAGGACACAGAAGAGGAAGAAGAAGAGGAAGAATGAAGAAGAGGAGGGAAAAGTGACAGTGCCAGAGGAAAGGTAGGAAAATATTAGTGTGTGAGAGTGATGGGTGTTATGCTGTAGTTTATGATGAATGTTTGTGAATGAGGGTTTCAGATTGCATGGAAGTGTGGGGGGATAGCATAGGAATGGCCATTGGGTCTGACTGCTGCATGTTGCAGGGGTGTACCTAGAGTATTTGGCACCTGTGTGATCCTGTATGTGGCACCCCCCCACACACACACACACTTTAAAACTGCATAGTTTCTATGGTTAGGCAAACATTGACAGGGGTACAGCAAAATTGTTATCATTATATACTGAGGCACACATTGACGGTGGTAAAGCATAACTGTTAACATTATATACTTAGGGATTACGCTGTACCACCGTCAATGTGTGCCTATACCTTGAGCCAGACACTGACAATACTGCAGTACAACTCCTATCACTATATACTAAGCCAAACATTGATGTGGTGTAGGCCTAACACTTCAGTGACTGGCTTAGTATATAGTAGGGATGCACCGAAATGAAGATTCTGGACCGAAACTGAGAATTCAGCATTCATTTGGCCAAAACTGCAAAAAAAAAAAAGTTTAAAATACTTAAAAGTAACACACCAAAATTAGACAAAAAAAAATCCACAATATTAATATATATATATATAAATATAATTAACAGCAATCACAATCCTATCATGCCCAGGTTCTAGCATGTACTGGCTGACTTAGCATGATAGGCGTGTGATTGCTGTTTGCGACCATATATATCTATTAATACTGTTATTGAATTATTGGACGAAAAAAAAAAAAATGATAACAGCAATCACACGCCTATCATGCCTAGACAGCCTCCCTATGCCATGCTATCCCCCCACACTTCCATGCATTAACCTGTGCACAGAACGGAAATAGGAGGGCCTCTGTCCTTTTATAACTGTGGTCCTGGGGACACAATTTTTTTAAAATAGTATTTTTAAACTGTTTACAGTGGGTAGGATTTTCTGTGTTCAAAGAAATGCTATTAATAATTCAAGTTGAACTCCATACATGCGATTGGCTGCAACTACTGCTATTGATCATGATGGGAGCTCATTCAACAATATGCATGCAATAAAATGTATTTGAATCTATGCAAAATGGACTCCAGTATGCATTTTAAATGAAATTAGGACTCAAGTGGTACTTTAGGGATTTAGTATTTGGCGTCTCTATTTTTCAATGCAGTGCTGTATGTCTTATTCTATTCTTTTTTCTCATTTTTCAAGTTTATGATATCCTAGTATCTCAATTAAAAGAAGTATTATTACCCCTGTTGGAATTATTAGCAATGGTATTCATTCTGATTTAATGAAGCATCAGACACAAAGGGTATAATTTGTCTTCTATTATACAAGAATAGGAAATTGAAATTATTATTTTTTTCAATTCATCTAACAGATGTAGGTTACATTTTCATTTGAAATAGGCATATATTTTCTGTAAATCCCAATGTGAAGGATAATTTATGTCTTCCTATACAACAAAATGACATATTTTTAAAAAACATGTAGCCATCTGTCTAAGATGCCTATAGGTATATTAGAAATTAATGCTTGTTTGTACATGTTTTTAATTCATATACATTTAATAGTTTCAAGAACCCCAAATATGTATAACACTGGTCAAAATAACCCCTCTCTTTTATTTGGAAATATTATATGGTACTTAGTACAGAGCACACAATAAAATAGGGAGATGTCAGATACAGCTTTTCCAGGACTGTGTAATTGGAAGGAATCATTTTAACAATAGTCTTTATTCTAGTTTCCTTTTTCGGGTTATCCTGTGAACTCTGGAAAATTCGGATTTGGCATCCAACATGTACAATATAAAGACCAAGGTTATTTTTATATTCAAGAAGGCAGGAAGCCATTCATTGTTTACCGGTAGCCTATAAACCACCTACCTGCTTTGAAAAACTGTGCACGTGTACCTAAGAGAATTGATGCTGATTTTAAGACAAAGGGTGGTAACGCAGAACATTGATTTCGATGTTTCTTTTGTTCACTCAATTTGCATTTTGTTAAATGGTAAAAATAAACTATTAACTTGTCTATTTTTGAAAGCATTCTTACTTTATAGCGTTTTACAGCAATGACAAAATTAACGTTGTAGAAATAAAACATTTGGTGAATGCCTGTGCTAAGGAATGTATGTATACACGAACTGAAATAACTCCCAAATACTCCCATATTAAAGTTTGTTATACCAGATACTTCCCAATGTAAAATGTGTCGGTTAGCAATACTTAGCTGAAAAAGTTGAGAAATTAATGTTTTTATTTATGACTCACACCAAGTAATAAGAGACGCTAGCGAGTACCATCACGAACTTTCAGATGTGGCTCCCGTTGTACTCATGATTGAATGTTGGGTTGATTGTTGTTTTGAATAGGGGATGAATAATGATATGGCTCAGACAAGGAGCAGTGTGGACACCAACAATCACAATTTTCTTTTTTATATTTTTGTATATGAGGCCAAAAAGACTTAAATCTACATAAAAATATATGCATCACACGAAAAAAATTTCGATGTCTATTTTTAGAAAAAAAACCCTCTTATTTAGCTCACATAGAAAATTCCAAAACATGCACTTCAACAAAGAAGATATTTATAGTTTCTTTGGTTTTTTTCCAGTGTTGTTTCCATTTCCTTATTCCCATCATCCTTCTTCCTAAAAAAATGAAATGTGACAGTGCATCATATTTCCAGTCTGACAACTTTAAATGTAGTCATCTGGGTACATGGATATTTGAAAAATACACTTTATCAGCTGTAAATATGCAATTCAATCTAATGTGCTATGTGTTGTTACTATGAAGACTAGTTTTCTTTCATTGCAAAGGGACTCATGGAATCCAAAAAGTCCAACTCACAAATTCACTGAAACCAACTTAAATTACTACTAGCAACAAATCACTTACAACACACATATAGTTGCAGGTAAACCAATCTGATGTGAATTGAGAAAAGAAAGACATTTGCAGATTCATTAACCTGCGAGTTGCCTGCAAGGTACAAGCGCCAGTTGTCAAACTCACAAACATGACTTGACATCTCCAGGGTGTTGCAAGGTGACGTGCAAGCCCCTGCTTGCACAAATATATAAAAAAAAAGTTTTGGATTTTGAAATTGAGTAAGTTATTGGCAGTCCCCTTCACAGAGAACCAATGTCCTGCAGCATAATCGGGAGAATGCCGCAGCCTTTTCTGTAGGACATACTGTTATGTCCATGTGGTCTTTTATACCACATTCCTTGAAGCATAATCATATATCCTAGTTGTAACAAAGGGTTAAATATGTTTAACATGTGTAAACAAGTGTAAACATGACCTCCTTTGCTAACTTTAACCCCTTAAGGACAATGGGCGGTCCCTAAACCCATTGAAGACAATGCATTTTGAGCCTGTACATGCTTTGTCATTAAGGGGTTAAGACAATAAAATTATAGTCTCTATTTCCCTTCAAGTTATCGCTCCCCTGTCGTTAAGTTTCTGTTAAGACTGGGGTATGGAGAAGGGAGATCTTTAGGCTAGTTATGAGACATTAAACCCAAGTGCTACTTCCAAACGTCTTTTTCAGAATTAAATATATTAAATATTTTTGTGCATTTCCCCCTACATAGAAAACTTTCTTTAACATGACCTTGCCTTAAGCAAATACTGCAGAGCACTTTAGTTTATCCAAACATTCCAGCAATGTTCCTGGGTTTCAAGAAACATGGCAAAAACAAAACTAAATAAATAAAATCTTAATTGATTCCAGAAGAGTATAACTTCCTTAACCTGCGTCATTCTTTCTAACTGCTTTATGAGTGATCTATTTTTCCTGTAATTCGAGGTTAAATGTATGCAGGCTTGGGAATGTACATGAAACTTCTTAAATAGCTGAATATCTAGCAGGGGTCGACAAGGATATTGTGTTACATGGACACAACATGACAAATACTGTCTAAGAAGACTATAGAGACTAGGATTCCACTGTATATTATAAAATATTGTAATATAGCGATTTTGGTAAATCTGAAACTAATGGCCAAATGACAGCCAATAGACTTTGCTTTCGTTCATGTCTAAAAGTGGCCACTCAAGGCACAAAAATGTTTGTCTTCATTGTCGTAGAGGGTTTACAGCTTTATGTAACCTGCTCATATGTCACATCAGGTAGACATTCAGAGACCCCAAAACAAAAGGACTGTCCCTCCTAAACAGGGTTGTATGTAGGTTTTTTAATGTCAAGTTAGCTATTAAAGCAGTACATTGTATGGATCGTCATGAAAATAGATGGTGTTCCTGTAAATTTAATGTGTTCTGCACAGCTTCCTTTCCTAAAGTTTGCCGAACTCCTTATGTATTTGCATACTTATGTCTCCCCGAGCCCTTGTCTTATTTGTGCTGGTTTAGTACCGCAGCAGGACAGCAATAATGTGAAGTCGGCAAGCTTTACAAGGTCTTGGTTGGGGTGCTAGTGACTCGGAAGGTAGAAAATGGTTAAAGAGGCAGAAAGGAATTAAAAAAGGACTTATGGTAAGAAAGAGAAAAATGGAGAGCTGAAAATGAACCGAAAAGCAACCAGTGCAGGATTTATCCGTGGCACATCCTAGAGTTTTTTTTGTTCATCTCATTTGGCTGTGTCTTACATGATTTGTTATAATTTTTTTAATTTTATCTTTACATTCACATTTTTTAGAGTTTATCCTTTTTGCCCTATAGTTCATATAAGCTGTATCCTCTTCTCACCCCATATTATCAAAAAATTCTACCTGGCTTAAAAATATGTCGAGGGGATTGAGCCAATGTGATTAGTCCATGAGGCAGGAATATAGGATTAATGGAGTCAGAGCTGGTGCTAACAGATTAAGAATAGGAACAGGATGTAATTACAAAAAATCATGACTCATATAACCAAAATCTTGTTCTAAGCCAGCGCTCCTTTAGCTGTGGAGACTACGACGGGATGACAGATCTCGTACAGAAATAGTAATAGCTGGGGGTGGATAAGTGGGAGGGATGTAGCCCTAAATCAGATCTCTGACAATACAATAATACAATATACCCACTTTTAACATTATAACATAGGTAACATTTCTGCTAATAAAAAGGTAGCAGGTGTTTCCGCTGTTCTTGAAATCTTTCTTTTTTTTTGGCAAGTTTTCCTTGTGTAGTTGTTTTTGCCATTAAGCAGTAAATTGTTTTCTTCTAATGCTAATAATCTATTGCTACAGAGCTATATTGTTAATTTGGTATTACTGGAATAATATATATATGCTAATGTGAAGCCCTTCTCTCAGCTTCAAATAGAATTTAATCTGCCAGAAGGTGAAGCATATAATTATTTAAGAGTTAAAAGTTTTTTATTAAAATCTATAAACTGGAATCTAAATGTAAAAGTACAAAAACTTTTAAGTGACCTAGTAGTAGGGGATTCACAAAAAAAATTGTTGTCAAAAGCACTAACTTTGATAACGCTACTTAAAAGGGAATGTATCCCCCCAGCAATTAAAAAATGGGAGAGAGATTTAGATATTATAATTAAACCGGAAGAATGGAATAAATCATTATATGTATCGTATAAAAATATACACTGTTTGAACCTTAACGAGATGCAATATAAACTGATGAACCGGTGGTATTTAGTGCCTACAACACTGGTAAAAATCTCTCCCAATAATCTGGCGAATTGTTGGAGATGTGGGTATTATAAAGGAGATATGATCCATATTTGGTGGAGCTGTCCTTTGATAAATAGAATTTGGCAAGAATTATCTAACAAGTTCATTAAACTGTTTGGATCACACTGGGGATTAACACCAGAAAGAGCCTTATTACATCTAAATCTACCTAAAATATCTATTCAGGAATTGCAGTTCTTATTACATGTGTTAACATCAGTTAAAATAATTATATCTAGGAATTGGAGAACTTCTGACCCAATCAATTGGATAAAAATAAAAGCCCAGATTATGCATCAATGTTATATGGAAAAATTGCTTCTGTTATATGATAGAGGGAATAAAGCTGGGTCAGAAGCCTGGGAAAACTGGATAAAATTGCTGCAAGAAGGCAAAATGGATTAATTAAGATTAGCAATCCTTTAATTTCTTCTTTTGCAGCTATATCTCTGCAGTTTGAAAGAAATAGAGCTTCAACAATATCCCAATAGAGTCAATAATACATTGATATGAAGAAGTAGTATTGTCCTCGTATTTCTTATTTTTTTTTTCTCTATTTCTTATTTTTCTTTTTTGAAATACGTGGCAATTGAGGTTGTTAATTGGAATCCAAAATTGTATGTCTGTCTTAAATTATGTTATGTATTTATGTATTCGTTTAAATGTTATCGATGTATTTATGTATTTACTTGAAAGTCTTTTTGTATTTTCGTAATAAAAAAAAAAAAAAAAAAAAAAAAAAAAAAAAAAAATCGGAGGCAGGAATATAGGATTAATGGAGTCAGAGCTGGTGCTAACAGATTAAGAATAGGAACAGGATGTAATTACAAAAAATCATGACTCATATAACCAAAATCTTGTTCTAAGCCAGCGCTCCTTTAGCTGTGGAGACTACGACGGGATGACAGATCTCGTACAGAAATAGTAATAGCTGGGGGTGGATAAGTGGGAGGGATGTAGCCCTAAATCAGATCTCTGACAATACAATAATACAATATACCCACTTTTAACATTATAACATAGGTAACATTTCTGCTAATAAAAAGGTAGCAGGTGTTTCCGCTGTTCTTGAAATCTTTCTTTTTTTTTGGCAAGTTTTCCTTGTGTAGTTGTTTTTGCCATTAAGCAGTAAATTGTTTTCTTCTAATGCTAATAATCTATTGCTACAGAGCTATATTGTTAATTTGGTATTACTGGAATAATATATGCCATATCACCACTGAAACATCTAATGCAATTTAATTTGCATATCTTACAGAACGATATGAATGTCTGGCCCAGTATGGGAATTGTTCAGATGTGTTAGGGAATTAATTTCATAACGGAATGTAGCTGGAAAATAATTTGTGTAATTATCTGTGGAATTAATCTACTGTATGTGTCTATGAAGAGTTTGATTGCCATAATGAAACTCTTTTTTATCTATACGTAATAAAAACTTGAGTTTCAAATAATGCTAGTAATTCAACGGTCTAATTTATAAAGATTTTTGGCTCTAAGAAGATTATCATAATAAAAAATAAGGAATTATGGTAGTCAGGGGCAGGCTGTCATTTTTGGTCCAGCGGCAGTCCCACTTTAATGACCCACTAATATATTGGCACAAACACGCACCAGATCGGTTTGATACATGTTCTATGCCAATGCTGCTAAAGTGGAAATGCACACCAAGTACTCCAAAAAATGTGAAACCGACACAATTTTCATATTTTCTATTTTACTGATACTACATGAAAGATGAATAAAATTAGCAAGTCAATTATAGTCCACGTGGAATAAACTGAATCCTAAAACTAGGGATAGCAACTCTTAAATGTCTCTGAAAATCAGGAGGCAGCCACCAGGTAAGTAACCGAGCACACTGAAATATTAGATTAGAACAGCCACAGTGTCTGAAACTCTTCACTGTTCGCTGACCGCATCTTTACGCTCTAGTAAAACAAGAATATGACATAGCTTGGGTGTCTACCAGGCAATTTGTAATAAATTGGCCACTGAGGTCCATCCCACCCTTTGAACTGGATAGTAGGCACTGCACGTTTTCTGCAAGAGTTCTAAGATAAAATTCAGTGGATGAAGAACAGATGAAGTGTTCGCAGCAACAAATGCAGGGATTTCTGAGTTATGTCAGATAATTAGAACTTCTCAGTGTCAGAAGGCTAATCTGTACATTGCATTTTTTGTTTTTTGGTTTATAAGAGAGATTGGGGGGCTTGATTCAAAGTCGGAGGGTAGAATACTTAAGTGTAAAATACATAACTGCTATTCTAGACAAATCCCCAGTTGTGTAATAGAGGTAGTCTATTTGTTCATATGCTTGCACCACAGAAGTAAAGGGGTCAGATCAACTTTGGACAGCATGCCCACTATATATGACTTTCTATGTGTACTATAGATACTGCTCCTAAAGTGATGTTTTCCAGACTTTCTGGGCCATTTCCTGAAAATGTGCAATAACAATACTGCTTCACTCCTGCTGGCTGGAATGTTTTCTTTCTGCACAGCTGTTCAGCCATTTTGCCAGCTCCTCGGTCTTGGTAGTAGTTGTAGCACAAAAAATCGATTCTGAACTCTTTTATCTCCTAGTTACAAACACTAGAGAGGGCAAACAGAATCTAAGTATATAGTTTATAGTATCCTCCTTATTGTCATCCCCAAGGTCGGTCTTGGTAGAGTCACCAAGCTTTAATCAGTTTTTTTTTTACCAGTGTGAGATCAATTGACATAACCTACTCAAGCTTTGAAGAGCCTATGGGTTTTAGATGAGTTAATTAAACTGGTTGAGCTGAGCTGGAAAACATCACGGGGCAATGTATATTAATCTGTAAGGCTATCCTTGGAACAATAAAAATATTGGTATTGCAAAAAGGAAGAAGCTGAGAAAAAAAAGAGGCAGTTGAAAAATCAGTACTAAGAAAAAAACAGATTAATTTCTAAGATTTTTGCAATTTCAAGAAGGCACGCATTATGTATAAGAAGCAACAAACACTTTGAAAATGATTTTCCTCTTGACTTTGTTTAAATCCAGTTGTGCTGTTTGGATAAAGAAAAGCATTCACCTGGTCAAGCCAAGTCACAGTATGTGCGAAGGATCATGTGATTTGAGGATTTGGGGAAAAATAAAAGCCATGCTGTCATTTGACATATAAAGTTATAATGGTTTAAATTAACTAAATCAACTAGAGGAAGGATGCCCCTTAAGTGTTAAATATGGGAATTAAATTATTTCAACATGATTTGAATTAAGTGGACATTAGATAAATGTTACCTTGCTGTTTATGTTTCAACCAAAACATATGGGGAGAAGACAGAAGAGCAGACTCTCTAGTAAAAACGTCCAAATACCTAACCTGTGAATCACAGTCTTGTTCAGACTAGGAAAAAAACATCACTTAAGTCACACACAAGTCAGTCATAGCAGGCAGGCTCTATACCATCTGAATAAAGAGGTCAGAAATAGTCACAGTAAACAGTTCCTACAGAGACACAATAGAGAGGTAACATACTATTCTCTATGGACAGAATTATATGAGAATCCTAGATTTTTTTTTCACAGAAACACTTCAGAACTATGTTTCACAATGGAAGACAATAGAACATGCTTTTATTTTATTCATAGACTTTAGAGCTCTCATATCCTAAACAGTGCAGCATCATTACGTATACAGAGCAACTGTAGTGTAAAGCGGTCAAAAGATATGCAATCACCAAAGCAACCATTGATGACATCACTGCTGGAATCCCCTCACTCTGATGAAGAATTGTCTCTCCTAGCATGTTTCCATGCTGCTGATCATGCTGTACAGACACAATAGCTTTCAGGTGTATGAAGAGAAGTACAAACATGAAGTTTCTTCTGCTAAAAAAACAACTAAATAATAAAAGTAAGTGTACAGACTTAAGCATTTGGATTTGTACGAATTTAAATTTTCATATAAATGTCCAAAAATAAGGAGGAGACCCCAACTAAAAAATGAAAACGAAGCTCTGAATTTTTGTTTGCATTTGTTTTTTTTCGCTCTCACTCTTATTCATGTTCTGACACACTCTCTCTCTCACACTCTCACTCTCATTCATACTCTATCATGCTCTCTCTCTCTTTCAATGTCTCCCTACCTTCTTAGCTGACCGCTTTCTTGTCCCTGTCTCATTACCTGCAGCCCCACTTCTTCTCTTTCTTCTTCTTGTTCTTCATGTATCTTTCATCTTCTGCTTTTCTCCGCCATCCTCTCCATTTACCTGGCCTCCTGGAGAACTTTCGCAGAAGGGGGCATCCTCAGAGCACATCCTCTGAGCACATCCTCTGTGTCCTGACTGGAGGAACGGGGAGAGACTGTCTCTGTGCCTCTGCCCTTTGCTGGAAGTACTACTAGAGGCCAAAATATTGCAGGCAGATTTGAGGAGAAAGAGAGGTGTGGAAACGCAGAACAGTCTCCACTGCTTCAGGATCCAATGATTTACGTCGCTCTAGCTAACGCCGCTCTAGCTAACCTTTGGCATTGCACGTTTGGCACGTTCTTCAGTATGACCCATTCTACTGCCACTGTTTGTCTATGGAGATGCCTGCCTATGTGCTTGATTTTATACACCTGTTCGCAATAGGTGTGACTGAAGCACCTACACTGAATAATTAGAAGGGATCTTCACATACTTTTGGTCATATAGTGTGGCTTGCTCGAGCCATTTTTTGCAGCATTGCTACCTTTGCTTATAGGGCAACTAATTTATTTTAAAGAGAAGGTGGACACCTTCATCAGAAACAAACCCCAGCTTAGACTAAGTCCTTAGAGTTTTAAAATGTGCTCACCTTGAAACAGTATATCTACGCTTTTTAATATCAATCAAACATACAGTCATGGCCTGGGCACAAGTATAAGGAAGAGTTTGCACCTCTCAATTTGCATTAAATGATCCGGCATTCTATACATGTTTAGACATCGTACCCTTTCTACATATACAGTACTATGCTGGAGGAAAAGAAACATGTTACAACAGTTATGGATAACTTTTCTATCCTCCTTTAGTTTCAGCCCCGGGATCTAACTGGACAATAAAATGTGAAACTGGTAGGCCACGTGATGCTAGAAGCCAGGATATGATCTCTTCTTTACAGTATTTTAGCTCTTATTTCAGTCAATAAAGCAATGACATGTTTAAGCCCAGATGTTCTCAAAGCCAGAGGACATCAGAGAGGTGCCTTGATGGTAATTGACTTTCCTACTTACCTCTCAAGCCAAGAGAAACAAATCTTGACAATGCATTTAGGGTTCCAAAACCCTCAATGGCCCATGTGCTATGCATGACTAAGCTGGAAGCTGGCAAATAATGCATCGAAAATACTCATCCAGTGCAATTCCCTATTTTTGAGAATGAACACACTAGTGCTTGTTAATGCTAGTTAAAGCCAGCACTAGCAAAAGGGATTGTTTTCAAATTGACTTATTCTTAGTTAAATACTATGATTTGCTATGGGATATTGGAGTCTATTATTTGGTCACCAAAAGGTATAAGGTCACATAAGCTTTCAGCACCTCAGAAGTTTCTTCTTGAATAGATTTTAAAATATACTTATTACTGGTTCTTTACTACTAAATTATTTCCTACAAATCCTGGATTGTATCTGAGTCTCATTTAAAGATTTGCCATACCCCTCAACATTTGACTTCCCTGAGTATAAAACTGTCCCGTACTAAAAATCGAACAGTAGGGCAGCTGCCTGGAAATCAGGACCATTCCATGAAAAACTGGGACTATTGGGAGTTATGGTTTGTGTACAATTTTTCAGACTCCTCCACTCAAAGTTTATCTTTACGAAAGGAGATTTTTTTTCTCTAAAAATCCTATGTTTCACAGTTTGGTACAGTCCAGTAATTGCTATAATAGATTAAAATAAATTCTATATCTATGTGCATTCTGCTACGGAATATGATGGCGGCATATAAAAACTATAAATAATAATTCATAATAATAATTCCATGATTGCTACTTTGATAACATATTTCGCCACCTTCAGCCACATAATTCTGTTTAACAGTGATACATTTCTGGGAGATAAAAAGTGAGATAAGGGTAGTTTTGCTAAAAGCAACAGATCCCTTTTTAAGTGTTTCATTACAGATCATGGTCAGATAATGCTTGAATGTGCAGTAACTGGAGATGTTTCTCCCCCAGTCTTGGTTATACCCACCCCAAAGGAAGTAAGTAATTTCTCCTTGTGGGTTACAGTCTATGAGTGACATAATACATGTCTAGAAATATAGTAAGCAGGATGGAGAAGAGCACACACACTAAAAGCAACGCTACAATACTTCTGACTGTTAAGAGAACCAAGGTTTTCATTTGTTTATTTGGGCTAAGTTATGGCAGCTTAAGCCACACACCATGTCTAAACCACAACCTGAACACATTCCTGACACACCGCATTACTATGTATATAAACACAACTATTTCTGAATTAAATAGCACCATGGGATAAGTCTACAGCTGCCGATCTCTTGACCAAGAATTGTTCCTCTTAGTTAAGAGTTTTCCTATGAATGAGATTCTTTTAAAACACTGTGTATTCAATTTCTATGGAAAAAATATGAGGAAATTATTCTGTTTATGTTCATAAATGTAAAATAATGCACTTGGGAACAGTGACGTATGGGGCCTCAGACCTCCAGATGCAAAACTGGGAGGCAGAGCATCCTCCTGAGTGATCAGGCCCCCTGTTGTTCCGCTGCTCAATGGGATCTTTGTTCTCTTCAACTGGTCCATTTACTCTATGGAGGCTATGCTGGTTCAGCACAGCCTCCATAGACTGCATTAGAAGGTGATGCGCGCCTTTAAGACACAGAGCGCCGGGATATGACATCATATCCTGGCCCCGTGTGTCTTAAAGTTACGGTGCACATTTTAATGCAGTGAAGAGGCCAAACGTGGATGAGGATACTGCAGCGAGAAAGGTAAATAATAAAAATCCAAATATAATATTGAGGTACTATGCTGCCAGTAACAACAGGAGTAGGAGAATTATTTCTGAGGACTTAAAGTAAGCAGGTGATGCAACAAAGTGTCATAAAAAACAAGTTAGAGGCAATAAGAGAAGAAAGAGATAAGTGGTTCTTGCCACCTTACAGCGGGGACCATGTTAAACGCAGTGCAAAAGGGGCAACTGCCCCAGCCCAATTATTTCTGGGGGACCCATAGCAGCTGCCCCTTGAGCCTGCAACAACCATGGTCACAGGGACTGCAACTCGAGGGGGCTCAGGTAACCTCTGTGACCACTTCCACATGGGCCTGCAGCATACCTCTGTGTTCCTCACACACTGTGGGGGTAATGATGGTGAGGGGACAACACAGGGGTGGCCTGCACAGGGTGCCAAACACCTAAGACTGGCCCTGTCTGACTTGGATGTCTGTTTCAGGTCACTCGCCGGACCCGCACCATTAATTTGCTATATGAGTGGCAATAGGGCCCCTACTCTGCCCTCCATGTGTGGCATGATGACATCTCACTCAGAGTCACGCTGGGGTCAGAAGGAGGGAAGACCGCACTGACTCTAACAATCTTCTCCTAATCTATGGAGTCAGTGCGGCAAGTACTTTGGGACCCGGGACTGGGGGGGGGGGGCTCACAGTCCCCAGACAAATGCTTGCCAGGGCCCTGCCTTACAGATCTCTGATCATACCTCATCTAGAGTATTGTGTTTAGCTCTAGAAGCCCCATCTCCAGAAGGATATCGACATTTTAGAGTTCAGAGGAGGGCTACCAAGATGGTGAATGGTTTGCAGGCTAAAAAAATTCAGGAAAGTCTAAAAGATATCAATATGTTCAACTTGGGGAAAAGACGAGAAAGGGAGGATGTAATAGAAACATTTAAATACATAAAGACGCATGTACTGTAAAATACAGGAAGTGTTAGAATGAGGTCATAATCTAAAGCCAGAGGCTGTAGTTGTAAGGAAGTTTTACTTTACTGAGAGAGTGGTAGATGAGTGGAGCAGCCTCCAAGCAAGCGTGGTAGAGGCTAATACAGCGAGGGAATTTGAACATGCATGGGATAGACATAAAGCTATCCTGAATCCAGACCTAGGAATAATTAAGGGTCTTTTCTTTGGAAAAAAAAAAGGCAGACCAGAGGGGCCGGATGCTTCTTATCTACCCTCAAATGCTATGTTTCTGTGTTCACCTTGTGGGAATGCACCTTAGTGAAGCAAATCATACACTATATAGTAAAACTACACAAAGAAAAGCTTCTGCCCCTTTTTTTTTCTAAACCCACAGGATATTACTCCAAAACAAAGCTAGAGGGACAGCCATGTACAGTGCGAGGGACTGTAATGTGAGAGAGGGGGGCTGGACTTTACAATGACTGACAGCAACTGGGTGAGGTTTTTAAGAGGAAAAAAAAAGAGTAAGAAGTGCAGAGGCCCAGCACAGCTGTTTGTGAAGTTGAAGATTTCCTGTTTCCCCTGGAGTCAGTGAAGTGAGTCACAGAGCTTTCAGCCAGCGAGCGGTGCCCATAGGAATGCAGGGAGGCTAGCAAGCCGAGTTTGTGGCGAGGAGGAGGGCAGAGGAGCCCCCCGTACATACCCAAAACTCTGTGGAGTGTTCGCGTTATTAGACTTTTTTTTTATCCGCTTTGTTAAAGTTCTGGAAATTTGTTTCTCTATTTTTTTTTTTAATGAGGTTAGGATAACCCACGCACAGTATGGATTCAGTGGGCTTCTGGTGGGTCGCTACTTTACTGTGGAGTTTGACAGCCAGCGGGAGTCTCTCTATTCCACGGAGTTCGGGTGAGTTCTCGCCACTTTGTAACTGGTTTCTGTAGGTTGAGGCTGCGTGTCTGTGGGTGCGTGTGTGTGTGTGTGTGTGTTTGCGGGTGTCTGTGCGTGTCTCTGTGTGTGTGTCTGTGTGTCTGTCTGCGTGCCGGGCTTGGGTACATTGTGCGTGTGTGGAAATGGGACAGGGTGAAAGAAGAAATACGGTACCAAGGTGGGGGGATTCTGCTAGGAGAGGCCTGTGGAATATTGTTTTTTTTATTATTATTTACATTCAGGATTGTCCGTGGTTTGTTATATGTTTATGTTTGTCTTATAATTAAAGAGTATCTGATGTAAAAATAACACATCACTTCCACCTTCTTTCTAATCCTATATATGTATGTATAACATAAACTGCAATTTTATGGGCTATACAATTATATATATATATATATATATATATATATATATATATATATATGCATAAAAATATTATATATATATATATATATTATGCACACATATATATAGTATATCTTGTGTAGTTTATTCAATACATTGTAAATGAATACATCAGCCTACATCAGATAGAGTGCTGAAGAATATGATGGCAATGTATAAATCAATAGTAATAAAGAGTAAAGTGAGTCCCCATTAAAGTAACAGCAATGTTTTCTGTGGATTGCGGCAAATGCGTATGTGTATGTCATTTGTACTATGTGTTATTAGTGTGATCACATTGCAGATATGTCAGTGAGCCCCATAAACAAATTCCAAGAATCCATGTCCCTTAGAGGCACCTCTTTAAAGCAGTAGTTGCTAATACCTATAGTATTCTGCAGACTGTCTGTAGATGTGATCTGTGCTGTACCGTTTTTCTGAAATGTATGTCTGTTCGGTTGTATCGTTTGTTGTTTAAATGCATACTTTTATTTACCCAGCTTTAAAGGAAGGCTACCACCGTTTGTTTGTGTAAGTGTATTGTAGTGAAGTAATATGTCACAAATCAGTGTCAGAGTTATGTAGTCTAAGTGTGTTGGGTATGTGTTGATTTGCGGCATTACGTATTGGGTTTTACCCACCCCCGCCAGAAAACCTAAATTATGCCCCATTTCATATTCCATGTGTCTGTGGGTTGTTTCCTATAGTATTTTGCACGCCTCCACTATTTTTCACACTTGATGCTTGCTGCAAAAGACTCCTTCAAAGGACACAAAAGGTTAGAGTATAGATTGTACAGTTAAGACATTTGTGAATCAAAGTCAAATCATTTTCTGCAGACTTGTGATTTTCCAAGACATGTGGGACTGATTTTAGATCAGCAATAGAAAAATACATGACTGTGGGACCGTCTATAGTCCTTCCTTCAAATAAATACAAACACTAATACTGATTAAATAATTTTTTATTTAGCTGGATATATAAATTGTCCACAGTGGCCAACAATGTCAACCACAGTGACACTCCACAATACATCATAAATGATAGTCATTCACATAATAATAAAACTTGTTGCAATATATTTGATCATTAATAATATCAGCAATGCTCCGTTTAGAACCAAAATTCAGCTTGAATGACATTCAGTTCATATAACCTAATATTAGACTAACCATATAACCTATATGAAAGCCAACCAAACTTGGTGTATGTGTACTGGTGCAAAGCCACTGGCGTCTATGGTAGATATGAAACCACTTATGTATCCTTGTAGGGTGGCCCCAACTTAACCAAACACTCCTGAAAAACTGATAAGAATTGATACCGTCACAATTATCTCCATGAACGAGTAATGATTTACAACCAGAAGGGCAAGTCCTCAATTACTCAAGGAGGCTAAACCACAGGTAGACCGCACTGCCAGGTAGCTTTCTGAAAAAAAGTGGAACTCTCTCTCCTTCAAATCTGTCGTGGAATGCTGTATTTCAATTAACACCCAATCCTCCCCCACCTGCACATCATCCATCATACTGAGTGCCCTTGTTTGTCCTAACAGGTCACTTATACTAAAGGCCTCAAAGAAGGCCAAAGCAAAACCAACCCTGAGCAACTCAAATTCAGTAGGTTACACACAAACGGACCGCAAGAGCCTCACAAGCCTTACCAACAGCGCAATATGACACCTTCATAAGTGAACTCCTCAGTAGCTGTCTACTCCTCTCAGCTTCCAAAGCACTTCTAGCGAATGGACCCTGATCCAATCTGCTGGAGGAGCCAACATGTAAAATCTGTCCCACTGCTGGCGAGAAAGTGCTTCATCCACCCCAACACATGTTCATCTGCAGACATCTTAAAACTAAGTTCCTCAGCAAGGCAATGACTGGCCGAGAAGAGCTGCACTATGCTCAAATTAGCGGACCAAAACTAAACCCTCTTATTAGTCAGACAGTCCCACATAAACCTCCACTACTATAGGGAATAGTTCCAGGAAGACCAGGTTTACAACCAAACCTGTACCCTTCCAGCTAACAGACCAGATGCCAGGTTCATTTATCCCTGAAATTAACCCCATCTGTACAGGCCTTCATTATATTTCAAACATTTTGTAGATTGGCCGGTCCTACTTCGGAGCCTGAAGAACTGGCCAATGTCCTTGTGCTCCTATTGTAAATCTGGTCACATGCTCCTGACATTTGTTACCCTAAATGTTAATTAATGCGAACCTAAGTTGTCTTGTGAGTTAAATTCAGTGAAATGTGTAAAGCTGCAAGGAGAATTTATCATAACAGCTGAATCTGATAGGATTCCCCATTCAAACCAAGTTCTAATGTAGGCACAAAACCCTAGTGAAGTCAGTGCGCAATCAACAAGTAAGTTCAACAAGAGAAGTTCAACAAGTAAAGACGCAACATATAACAAAAGTCCCTAAAAAGGTAAAATGGCACCTATAAACATGCATTATCACACAGATTACTGAGAATTGGCAATACATATGTAAAAGAATATTAACTTGATAATGAAATAATAGACTAAATGATTTGTGTAAAATATTTGGATGATCCAACTCCAATGACTACTGTTATTCACTGAAATTATAATTTGTTTTTGCCCCCATTCAGTAGTAATATTATAATGACATCTGTATTCCTCACTACTTTATGAAAAATCATTCTAGCAAGTAAATTCATTACCTAAAACTATTCATTCTGGGTTATTTGATCACCATAATAGTTTGTATATATTAATCTTATGGAAGTTTAGATCAGTGGCAGCCTGTGGCAATTCCCTGTTTAGTAGTACACTCTCTTCTCTTCTATCCCTTAAAAAGGGCTGTCAGAACCAATCAAGAACAATCAGAGGCTTAAGAAATCTATATTACATATTGTATATGTATAATATGCTTTTTTAAAATCTGTAAACACCTTACATGTGGCCCCCCTTGCAAATGTATGGGGGGTTTTGTGGAATACTATGATACACAACCCACCCCCAGCTTCCAAACACATCCCTTGCACATGATATACTTAGTGTCAGTCAGCTTCAGTGTTGGCTCCACAAATTTTGTAGGGACTGGGGGTCTAATGAGAAAAGGCGTTCCGATTATTTTAAGTGGGAGCACTTTTCCTGACACTGATTGGTTGCTTTCTAAAGTAAGTGAATTTTTAAAGAGTACATATTAAAGTACTCACAAAGTAGTTTAATATGAGTTATTCTTATGTAGAAGTGGGGTTGTAGCTATTAAACAAGCTTCTATTACATTTGTATAAGCCTAGTGATTGGAATTTATGGTAGACTGCATTAAAAATACCATTGCCTCTTAAATCATTTTTTAACATGTCCTTATCAGCATTGTTACCATTTCTGGGTTTCAAAGTTCCTTTTCAAGTGTAGGTCACTTTGACTTTCTTCTTGCCTAACAAACTCTTAAAGATTTATTGCTGAGAACAATAAGGGTTAAGTAAAGGTTATGTCTCTTCAATGAACCTATTAGCGGACTGCGTTAAGGAATCATTGGGTCTTAGTCATGGTCCTGATAGAAAAACAAGCAGAATGACTGATAATTAACAGTTGATTTGTTGCAGAGGCCAGTATGTGGAAGCATTTGTTATAAATAGAAAACAATTAGCAAATAATAATGGAAAGAATCAATAAGTCTGTGGGGCAAATTTCCTGGCGCAAACACTACTTACTTAAAGTACACCTGTTGCCAAGAATTCCTCACATTATATTTCCTTACGGCCTAAATAACTGTAAATAATGTTGATGTTGCTTTTTAATTGTACATTTATCTTGTGCTTAGAACAAATCAATCCTCACATGTACATACCTGGGAACACTCCTTGTTTCACCCAGAGACTCTGAGCTCTGAGTGAAGCACTGCTTCTCCGGGCCATGATGCAAAATCTCTAGATTGTGGGAGTGGCATTAAGGCACGCCCCATCATACCCCGCCCATTTCATCTCCCATCCCATATAAATTGAAAGCATTTGGGACTAGATATTCCCTCATCATCAGTCATGCCCACACACATCATCACCCCCCCATCCCCAAAGATGGAGGGCTCCGAGTAGCCAGAGGCTAGAAGTTGAAGTGACTCCCAATGAGACGTTATTACACATGCATATAAAATGCACGTCACTATGGCACTTGTTATGACAGAGGGACCAGGTTATAGAAGAAAGGGCCCATACACAGGTCCGTTTGGACTGTGCCGATGCTTTGAGTTTACCTTGCTGACAATAAATCTATCACCAGTAATTGAATTGCAATTGTCTCATAGAGTGAAATGGAAAATATGAGATAATAAACAATGATACATTTATAGTCAAGGTTAATATACGTCTATACATCTAGACTAATGAACCTGGCCTAACATCTCTGTTTTTGAATCCGATATTTCCCCATTGTAGTCTTTGGGAGGATTGCTATTCAGTTACTTGTGATAAATATGCCCCACGGCAATTAAATGTTGCTCCTTTTGCAAAAGATGCGTAAAGATTGCAGGCTCTGTTGGCTTTGATGTGTATTAACCATGATAAATTTGCAAAGGGATGTGTTTAGTTAAATGCGTGCAGCTAGCCTGAGGAAATAGCTGTCAGATACAAGATTCCAGCATGTATGTAATGTGAAAGTAAGTTCTTTGTACGCTTAATACATTTTTTGTATGTGGAGGAGAATATAAGAGGTGTCAGAATTTTGGAATTATGTAGCATTTCTTTAATGTGTATGGTTTAATGCCATTTTATAAAGAACCTCCTGTGTGTGTTTTCCGCCATGATACCAGTACTTCCTGCTTTTGTGTTCATACAGGAAACCGCATGAATGAAAAATGGCAGTGTTTTTTTTTTGGAAAGGGTCAAAAAGGACAACTGCTTGAGGCCAACAACTCACAAAAGCGCCTTAGTCTTTTCTATAGGAGCCACATTTTATATGGCATCTTTGTGTCTTCTCAACTGAATGCTTCTTTTATTGTTTTCATGAACAAAGTTACAGTTTATAACACTTCTTCCAACACATTAGCTAAAAAGTGCCCTGCTTGCAAGCTGATGTTTTGGTAAATCTTTGTCATATTAGTGCTTAATGATTCTTGGTAGAGAATAAATACTGGCACATCCAAATTACAATATCAGTGTTATGAAACACAAGAACACCGAAGGTGATTTTAAATGGTGTTCCACATAGACAAAACATTAATGATACTGTATGTTAAGGAAATAAAAAAAGAACGAGGTTTGAGTATTTAGCGGTAGAGTAAGTGGAACAGCACCTTTAAAAGTAAACGATACCGTCTTGTTCCAATCAGCTGCATTGCTGTTTATACTGTTTAAAAAGCATCAGCTACCAACACAGAAACTGAACTATATGTACAATAGTTGGTCAGTGCATACCGTTGTTTAGCAAAACTCACAAGGATTGCCCAATGAATCCATTTCCCTAAAGAGACTTATTCATCTATCATTTAATATAGTGCTTGCAGTGTATGCAGCAGGACAGGCTTATAAAACAGATCTCTTGTGCTGCGCACAATGCACAAAGTACACTGACATTGATTTACTTATGCAGCAAGGAGAAATTTATTTCATCATATACACACATAAACATTTAATGTCGATGTTAAATAAAGGGCACAACTTAATTAATAAGAACTTTGAATACATGTTAAAAGAAGTATTACTACTAACAAACATATTATCATCTCCATAGGCTAGATTCAGAAACAAAATAGGGGTTTCAGTACATATCACTGAAAATACAAAATATGCACCTGTGACTAAGACTATCAATTAGAAGTATTAGAATTTCTGACCCAGGCCTCGACCTGCCCCCCAAGATGTTCTTCATGTTAAAAAAACCCACATGCCTTTTACTTATGGACATTGTGTCAAAGCACAGCTCTCCAGCACCCATGTAATGACGTGGGTGAAGGCCCCAGGGCCCCTCCAAAGGCTGGGCCCCATAAAAGTGTTAGTGGTGGTACCTTCCTGATGATGACCCAGAGGAATAAGATTTAGGATCACATGGGCTTTCAAGAACGGAAATAAATCTTTGGAGTCTAAAGAGAATAATATGCATAACTGGAGTAGGTCTTGACTAGTTTCCAAATTCAGAGTTTACTGTCTTACCATTTCAAGGTTAAGGTTGGAACGTGAGATACTAATGTAAAAATGCATTGAAATCATAAAGCATGCCTCACATTTTCTCAAGTTAAAATAAATAATTTACTTTCAAAATCATAGGAAACATATGAAAGCAAACCAGGATTGACCTACGCTATCTGTAATGGCTTTTAGTCTTTATCTGATTTGTACAAGTCCTGTAATTTGTATCTTGCTTGTTATTTTATGTTTAGAACAGATTGATGTGGTTCCTTATATAATTGTGTCTTTTACCATTACTGCAGTTGATGTTTTTTCTGTTGCTCATCAGACATCATTTCTTCACAAACTGAGGAAACCCTTTGCTCCACGAGCCAGGACCTACTTTGTTGATAGAAAAATATGTTTTAATCATCCTGGCAGGCAAAACTAGGGCATAGAAGAGAAGAACATGCTCTTTAGGAAGTGAAAATGAAAAGCAAATGGGTCACTTTGCTTATATATATGGAACGTCCAGATAGAGGAATGCTGGGGCTGTGATGTTCAGTGATGGCATTAGTGACCACACAGGTCTCCTATTAAAGAGCCATGTCTTACTCCACGGTCTGGGTTTGTCACCCGATTATAGGTCATTACATTGATTTGGTAGACAGAAGCCAGTAAGTTAACAATGCTCACCACCATTGCTCTCCTCGCTGTTCTCTGACTCCTCTCCGAATTTTGTCCTCCAAGCCTGGAATACCAATCTTTTCTAGTCTGGTCTAGAAGAAAAAATGGATTTTTGATCATTCATCCACCAGTTTCCCTCTGCATCCTATCATATTACGCATACTCAAATCTAATTTATCGCTGGTAGAATGAAGGAATTTAAGAAAATGAGAGGATTTAAAGATATGATCACTCTGGAGATCTGCAGAATTACAAACTAGGTATAATTTCATTGATCAGAATGCAGGCCCACATCCTGCTACTTAAGCATTCATGGAACTTCATATTCCACTTTTGAAAGTTATTCAGATACATGGAATAAAATGTGTTTGTGTGTGTTTTTTACCATGTTCCCTTTCCAGTTGTTACTGTACACACAGGCACACGTATCGTAATGTGACCTCTCTTGCTACGTTCATTTTTTTAAGTGAACCAGTAACCTAACAATCTGAAAAAGAGCAAGATGAAGCATGTTTAAAATATGCCTAATAACTAGGTTCTTTTTGCATTCTGTGGCCAAGTTAGAAAGTACTGTTGACTGCGTAGGCTCTGAGAACACCATAATTAAAAGCAGTTAAAAGCGCATGCATGGCCTCCGGCGATATTCTCTTCGTCTCGCTTCTATTCTGTGCATTTCTACTAAGGAGTGAATTAGAAAAAGACCTTTTCAAATGACTCTGTGCAGACTTTTTTTTATCGGTCCACTTATGGAGGAGGACAATGAATTGGAGATTTCATTTGGCTGCATGACCATCATTGGAGGCTTTCTTTATGGACAGTGGAGTGCCAGAGATCGACTCTCGCTATTGAGTCAAAAACTGCCGTTACATCTAGTCCAAAACTCTGTGTCCATTAAAAATAAACAACTGCGTTTGAGTGCTGAATGTTTACACTTTTATTTCAGTCTCGCCAGAAGCTATGATTTTTCCAGCAAAAATGATAAGTTCCATTTGACGCTTTATAGATTGCTTATTTGCCTGAATTTGCTGTTTATCTGTGTATAATTTCTTGCAGCCATCTTACGCTGCCAAAACCTCATTATATGTTTGATAGAGTGAATTATGGTGCCTCAAGTTGAATCTTTTTTTTGTTCCATGAGGATGTTATACAACAATAGCCTTCAAAATTCATATTTTGCTCATTCTAATTAAAAGGTTATCCAATAAGTAATATCTGTAAGTGGTTTAAATAAAAGCACAGTGTCATTTATTTGGGGCAATTTCAGGCGGTATGTTTTTAGCGTATCATCATGCTGCCTGTAATATAGGAGAATCTCCATTTCCCTCACACTTGGTTTGGTAGCATCTTGATAAAGTCAGAATACTAAATAAAATATTGGAAAGTTACCAAGACATATCCCTTCCTAATGAAATACAATGTTTTTACTGTAACTAGGCTGCCCTACTTGAGTCTGCTGTGCTCATCACTCAACTTGCCATAACAATCTTGACATTATTTACAGTTCTTGGCAAAAAGACCTTCTAAAAAACTGGTGGCATGTTACTCATTCTTACGAAATTCGAAATAAGTATTTTTTTACAATTTATTCGGTTGGTAGACTTGATACGAAAAAAACGTACCAGTATTAAAACAAAAAGTAACTATACCAGCGGTTAAGTGGAAATATCAAAAGGTTCTTACACCGTTATGCTGCATGTGTTTTACTGGGTGTACTTTGCATTGTCCAGAAAAATGATTGCTATTCAGATGTTCAAGGAGAAAGGGAACAATGCACTAAATTCCTGGATTCTTTTTTAAATTCTGTCCTTATGGGGCATCATCTGTTAATCTTTTATTTACTTAACAAATAGAAAGTCATTAGATTTTTTAAAAACAGATAAAAACAAATATGCAGGATGGATTTCCCTATCTTCTGGCTTGGACCTCAACCCTTTATCTAGATTTTTCTTCTCATTCACAAAACATCCTTTTTAATAAAAGAAAAACATATATATATATTTTATTGCTAGTTTCATAAATAAATACTTAGACAACTGCTACTGGCGAAGATGTTTGTACGTCAATAAAGTAGGAAGTCATTGAAAATCCACAGTACAGACAGTGTTGAGAACAGAGATGACTGTGTTAGGATCCAAGATGCATTTCTCTTCCTACTCCCAATACAAGCAGACAGAGTCAACTGTCTATTCTATATTTCATGTTAGGGGTACAGCTCCTAGCAGATATGTTCTTGCAGTTGAATAATTAAAAAATGGTGGTTTCCGTTTGGTTACCAGATGTCACTCCAGTGTCAGCTAACCTCATCAGGACAACGTCAGGGTGTGTATATAAACAGCAAAATATTGACTTGTCTCTGCGTCAAGAATGTCCTTACTCAGCAGGGCAAGGGATTCATTAATTTTTAGACAGGACAGTTGGTGCTGGTTCCAAGGGAACGACTCCCCATCAGAGTTTAACATTGTTTGACTTTCTCCTTATGACACAGTCCCTTAAACTGTTATCCAGAGACCTTTGCATACACATGTCCATGTAACAATATTTAGAATTATTTTCATTCTGGTTGATAACCCTGGTGTACTTTTGTTCATTTTCCATACTTACTATGAAAGACTGATAAAGCATACTGAGTCCTTGGGTTTATCAAGCGTGTGTACAATTTGACAAGCTTTTCTGAGCTGGTGTGTGTGATGCTTGCTACTCTCAATTACATAGCTATCTGTTTGAGATTACAGTTAACAACCCTATAAAAATAGCTTCTGTTTGGCGGGTGGGGAAATTGTATACAAGAACTTCCAAGAAACATATAAAAAGTAAAAAAACAAAGAAAAAAAACCTAATTTCACCTGAAATAAAATAGTACTTAAGTACTTTAAAGTTTCTACTCACATCTTCAGGATTGGGGGGGTTTAAAGAAATGGCAAAGGTAATTTATTCCAGCATACCTACGATCTTCCCATTTTGACCAAATCTCCACCACTTCTCCTATTGTCTCACCCGTTTTATGCCTGGGCCCCTCCTTGAAAGATTTTTTCAAGTGTGGGAAACAAGTGCTTTATGTTCATAGAGGCATTTAACAATGCGACTGCGACCCTTTTCCCAATGAGAAAAAAGTCTGGAATAACCCAGACGCTGTTCATATGCTCTTCTATAACAAAGAATGCAATTATTACATAAATATGTAGATACAGTCTATGTATTCATATTCAAAAAGGAGGGGTGTCACATCTAGTTTAAATGGGAAATCATAAGAGGAAACAAATTAACCATAAGCCGTTCTGCTATAGTAGACATTACTATTTTAGTACAAAATTGCCAATAAAATTGTAGAAGAATGGCGGTATATTGTTTTCAGAGGGCCTGAGGGCTGTCGTTTCCTCTAGGTATAAAGAAGGGCTCATTAGCTCAAATAAATTGTTAATGTTGTTGCAGCTTATTGTAGTTTTGTGTAAAATAATATATATGATTTCACGGAGCATTTATGTGGTTGAAATGGTCCTTTTATGGTACATTATGTTTTAAGAGGTATGTAAACTGGTTCTAACGTGTCATATCAAGCAGTGTTTATTGGTAAAAGAACTGTGTGTTTAGTGCCGGTTACTGAAGTTATGTTGTCATTTATAGGTTTGCAGCGAAGCCGCTTAAAGGAATTACTAGTGGCTTTACATCCATATGAAAAATAATCTGAATGACCTAATATTTAAGCATGTAGATAGAGAATTGACAGTGGGGTGCGATATGTTGATTGTTGTATACTTTATGTATTTATGTGTATGGGACTGAATGGTTTATTCATTAAAGCAAAATTTGACAGGGGAGTTGCTGTGGCCATTCCTATCCATCTTGTGAGAAATGCAGAGGCACCTTCTCTCTATGAAGATCTCTTTTAATGGGTAATAGGGACTTTACAGCCCGGAAGATTTAATGGTAGAAATGAATCTGGCTCAAAAAGCTCCTCTAATGCAAAGGCTGTGGCATAAACTGGGGTAATTGAAGAATTGCAATGAACTATGTACGCTTTTCACAGTAATGTTTATGCTTTTTAAACGGTAATATGCGGATACAATAAAAACATACATTCAATACAATGAACCACTTGAGGATCAAAGTCCCTAGTCACAAATGTACCTTGAGAAAGAGGGTTTCAAGTTTGAGTAATTTTTAGATGCCAGCTAGCTATAGCTCTTGACCTTTGCTTGTTAATTCTTGTCATTGATCTCTATGGATATTGTGACAAACCCTGTGGCATGAGGGCCATACATGTCACATTTAGGGGTCCTAAGCACAGTCCTCTAGGGCAATCAGAGTCAGGAACACCAGCTTTGAACAAAACAGCACTTTATTTTAACTCAAACCCCCAAAAAACCAAATCATAAAAAGAAAACCTAGCTCCCAATTGGAGCCTTCTCTAACTGAACTATGCTGGTCCAGACTGACCAGCCTAAATCACCCACTAACTCAACCTCCCAGCCAGACCCAGCTACGCCAGGCTCTGGAAAACCTCCCCCGACAGCACACAAAATGTCCAGGCAGGTATTGCCTCACTTGGCTCAGGGATGGTCTTCTTGTTCATGGCCTCTCCTTGCCCTGGGAGCGCAGGGAAACTTCCTCTTCCCCCAACAGTCTCCCTGAGTATCAGGCTCCAGGGGTTTTTAATGCCCAGCACCTGTGCCTGATGCCGGCCCCATAGGAATCCCGGACCGGATGCTGCAGACTTCTAGCCTCCTGGAAAACCCGGCATGGAATTTCCACAGCATGGGGAAACGGAGCATTGGCCCACCCTGCTCTCCAATTGCTCCACCCCAGGGACCCATATGTATAATCTGCATAGCAGCTGTACCCAGATGCCATGCTAATCATCTCCCTGGGGTTCACAGTCTCACAATATACAAATCCTAGATTTGTTCAAAATGCTAGATGAATTGAAACATTCTAAATGAGATAATGGATAGATTCTGCCAAACATTTACACAATCTATTGCTCTACGTATACACATAGCTTTATTATAATTAGTCTGCTCGGCTTTTCATCCTCAAATTCTATTGCATTCTACAAAACCAGCCATGCCAGATATTCGGTTCTCAGCTGCAATATTTACCACCGCTAATGCCATGAAGACTAGAAAATAGGCAGTTTAAATACAATAATAATACACAGGCTGTTTTGTGGGCACAGAAACTACATAGAAAGTATCCATTTTAATACAGAGGAAGTGAACTCTCTATTATTTCACCTTAAAATGATAGTCGGATATTTACTAAAGCTTTACTTTTCCATTCATCTGAAGCAGCATTTGAATCCCTTTAGTTTGAGCACTGCTTAAACTGCCCAGGGATTTACGTACCAAACATTGAGCTGCTCTTTTAATGGTGCCCTGATATTTGATGAAGTTACATGAGGGCTACTTACTATTATAACTAAAGTTTGCAGACATTTGTGAGTTCTGATGGGGATGATGTGGGTAAAGACCAAACGAAAGGGAGGCCCAAAATGGCAAGTCATTTTTGTGGAGCCTAATAGCCTATAAGGTAGTGTAGTTGTTACTGTGAAAGACCGAAATTGGTGAATGTCGACTTTCACCGGTGAATGTCAACACATACCAAATACGTTGGTGAAAGATCGAATATTTCATTTCATGATATTACATTCGGACCCTCACCGGTGTATGTCGACAATCACAGATATGCTCTGGTGGAGGTCAAAAAGAGTACATTCGGACCCTCACCGGTGTATGTCGGAGACAAATAGGCGACTGGCTGTCTCCCGCTGCTGTCAGTCCGTATGCCAAATCCTTTGTTCTGCTGTCAGTCCGTATGCAACTCCCGCCAAATCCTTTGTTCTGCTGTCAGTCCGTATGCCAAATCCTTTGTTCTGCTGTCAGTCCGTATGCAACTCCCGCCAAATCCTTTGTTCTGCTGTCAGTCCGTATGCCAAATCCTTTGTTCTGCTGTCAGTCCGTATGCAACGTTTGATGGTGCGAGTAACGTTTTCTACATTTTTTACGACACCCTTATTTATAATCAATGGATACCGCAGTGAATCGTGATCTTTTTATTGAAAAGTTAAATGCATTAATTGCGGAAAAACGAGAAGACAATTGTTTTTATTTTTCTCAAGAAAAGTACTCTAAAATACTTTCTGAAGTGGTTTCTGCTAAAACTAAGTGCAATACACCTTTGGATTACAGACGATTAAAACGTTTTGATGTTTTAAAAATTAATGATGAAGAGAAGTTAATTGTACCATTAAAACAAGGAGACACGAATATCCAGTATTATGTTACCAATGAGGAATTGTTCAGTATACTATATGAAACTCACACCAGAATAGGCCACGGAGGAAGAACACGTATGCTGAAAGAATTGCAAGTTAAATACAAAAATATTACGTATGAAGTTGTCATGTTGTATTTAAATTTATGCAAACAGTGTCAAATGAAACACAGTGCACCTAAGAAAGGTATTGTTGTGAAACCAATGGTCAGTTCTGAGTTAAACTCAAGATGTCAAGTTGATCTGATAGATCTACAGTCAAACAGCGATGGCGAATATAAATTCATAATGGTTTACCAAGATCATTTAACTAAGTTTGTCCAGCTACGACCTTTGAAAACTAAGAGAGCTGAAGAAGTAGCGCATCACGTTCTTTCAATATTTTTAACATTTGGTGCTCCAGCAATATTGCAATCAGATAATGGTAGAGAATTCAGTAATCAAGTCATATCCGAACTATGCGCTATGTGGAAAGATGTTAAGATAGTCCATGGAAAGCCTCGTCACAGTCAAACACAAGGCTCAGTTGAAAGGGCCAATCAAGATATACAGAATATGCTATCCGCATGGATGAACGATAACGATACAAATAAATGGTCAGATGGTTTACCCTTTGTACAATTTGCCAAGAACACTACATACCACGAAGGAATACGCCAAAGTCCTTATGAAGCCATGTTTGGCGTTAAGGCTAAAAGAGGCATAGCATCGTCTTTTTTGCCTAGCGAACTAATCGCAAATATTGAAACCGAAGAACAACTCAAAGAAATTGCCAATACTTGTGAAACCGAAAAACAGCATGAAGAAACTGTTGATACTTCTGAAAAAAATTTGTGCGGTGGTCTTTCGGAAAACCATATTTCAAGGAAAAATATTGAAGAGGACCTGCATTCTACTACGTTTCCACATCAAGCTCTAACTGGAAAACACGAGTTAATTTCAATAAAAAGAGCGGCCGCGAAAGAGAATCTTGTACTGCAAGCAAACAAAATGTTACGCACCTCACAAAAACAATTTCCTCCTGCTCAAATTGGCGATAGTGTACGAATACAAGTGCCTGATGTCGACCGTGGTCGTACAGATAGCCGAAATGTGTTAGCGGTTGTTGTTGGGATAGAAGACTCCGACTTCTATAAACTGGCAAATAAAAATGGTACCCTCAAGCAGCTTTACACACGTAACCAGTTCGTAATTTGTAAAGAAAAGTTACTTTCCATAAATGAGATTTCGGCTCAAGAAATTTCGCTGAGAGAAGCAGCTGCAGCTAATTCGAGAAGCGGCGGGCAAGGCTATACACGCTGTCATTGCAAAAGGAAGTGTTCCACAAATAAATGCAGTTGCAAAAGCAAGGGACTTCTGTGTAATTCAAGATGTCATAATAGTTTCAGTTGTTGCAATAAATAAGTTAATGTAGTTGCAAAAGCAAGGGACTTCTGTGTAATTCAAAATGTCATAATAGTTTCAGTTGTTGCAATAAATAAGTTTCTAATCACATAATTGAATCCTTTTATTATCACCCTTGTGATATTTTATCGCCGCTGAAATACGGAGAAGAAAATAGAAATCTCCGACATTCACCATTAGTACTTGGTGAATGTCGACATTGGCCGGTGTAAGTAAGAAATAAGGGTATTTAGCAATTATTTTGGACATACACCAAGCGACTATGTGAATGTTGTGACTTGATTACTGAATTCTCTACCATTATCTGATTGCAATATTGCTGGAGCACCAAATGTTAAAAATATTGAAAGAACGTGATGCGCTACTTCTTCAGCTCTCTTAGTTTTCAAAGGTCGTAGCTGGACAAACTTAGTTAAATGATCTTGGTAAACCATTATGAATTTATATTCGCCATCGCTGTTTGACTGTAGATCTATCAGATCAACTTGACATCTTGAGTTTAACTCAGAACTGACCATTGGTTTCACAACAATACCTTTCTTAGGTGCACTGTGTTTCATTTGACACTGTTTGCATAAATTTAAATACAACATGACAACTTCATACGTAATATTTTTGTATTTAACTTGCAATTCTTTCAGCATACGTGTTCTTCCTCCGTGGCCTATTCTGGTGTGAGTTTCATATAGTATACTGAACAATTCCTCATTGGTAACATAATACTGGATATTCGTGTCTCCTTGTTTTAATGGTACAATTAACTTCTCTTCATCATTAATTTTTAAAACATCAAAACGTTTTAATCGTCTGTAATCCAAAGGTGTATTGCACTTAGTTTTAGCAGAAACCACTTCAGAAAGTATTTTAGAGTACTTTTCTTGAGAAAAATAAAAACAATTGTCTTCTCGTTTTTCCGCAATTAATGCATTTAACTTTTCAATAAAAAGATCACGATTCACTGCGGTATCCATTGATTATAAATAAGGGTGTCGTAAAAAATGTAGAAAACGTTACTCGCACCATCAAACGTTGCATACGGACTGACAGCAGAACAAAGGATTTGGCATACGGACTGACAGCAGAACAAAGGATTTGGCGGGAGTTGCATACGGACTGACAGCAGAACAAAGGATTTGGCATACGGACTGACAGCAGAACAAAGGATTTGGCGGGAGTTGCATACGGACTGACAGCAGAACAAAGGATTTGGCATACGGACTGACAGCAGCGGGAGACAGCCAGTCGCCTATTTGTCTCCGACATACACCGGTGAGGGTCCGAATGTACTCTTTTTGACCTCCACCAGAGCATATCTGTGATTGTCGACATACACCGGTGAGGGTCCGAATGTAATATCATGAAATGAAATATTCGATCTTTCACCAACGTATTTGGTATGTGTTGACATTCACCGGTGAAAGTCGACATTCACCAATTTCGGTCTTTCACAGTAACATAGTTAAAAATACCAATATGCTGAACCATTTTATAAATGTGACACACATACGCACAGACATTTCTTACACTTTGTTGATTGTTGTACATTGATAAACACTAAAGATAGTTTTTTCTGGTAATAAAAGAGCAAAGCTTCCCCACTTGGGATGTCTCTTTCCCATTCGCGTAAGGCAGAGAGTGTATAGTGAGTCAGGGAGCAGAGAACCCGATATAAGGGTGCATGGGAATTGTTTCTAACAGGATGATAATTCAACATCCTGGCACATGCTTGGCAAGATGAATACGTCTTTACGGAATATTTCAGATAGCATAACTTGTAACTTATGTTTTTAAAATGGTTGTGAGTCTTTCCAAACTTGTGAACCGTGAAGCAAACTTTCTACAGTGCTCAAACATATGCCTTGCTGTAATATACCACAAACATTTTTGTGTGGGTGGCTTAGATAAAATGTAGTAAATGCTTCAAAGTGTAATTAAAGGCATACTGTTAAAATTTCACACTGACCTTTATGAGCTCAACCCACATGATTTCCATAGAGGGGAACATGACTGGAACACAGCTGTACCTAAAGGTTATGCGGGTCTTATTTCATGCAACTGGTCATCTCTTTTGCACGCGTGCTACTTTCTGCATGAAGAATGACGTGGGCTATTTAGGCAGTGAGATAACATGATGGTTACACGGAAGAAATCCATTATTTAAGAGGGCATGTTTTTGTGAGTGAGTGGTTAGTGATACGGCTAACTAGATGATCTTTTGATAACCAAGTGGCAGGCACTAAGTGGCTTTTACAGAACGCATGTGTAGGCTGATGTTCATTAGTCTACAAGAAAACAGTTTAGCAATGTCTTTTGTTGTGAGACACAGAAAAAACTATTTTCATCCCAGTGTAACAGGCAGCTGTAGGTTTTATTTCATTCAGCCTCTGATTGCAGATACGCTGGACAGGAAGACTTTATTGATTCTCAAACTATGTGTTCATTGCTTCATCTGGTAACCGGGACCCTTGATTTTTGTATTGTGACTTATGTTTTGAACTCGTTAAACCTAAACAAATATTTTACCCATAATTTATCCTTTTTCAACAGATGACATGCAGATGGTGGAGTACAATGATGGACCAAGGATGTGCAAATTCTGTGAGCCCACATCATCCACTTGTAATGGCCATGGGTACTGTACTAGCAACTGCAACATAACCTCTTTTTGTGAAAACCCCGAAGAAATCTGTGTAGCTATCTGGTACATACATTCTTGGTTTCCTTTTCATTTTCTGAACTATTTATTATACAAAATATGTTGATATAAGCAAACTAAATGATTATGAAGACAACATTCTTTTTAAATGCTCATCACAGCTATTGGCATTCCTTCTCTTTAACTTATCTGTATTAGTTACCAAAATATTCCACGACGGATAAGTAATTAGCCGGAATCACGTACGAGAAATCACATACACAATTACTCAACTATAAGCTGTGTTTACTTATAATGTAGTTTACAAAATCTTTGGTCACGCATACCCAATGTTTGATTAATACTACACAAATTGTAAAAAATTAGTTGTCACATAGTAAACATGGTACTATTTTTCAATGATTATTTCTAGACTAAATAATCTTGACTTATCTTTAAGAATAAGTTCTACCATTGGTAATAGTGAGTAAATTATACATACTTTTGCAATTGGAAATAGGAAGCAAGTCTTCTAAGGTGTTTGTTCCTTTACGCCGATGTAGCGGTGTGCAATAAATGTGTATTTCCTTGCCCACCAGGAGAGAAAACTTGAAAAATGTTACAATAGAAACAATGTGTCATGATCCCAAAGTGGAACTGTTTGGCCACAACTTGATGGAATCATTATCAGACACATGTATCATGCAGAAGAAAAAGTCACACAGAGAAAAACTTTACATCTGCTCTTGTTTAGAGGAAGAATGTAATGACATTCTTCACTTCCCTGGTGCCAAGGCAGCGGGTAGTATAAAAGGTAAGGTGTTATTCAACTTTAGTTATTTATCTTCTTGTTATAAAAAAACCCCGTAATTAGACATTATTATTTCCTGGTTTCTTACCTACATTCCCCATCCTTTTCCCTGATTCTTTTTCTGTAACACCAGCATGGTAACGTGAAAAAAGAGGACTAAGTTATCACACAGATCATTAAGATATTTGATAGAAGATATTTGAGAAAATATTCCAGTTCTTATTATAGAGAAAGGAAAAGGAGGAAAGGGCCCTTTCTAGTACCCCCAGTATGTTTTTACATAGCATTGCACTGGGTCATTGTTTGTTCTATGTGACAGTTTCGTTACATTCTGTATTTTATTATTGAGTTGTATCATTTATGGTGCCTGTATTTCACTCTAGCCAAATAAAGCATAAAAGTTCTGTCATTTATTTTCCCTCTGATGTTTTAGTGAGGTAGCAACAACATAGCAACATCTAATATGCTTGTTTTTGTTTCTGTGGTAATGACCTATCAGTGTCTGGTTGTGTGTCACAATTAAGCAATTAATTAGAATTAATTACAAATACTCAAATTAACTCACATTCATGCTAGCACACACCCCTTCTCACACACATGCACATTCATGCTAACACACACCATCTCACATACATACATACACATGTATGTTAACACACACTCTTTCTTATACACATTCATGCTAACATACACACGTACAGATACACACTCACTGTAAAATACATACTAACATAGATGCTCACTTTCTCACTCCCTTCCCTGCTCTGGCTATGATAATATCTACATGGACTGTGTATTCCAACCATTTGCTGGGATTTAAAAGTGTACACAGAATAGATACATTATGTGTCTTTGCATAGTTCCAGTTACACTTCAGCTGTATCCAGCCCCGTGTTGATTGGAATTTCCAGTAGCAGTGCTACCCCTGTGATATATGATCTGGTTTAATGTACATATTTGCAGTACTTCAGCTGTTTCAAGTACCATCTGAAGAACAGACTTGCAGGGGATACAAACAGGTGGTATCTCAGTTCCATAAAACCGCACACAAGTCAATCCATGTGCAGCAGTCATCACAATCATAACTAAGAATAACGTGGACCACACAAGGTGTGAATATCACCAGCTCATTAGTTTATGGAATTTAGATCGAATCTAAGAGCCAATATTCAGGCGATCATTTTAATGGCATTGTTACAGGACATCATTTATTTGGAGCAAGACAGGCTAGCCTTATTGAGACTTCTAGATAACCTGTACATGTGGTATGTAAAACTAATGCCAGCTTTAGGACTGGATATAAACATATGAGAATATTTGCAGCTGCAACTTGAAACAGTGTTTGAGTACAGCACCGAAAACCCAAGTGGCCCTTGTATTAAGTCTGTCCATAATGTCTAACAGCTAACAGCGAAATATAAGCCCAATATCAAATGTCAGAGAGATGGTATGGTAACATTTACCTAATTAGCATCCATTTTGGAACAGGTTGACATTTTATTCCTTTGCAGTTACGGCTTTCGAGTAGCTCATCAAACTGCTTGGTAAAAAAAATTGTCCTTTTGCCGTAGTTCTTATAGGACCCTATGACTCGCCTCCTAAAAAGTAAATGAACTAGAGATACTATAATTGCTAAGCTAAAAAATGCAAAGTAGTCCTCAGCTTCTGAATCTCCTAAAAGGCATTTGTATGTTTTTCTGTCCCTGCCAGCCAGGGATCTGAGGAGCCTTTCAGCGTTTGTTTACTCATCACCTGGCGCTAGCAAACTCAAGATGTCACAGGTTCAGTGTATGAAACAGTTCATTCAGTATTGCTGTTAGTATGCATGCTGATGCACACACTGGGAGCGGGTGGAGAACAGGAATCTGCCGCTCACTGTTCGGTTTTCATGCCCATGCTGCCATAAAAGCCCGTGAGACAACCTCCGATACCAACATCAGCAAAAGGATGTTGTTATAATCACTGATGGCTGCTTTACATAGAATCACTAGAAAAGCACTGCAGCAGCATTATCGTTATCAATATAGAGCTGCTCCCATTGGTTAGACACACAGGGGGTTAAATACGACTCAGCTTTACATTAAAACATGTTTAATGCTTATTAATTACAGTGTAATTAGCATATAGGAAACTGCTGATATATGTGTGATATCTATAATATCATTAGTTATGATTTTCTATTTTGTTTGTGATCTAATTAATAAATGTAAATCATGGTGATGTTTTAATTGACTTAATTTGTGTGTAGTTTGTATTGCTTCTACTGGTCACACCTTGCCACATCCTTAGTGCAAACTAGATAACAAAACTTCATGACGTTAGTCCCTTATTTTATTTTTTTGCACGCAGGTAAGATTCCATCCTCATATATTTTCTGTAACTAGGCTAAATTTATTTTTGTTAGGGGCAACATTTCTTTACGGAATACAGTAAAGTTTTGTAAAGATGAATACCAAGAAAGGTTATGATACATAATGAGCTACTTTATTAATACCTCTGGTGGTAATAACAATGTATTGAAAAGAGTATCACAACAAGGTTACAGATAACATATTTTATATCATATGTGTACTTAGCTTCAGAGATGATCAGCAAAACCAAATATTCCCAGTTAGGGGAGTTGTTTATCCAATTGGAAATACTTTATAGTGTTAATAAGCACATATGACATTGCATCTGTGACATGAATCACTAACAATGACAAGCCATGTCCACTACAGGATCAGTAGAGGCAACCCTTCCATATACTATTGATGATGTGCAAATTATAACCTCCAGGATCACGTTATATTATCCCATTGCTGAGAAGTGAAAAATTACTGCCCTGACACTTACTCTCTACTTAATTTAAGACATTTTGTGCTGACATTCATATTGGTTTTTAACCACTTTTCTGTTCTTAACCAGAATGTGTTCTTTTTATTTCTTTTAGAAAAGAATGCTGCTATTACTAATGTTTTACCTGTACAGACATTACAAAAAGGTAAGAGCTAATAAGACAACGTACTTCCTGACTGACCTTTCAACTTGTGTTTTCATATTTTGGTGTATGTTCCTGGAATTTGTAATCTAACATCAAAAACCTAGGAGTGTTACTTTTAGAAAGGGAAAGCTCATCAAAGACCTAGACCTTTTTTTAAAAATCCAAAAAAGTAGTCTGTTGATTTAAGAGTTAGCTTGATTGACCATGCTCATTGGTAATTGCATGCCCTCACATGTTAGCACTACTGAAGCAGCTTGTATTTACTGATATAGCTATGTGGTGGACGAATCTGGGTTTGGCGGATGTTAGAAGATTGTTACCTACCCTAAGGCATAGTGCCTACTGTTAAATTTGGTGGATGAGGGATAATGATCTGGGGTGTTTTTCAGGCTTTGGGCTATTCCCCTTAGTTCCAGTGAATGGTTATTGTATTGCTCCAGCATACAAAGACATTTTAGACCATTGTGTTCTTCCAGTTTTATGGCACCAGTTTGGGCAAGGCCGCTTCATGCTCCAAATACCTGACAGATATGTAGCATTTGGTTCAACTTCAAATAGTGCCATCAAGCAAGAAACCATTTCATTCTTTCCTCTGCAGGCTCAATCACATATAAACAACGCAAAAGCAAAGCTTTTTATATTTCTATCTGTGACCACTTTTGCGTCACATGGTAATTAAGTGTTCCTGGCAACAATTGTGAATGAGACCAAACTTTTACATGATTGAAAACTATTTCTGAGCAGGGATTGGGCTTTCAAGAAATAGGAATTATGTTTTCATTGCCACATTAGATGGCCAACACCCTTATTATTATCTTGTATTTATATAGCCCCGTCATTTTATGCAGGGCTTCTTACGGTATATATTAGCTGCATATGGCAGGGCTAGAACTGGCAGACTAAGACAAACCAATTATGTTGGATGGGCACATCAGCTTGTAACAGTATACTGATGGGGTATAAAGAGGAAACATTTTTAATGCCAATTCTGTATCTTTTGTGATTGAGTGAACCTTGTGTAACCCATTAAATGTTTTAATCAACTTTATGCTATGGATGTTTAGACAGATGGTTTAAGATGATTGTAAAATGCTTGTGGTTGTTTTTCTTTCTTTCTTTAGAAGAAAATAAGAAAATTGGGCAGCTTGGAGAGTACAAATTGTCCGCACTATGCAGGTTTTGTGACGTGACACAAACGTCATGTAAGCCAAACCAAGGCCAGTGTGAAAGTACCTGTACGAGAAATGCCATTTGTGAGTTCAAAGAAGAAGTGTGCGTCTCTGTATGGTATGTGTCTTTTGTGTTTTTTGTTTTTTTTTGTTAAAAAGAAGTTTTAACAACTCAAATTCTTACAGTTAACAATGAAGAATTATTGTGCAAATAATGTAACTGATGTTTTTTGGGTGCTTTTGGCCTTATAATTTAACATCCTGATGTAGTGTACATTGTACAGAGGGGGGTGTCACTCTTGCTCAATAAATTACTGGTAAATCATCAGGTTATGAGAGAATTGGATTAATTGGATACTTCTACCTTTTAGGAGGCAGAATGATGAAAATATAACAGAGGAGACGCTTTGTCATGACCCCAAGGTGAAATTGTATGGGCACAAGCTAGATGACTACAACTCGTCAAGATGTCGAATGAGAGAAGTGAAGATGCCCGGAGAGACCATGTACATGTGCTCCTGCAGTGCTGAAGAATGCAATCTCATATATTATTTCGCAGAAGGTATGCTTTTATTATACTCACGTTACAAAAGACAGTTTCAACTATTCCAAATACTAGTATTTGATGATTTTGCAAAACTGATCCCTATGAACACATTTTTCAATTTTCTCTGGGTGCAGGGGCACGGCTAGGGGTGGGCTAAGGGGGCTACATTCCTAAGTGTGGTGGGCAGCCCGAAGGGCGACTCTGAAGCTAACGTATGCATCAGTACGGAATCTCTTACTTCAGCTTCAGGAGTTTCCATAGATAACTTTATGTGGCGGAGCCGCAAAGAGGGAAGCCACAAGCACCCAAGTAAGCTAAAAAGCAGCTGGGTAAAGGTAGATAGACATTGAGGTATATTTGATGTGCTTTTATTTTAGTTTGCCTAATTTTATGGGCAAAATATTAATACACCATCCATTAAGTGGTAGAGGGTACCAAAAATATCCATAATTAGAGTTTTAAGAGCATTAGCATGTTGGGATTGTTATTTCAAACTGGTGGTAAGGCAGGTTGAAAATGCATGGTTTACAATAAAACTTCTAAGTGATTCAATGGTGACTTAAATCGATATTTTAGAGGCTAAAAACTATATATTGATGCAAAGTATATTTGTTTTACTATTCCCATCTGCATGAGAACTGGGCAGGATTTATTTGTTGCCTGTTATGAGTTCATTGAATGCTTGAATCAGCCCCAAACAGTGTGTCTGATATAGAGCTGAAACAACGAATCGATAAAATCGATAATAATCGATAACGGAAATCATCGATAACGATTTCCGTTATCGATTAATCGAGTGATCAATTCGTTGTTGGAGCACTCGGCTCCTTTTACTTACCTCCGCGAGCGTTCCCCGCTTCTGCTACACGCTCTGCAGTCTCCGCCTTCTTTTAGCTACGTGACGGATGTGACGCGTTCCGGAGGTAAGTATTCTTCATGTCTATGTGCACAGATCGCACAGAGCCACTCGCACAGAGCGAATCGCTCTGTGCGAATGGAGCCACTCGCACAGAGCGGTTCGCTCTGTGCGAGTGGCTCCACTCGCACAGAGCGGTTCGCTCTGTGCGAGTGGCTCCATTCGCACAGAGCGGTTCGCTCTGTGCGAGTGGCTCCATTCGCACAGAGCGGTTCGCTCTGTGCGAGTGGCTCCATTCGCACAGAGCGGTTCGCTCTGTGCGAGTGGCTCCATTCGCACAGAGCGGTTCGTGAGTGTGGGTGCAGGGCAGAGTGGGGGTGGGGGTGCAGGGCAGAGTGGGGGTGGGGGTGCAGGGCAGAGTGGGGGTGGGGGGTGCAGGGCAGGAGACTGGGTGCAGGGCAGAGTGGGGGTGGGGATGCAGGGTGTGAGTGTGGGTGCAGAGCAGAGTGGGAGACTGGGTGCAGGGCAGAGTGGGGGTGGGGATGCAGGGCAGGGTGTGAGTGTGGGTGCAGGGCAGAGTGGGTGCAGGGCAGAGTGTGAGTGTGGGGGCAGGGCAGAATGTGGGGGCAGGGCTGGGTGCAGGGCAGAGTTAGAGACTGGGTGCAGGGGCACAGTGCAAAGTGCTGGGTGCAAAGTGCCAGTGCTGGGTGCAAAGTGCCAGGGCTGGGTGCAAAGTGCTGGGTGCAAAGTGCCAGGGCTGGGTGCAAAGTGCAAAGTGCTGGTGCAAAGTGCTGAATGCTGGGTGCAAAGTGCTGGATGCAAAGTGCCAGGGCTGGGGCAAAGTGCTGGGTGCAAAGTGCTGGGTGCAAAGTGCCAGGGCTGGGTGCAAAGTGCTGGGTGCAAAGTGCTGGGTGCAAAGTGCTGGGTGCAAAGTGCTGGGTGCAAAGTGCTGGGTGCAAAGTGCAAAGTGCTGGGGCAAAGTTTCTTGAACAGTAATAGTCCACCTCTTTTCAGAATGTTTGGGGTTATTTTGTTTCATAAATATTGTGTTTGGGTTCTTGTACTTTGAAAATATTGTTTTTTATTACATCATAACAAAATAAGAATGTTAATGTAAATTTTAAGTTGTTTTTTAACATCCAGTTCATTAAATTCTTTTAAATAAACGAAAAATTTGCATATTGTTTTTTTTATCCGATTAATCGATTAATCGAAAAAATAATCGGCCAACTAATCGATTATTAAAATAATCGTTAGTTGCAGCCCTAGTCTGATAGAAGCTCCAAACAAAAGATGTAGGTTTTGCGTGAGTTATTAAGACGAACATTCTAGTCCCAAAATGTTTTCTTTTTTTAAATTCATATTGGAGTCAATTTGTACGAAACATTTTACCGTGTTGAAATCTGTGAAGGCATTCTTTAGCTGGTGAAGATTTTCTCGCCTGTGAAAGAATAATAATAGCACTGCTGTTGAAGTCATTGGGAGTGGCGGCAGACAGTTGCATGTAAAATATGAGTGTTCAGCTAGCAAATGTGTGACGGGCTTTTGCGATTTGGACTCCTACTGGGCATGTGCAAGAAATGTACATAAGTGCTTTCTGCTTTCAGAAAGGGCAGCAGGGATGAGTTCAAGAGTCAGAAGCCCCACTTTCTAACTCCTAACCAAAGAATGCCTGCACACACACTTGCATGCTTTGGACCCCATGCAAAATAAACCCCGATAACCATTAAACATGAAATAGGATTAGAGTGTGCCTCAACAAATACTGCATAAAATGTTTTAACTATCCCTGTACTGTATTCATATAATGAAACTCTCCGTGCTTCTGGATGGCAAGCAAAGTATCAAAAGGATGTCTAGACCAGAGCAGTTGTATTGTCATCCACCCTGTGTTGACCCTAATTATATTCTTTCGCAGTCTGTAATTCTATTGTTGCTTTTTGGAGCGTCAGCTGCAACTGTAGCGGTGTCGTGAAGTAGGGAGCTGTACTCTAGGAATAAGAATAAGAGAAACAATACCAAACAGGGCTCTGTTGTTCTCTTAAAAATTGTCCTAGATTAGCATTTCATTAAAATGAAAGCAAACTTATTGGACTGGTTTCCTTTTTGTAAACAGCAGGAAAGTAAACGGTCTTGTATCACGCGTGATGTTTCCTGTCTTTGTTCAATGATAGAGAGAATCACAGCAAGCCTGTATCGAGCTATTGCAGACAGCTAAATAACACACTGTATAAATATCCTGTTTTAATCTATCCGCACAAAGGTGTTCACAGCTTTCAGATTTAAGAATACGTTAGGTAATGACAAAGGCTGATGCTTTTGCTGTGCTTTTTTCATGTTGTTTGAGAGATTAGGCCTAACAAAAGCAATTTGTTAAACCTAATAAACCCTTGACCAGTCTTGTTTCTTTTCCAGTAAGCTTTTATGTTTGATTTAAAAGCCGATTTCAAGCAGAAAATGCTCACATTTTTGTTTAGGAATGTAGTCCTTGAGATCCAACCTGGCTTCCCATCAAGGGGCCATAACTGAATAAGTCACGCTTAGGACACGTTGGGCTCACTTGGTCACATTCATTTGAGCGGTAACCAGGTCTACTGGAACTACCTTATTTCAACAGAGACCTGGATTATTGGCTTGATGATTTATCAGGAACTCATATCTCTTCCATTTAAGAAGACAGTAAAACTCCCCTGCTTTAGTAGACCTACAATCCGCAGATGTGTTCATCTTGGTGTCTTGTTCTTCATTAAAGTGATTGCTACATGTTTGCTTTCTTCATATGTATTCTTATTCTTTTAGGGGAGGTGTTGCATTGTTTCCTCAAAACTAAGTTCATTAATTAAAGCTTGTGTTTTTTCTTTGGTATCGAGTGTAATTGTTTTGGAGACATTTAGTTTAAACACTAAGATCATGGAATCTGATTTAAGTGTCTCAGGGTGACAGGGCCAGCATTATCATTTCTTGTCATAAAGTTCTCATCCTTCTTCTCACCCACCCTTACAAAGGCTGCCTGAAGCACCCAATAACAATTATCAACTTAAAATACGGGATAAATAACTTAAATCATGCATACACATTTTAATGAAATCGAAGTATTACCATTAAAAAAATCATTTAAATTTGAATAAACCATTTTCTACTTATTCATGCCCTCTCTTTTTTAGAGTACATTGGACACCAATCATGTTAGGAAAAGTGTTTAACCATTGAAGAGCCTTGATTGGCCTTTTTGTGGGGGGTTGGGTTAATTTGTTGCCACAGGACCTCATAATTATATATCTTTTTCTCCTCTTTATGCATTCATGCTAAGCCTGTCACATACCTTTTGCTTTTATTTGCTTGCACTAAGAGCACTTTATCACATGTTTGTATAACAGAATTATACCTGTATATTTTGTGTGTGTCGAGGAAAACACACAAATATTGCAGCTGCTGGTGTGTTGAGAAACCTGGTGGGTTTTTTTTTAGTTCTGTAATAAATTACACATTTGAAAATACCATACCGTTTTATGGTACCAATATACTACATTGCTTTTTTTTATTAATATCGTTTGCATTAATATATGTTTTGTATCTTTTAGCAGAAACAGAGGTTGGATGGAAAAACATGGCTTCTCATGTTGCACTGATAAGTCTTCTTCCACCAATTGGGATTACTCTTGCAATTATTCTCATCTTCTACTTCTACCGTATCCAGAGGAAAAACAAACTCCACAAAAAAGGGAAGAAAGATTCTAAATGCAGAAAGCATGGAAATATAGACTGCAGTGATGCCCACGCCATTATGATGGATGATGACCGTTCCGATATTAGCTCAACATGTGCCAATAACCTGAATCACAACACCGAGCTTCTGCCAATTGAATTGGACACGTTGGTTGGAAAAGGCCGGTTTGCGGAAGTGTATAAAGCTAAGCTCAAACAAAATACTTCAGAACAGTTTGAAACTGTGGCGGTCAAAATTTTTCCTTATGAAGAATATGGATCCTGGAAGATGGAGAAAGATATTTTTTCAGATGTAAATCTGAAACATGAAAATATTCTACAGTTCCTGACAGCTGAAGAGCGAAAGACGGACCTGGGAAAACAGTACTGGTTAATCACAGCCTTCCATTCTAAAGGCAATCTACAAGAGTACTTAACAAGGCACATCATTTCATGGGAGGGCCTTCTAAAGCTTGGAGGCTCTTTGTCCCGAGGCGTGGCTCATTTGCACAGTGACCACACACCATGTGGAAGACTCAAGACGCCAATTATTCACCGTGACTTAAAGAGCTCAAACATACTTGTCAAAAATGACCTCACTTGTTGCTTATGTGACTTTGGTTTGTCCCTTTGGTTGGATCTGTCTTTAACAGTAGATGACCTTGCTAATAGTGGGCAGGTAAGATGAATTACATTACAAGTTTTGAATGCTAACCTAATATAACAGTTCTGGGCTCAAATAAGGCAGGTGCATCCTCCTTCTAACCACAAAATGGGCAGAACTGGGATGGCTTATAAATGAAATTCAACAGGGAACACGTAAAGATGGCAGGTGAAAGTGGGGAGTGAGACAAGAGGGATATTGTCAAAAGTGTACGGGGTGTAGTTGAAATTGGAATCGCAGACATTTACTGATGGTGTCCCTGCAAATCAATTTTACAGGTTGCTAAAGTCTCTTTGGAAAATGCCAGTGTTGGCTCCCTTAAAGTTAACTCCTAGAATCTGGGGATGCCCAAGGGCATTATCTATTTTAACTTTATTTTCAGGTTTTATCACTTTGTCCTGTGTTAGCCAATAACATGATTTTCTAGCATTAATATGCAAACCTGCAGGTGATCGCAGAAAGTAAATATATTTGTTTTACCCTTTTAAAAACATAGAAAAATAAGCCCTATCAGCTAGTTGGAGAAAACCTTTAAACCATGTTGTATTTTTAATTTGAGTTACAAACTCAATTAAGTACTGCCAACATCAAAGCACACACATACAGTATATCTATATATATATATATATATATATAAAGTATATGCAAATGATGCAGAATAATCCTTCTTTGGAAGAAGCCTGTATGTACACCTGTACATTTTTATCTAATGTAAATGTCTGCAGTACAGCTAATTTAGGGAATTTAAATAATTTCTATTTCTCTCCACGTACAGGTTGGAACTGCCAGATACATGGCTCCAGAGGTCCTGGAGTCCAGAATTAATTTGGAGAACATGGAATCGTTTAAGCAAACAGATGTGTACTCAATGGCACTTGTGCTTTGGGAAATCACGTCACGCTGTACTGCAATTGGAGGTATTAAAACACTTGAGTATCGTCAGCAGAAGTGTCACATTATGCAAAATGTTTTATGATCCTCTCTAGGATATGCAGCAGTGTTTTATAGTATTAAATACACCACAATTAATAATTTAGCATATTGAAGTAACACTCGTGTCAACATAAGAATCCCAGTCTTCTAGTTTCAAAAAATAACTATGTAGTGTTATTTTTTGTGCTATGTAGAATATCCTGTATTTTTTAAGGTCACATAAGGTAAAGTAATTAGTACTCAAGATGTGCAAATATAAATGTTGGTATTAAGGCAGCAGCCCTTGATAAAAATCTTTCAATAACTTGATTTTCCAAAACAACCCATTCAGAAGCCGAGCAATTGAACAAAAGCTTAAAAGATCATTTCATCAGGTCATCGCAATGTAAAATATATTAGAAAAATTCCCAGAAACCACATATCCCTGAAGGTGTGATATGTAAATAGGGATTTTAGTAAACATTAACAAAAACAAATTCAGTTTCCCAAATACTGAAATTATATATTCCGTGGTAGGACCTTAGCCACATTTCTTTTAGAAATATCCTCTTTATTATTGCAGATTTGCAAGTGATTCGAATAAATTCATTGGGGATCCCAAGCAAACAAAAAAGTTAATTTTGAAAAAGAGAATTTAAAGAAAAACATGCAATAAAAATGTGCAGAACACACTTGCTAAATGGACAAAAGTATCGGGACACCTGATTATTACACCAACAGGGACTTTTATGACATCACATTGAAAATACATAGACATGAATATATAGTTGGTCCAGCTATAACCGCTTCCACTTTTCTGGGAGGGCTTTCCACAAGATTGTGGAATGTTTCTGTGGGAATTTTTGCCCATTTATCCAGTAGAGCATTTTTGAGATCAGGTACTGATGTTGGACTAGAAGGCCCGGCTCACAATCTCCGTTCCTGGTCATCTCAAATGTGTTCGATGGGGTTGAGGTCAGGGATCTGTGTTGGCCAGTCGCGTTCTTCCACACCAAATGCGTGTCTTCATAGAGCTTGCTTTGTGCATTGGGGCAGTCGTACTGGAGTAGAAAAGGTCCTTCCCCAAACTGTTCCCACAAAGTTGGAAGCATAGCTTTGTCCAAAATGTCTTGGTACGTCCACCTCAGCATACCAAGACATTCTGCACGATGTTATGCTTCATATTTAGTCATTATATTAATATCTATGTACTTAGAATGCAATGTTATAAAATTCTCTGTTGGTGTAATTGTCAGGTGTCCCAATACTTTTGTCCATATAGCGTGTGTGTATCTATCTATCTATCGACGTGCACCAGTGGCAAAAAATGGTTGGAGCATTCAATGCATCCTCTAACCTACGGTGCACGTAATTATATTGGTGCTTATGCAGCCTGCATCCATTGTTCGATCTGATGTTGCCTTTTTTATTTTCATTTTTGTTTTGCATTTTATTTATTTATTTTCTTCGATATGGCCTCTTTTTGATTATGGGCCATTAATGTGCGTTCATGCGCCTTAGGAATCCAAACAGGCCCACCCTCAATGTATTTCCTTGGACTGCTAAATTGAGGCACTGAGCCCCGTGGAAACCTCTGCCACTTTTGCTGAAGGATGTTCCAATAATCTTCCATCCTCCTACTAAAGTAAAACTACCTTACATTGTATCTAAGCCTCTGACCCTCTATGACCTTTTGTCCTAACATTTATTTACACTTGAAGTTTACTTTAAGAAATAATCTGAATATAAATGTTAAGAATGTGAGAATCTATGGTGGTGTTTTACTTCTCCCACTGTTCCTTAAAATGCCAGGAATGTCTATATAAGCCTGCCTGGTATGTTGAGAATCTAAATAGTAGTTTAACTGAGCTACATCCCATTTGTACTAGTACTGAAAGGAAGACATTTTGCTTTGGTGTGGATTTCATAAAGTTTGATATGTACTAAAGAAATGTCTTCATCATTTTCACAAACAGAGGTAAAAGACTACGAGCCTCCGTTTGGTTCCAAGGTGCGGGAGCATCCCTGTGTTGAAAGTATGAAGGACAATGTACTGAGAGACAGAGGAAGACCCAAAATTTCCAACAGTTGGCTTAATCACCAGGTAAAAACAGTGATTCTACAGAATGAGTTTTGTCCACATATTTATAATTATATATTAATAAAACACACACAATATTAAATTAGTTCTATTGATAGGTAGAGTAAGTGTTTCTACTATTAACCTTCCCTTTTCATTGTCAATGCCTCTTTTTCCAGGGCATACAACTAGTGTGCGAAACCATAACCGAATGTTGGGATCATGATCCAGAAGCTCGACTCACAGCTCAATGTGTGGTTGAAAGGTTCAATGAAATGGAGCAACTTGACAGACTGTCTGTGAGGAGTTGTTCTGAAGAGAAGATTCCAGAAGACATCTCAGAAGACACAAACAAATAGAAACACACATAGGAATGCCATTGACTGTGTAGTAAAAGGCCTTCTAGGAATCGGCATTTTGTAAACCTATGCAACCCAATGAAATGACTTGCAGAAACGATGTATTCTCCATATGGCTGGAGGGACAAAAACAGGATTAAGTTACACTGACAACCAGAGCGGTATATGCAGAGTAGTTTGTGGCTTGGCATTGGATGAACATTAAGATTAAATGACTCCTCAGGATATTTCTATTTTTTTATAGTCAGAATATATTTGCACTTTATATGTATTTGTATAAAGCCATATGTTGACTTTATAGTATGTATTATATGATATAAACCAAAACACTTTCCCAGGAAAATGTATAATACAGAGGAAAATGATAAGGAAAATAAAGTACGTCCGTTACCAGGATGTGTATACATATATATCTATATGTGTATGTATATATGTATATATATATATATATATATATATATATATATACATATACATATATATATATACACACACATATACATATATATATATATATATATATATATATATAATTATCGTTAAACTGTGCTTGTATGTATTTCAGTGCACTGAATAAAAATGCCATTGTATTCCAGGTCCGAGGAAGCTTTAACGCAAAGGATACAGTATTAGTGTTAGATTTACACTCTGATTGCAGTAACCATAGAGGTTGCAAGTATACAGGTGAGACCAGGCACGAGCACCAGGACGTCCCTGTGACCCCCATAACCGAAATAATGTATGGTCTGTTGCAGAGCAGGGAAATCTGTGCCTATGTTGGTGAATGACGTATTATTGGCAAAATTTATGCTCAACCTTGTTTAGTTATGTTCCGTTTGCACTTGGATGTTTACAAGGGCTGCATTTCTATTATTATTTAGCAGATATTTCTGGTGAGATTCAAATAATATGTGCATTTGTCAGTCCATGTGACTGTTATCTATGCAAAATCACAAATACTAGCAGAAAGTAATTCTGTCACTAGCACAACTCAGCTATAAGGTATAGAAATATATTCTCAGCAAAAAAGAAATATGCAAAAAAAATGTGCATAGGAATTATTGTAAACACAAGTTTATTATTTTTCATATATGCAAGTAACTGTGTATATATATATATATATATATATATCTATTTATATAAATATAGATATATAGATGTAGATATAATTATATCTATATATACACACAATTGTCTTAACAAAAAGTCACTTCCCCTGCTTGCAAACCAAACTTTTCAACACAAAAACACTATTTGTTAACATTTTACAAAATGCTACTAAAATCAAAAGACCAATGATATTTAATAAAATTAACTAATGCTTTTGTGTAATATTTTGAAGAGTATAATCCAATTACTTTTATTAAGGTAATTTTGTAATATAAACTGTTAAAAAGTATATAGATTGTCTATATTATGACATCAGCTGTGCTTGTTCCGGTGTTAAATATTAAGTGAAAACTTTTACCATAAATAAATCTTAGCACTAAAATGATTTTGTCCCATTAAAGGATTAACCAGTGCTTTATAAGCAAAATTTGCCTTGATATCCCCAAATCTCCCACTGAAGATTTTTACACACTTGGGTTCTATCTGCAGTTTATACAGACTACTACTTATTTTATAATCCATTGCACCACCTGTATGTTTTATTGATATTTCCAGCTTTCTACCTATTTGTTTTCCAATTCCTAAGAATAGACATCTGAGACATCTGACTCTAATGAAAGTTATCCCTAGTGTCACTAACTATTTTATATTAGCCAGTGAGGCAATGTAAAATACTATATGGCAATAAGGCAGCACATGGCAGCTTTCACATAGAGCACAAAAGAGACATTACCCCAACACACACCATGACCTAGAGTAGTTTTTTTTAGGTTTTTGTTTTGTTCTCAAAGCATAGGTGCTGAAAAAAGTACAAAAAAATGTTTAGTAACATCTATAATCGGCAAAATGCCCCTATTTCATTGGTGGGGGCGGGGTGTAATGAAGGTCGTTTTTTATTTTTCCATCTCATTTTTGGATTTTTTTTTAGAATATTTTTTTCAGACTTTGTAACCTTAATGATCTCTCTTGTAACAAGACTTTACCCTTGATACAGAGTCTGTACTAGAATGGCTGATGCTTCTAGTGGTGTTAAAGCTCCAGTACATTTCGAAGTGTACTGGAGCATGCATCAAGCATTGTTACCCCTAATGTCTGCCCACAACCATTAATGCTGAGTCCAGGGCATCATTGGATCATCAGTGCAAAAAGTGGTCATTGTTCATGCCTTGAGCGGATGTAATAATAATAATATATAAACGTTGCGAAGGGATTAATACTCAAATTCAATAAAAATAATTAATACATAATAAAAAATATAAATAAAATCATTGATAATCTGGAATGTGACAGGTCCATTAAGCTACTTTTTAGATCATATGTATGTTTTTTTTTAACTCAAATCCAAAAAGTATTCAGATTATAGTGTTTCAAAACTAAGGTGTTGTCATTTAAATCAGCTGACATTTGCATGTAACTAAACAAATAGTATTATAGAATTTGTCTTGCCAAAGAAAATATACAAATTATTATTGTTCACTAACACTAGACTAAATGAAGAGCAATACATTTCCACAAGTGAAAAAAAATAAATAAACCAAATTGAAAACTAAGACCAAATGAATATGTTGAGACAATATTTTCCAAGTTATTGGTTGAGACCTTTTAGGATGCAGCCATTTAAGTTTAGTGGGGTACTGAAAAATATTCAGCATAGGGATTACTGGTCTTTTGTACATAAAATAAATATGGCACTTAAAGTGTAGGCTACCCATGAAATTTCTTTTGGACATAAAATAAATATAGCAATCGTAGGCTATTCATTAAAGTGGGAGCTGAAGAGTTTAACTCCCTGACTTAACTATGCAGTATTTAAGGTCAACCCTAGTTAAGATCTCATGTAATAAGGCCTGTGCTGGCCTTATAATGCATAATTAACTTAAAAGGATTTCTCTATAGTCATTTCAATAACTGCCATATACAGGGCCATCTTCCCCACAGCTGGATAAGCTAACTGGGATTTGGCCATCATGTTTCATTGTAATGTTGATTTGAAATGTTAAACTGTCCTCCATACTACTCATTATTTTTAAACCTTGTCCTCTTAATTAGCAGTTTTGTACTTTGGATATGCACTAATTTTTAGTTAAGATCATCACTATGCAAAAATTATGTTATTGGAGAAGTTGTATTTCATGCTTCTTGCTTTAAAATAGGAGCAGTGATTTTGCATTTCATTCTTCCAGGGCATGTCAAGTTCATTCAGCGGCTGATAAATTATAGTTCTAAAATCTACCATGTTGAGAATCACATTCTGCCACTTAGGGCGTTCTTTTCTAAATAATTTCACAAAAACATTTCAATTTAAGAACTCCATTGTAAAGTCAGTTTACTTTTCCCCATTAACCGGCTGTGAAACAGTTTATCAATAAGTGACCTGTATAATGTGTACCTTTGAAGATAAAGAGGAAATTTTCTTGGAAGAAATGTAAAATGAGAAATATGTCTATGAATGACATGTTTTACTATTAAAGCATATGTTATTTTACATAATTTACAGATGTTTTATATAAAAATATATATGTATATAAAAAATAAAAAAATAACAAGTCTTTATAGCTTTGGTTCCTTCTTGATGAATACTGATGTGCAGGTATATGACTACTATGACCCCTTTTTTTTTGTAGAAAGGTTAATAGGGCAGTGAAAGTGTTTCAAATATGATATACTATAACCAAATTTAAAACTACATTGATATGTCAAGTGTAGGTAAAGACGACATCATAATGGGTTCATGATGACATCATCATGATGACATCATAATGGGTTCATGATGACATCACCATGATGACATCATAATGGGTTCATGATAACATCATCATTATGGGTTTGTGATGACATGATGACATCATAGTGGGTGCATGATGACATCATCATGACAACATCATAATGGGTTCATGATGACATCATTATGATGACATCACAATGGGTTCATGATGGCATCATCACAATGGGTTCATGATGACATCATGATGACATTTAAATGGGTTCATGATGAAATAATGACAACATCACAATGGGTTCAGGATGACATAATCACAATGGGTTCATGATGACATCATCATGATGACATCATTATTATGGATTCATGATGACATCATCATGACATCATCACAATGGGTTCATGATGACATCATCATGACGACATAATGGGTTCATGATGACATCATCATGATGACATCATAATGGGTTCATGATGACGTCATCACGACAATAGGATAATGGGTTTGTGATGACATCATCACAATGGGTTCATGATGACATCATCACAAAGGGTTCATGATGACATCATCAAAATGGTTTCATCATGACATTATCATGATGACATCATCACAATGGGTTTATGATGACATCATGAAAACATCACAATGGGTTCATGATGACATCATCATAATGGTTTCATGCTGACATCATCATGACAACATCATAATGATTTCGAGCTGACATCATCTTGCTGACATCATAATTGGTTCATGATGACAGCATCACAATGGGTTCATTATGACATCATCATGACATCATCATGGGTTCGTGATGACATCATAATGGCCTCATGATGACATCATAATGTGTTCATCATAATGGGTTCATGATGACATCATCATGACGACATCACAATGGGTTCATGATGACATCATCACAATGGGTTCATAATGACATCATCATGACTACATCATAATGGGTTCATGATGACAACATCATGACAACATCATGATTGGTTCATTATGACACCATCACAATGGGTTCATGATGGCATCATCATGATGACATCATAATGGGTTCATGATGACATAATCACAATGGGTTCATGATGACATTATCATGAGGACATAATGGGTTCATGATGACATCATCATGACATCATAATGGGTTCATGATGACAATATCATGACAACATCATGATTGGTTCATTATGACACCATCACAATGGGTTCATGATGGCATCATCATGATGACATCATAATGGGTCCATGGTGACATCATCATGATGACATAATGGGTTCATGATGACATCATCATGACAACATCATAATGGGTTCATGATGATATAATCATGACGACATCATAATGGGCTCTTAATGACATCATCATAATGGGTTCATCATAATGGGTTCATGATGACAACATCATGACAACATCATGATTGGTTCATTATGACATATAATGGGTTCATCGTGACATCATCATGACAACCTCATAATGGGTTCATGATGACATCATCATGATGACATCATAATGGGTTCATGATGACATCATGACATCATAATGGGTTCATGATGACATCATCATGACAAAATCATAATGGGCTCATGATGACATCATCATAATCGGTTCATCATAATGGGCTCATGATGACATCATCACAATGGGTTCATGATGACATGTCAAAAAAGGAACAGAATGCATTCTACACAATATTAAACATATTGTATTCATATGTTTTGGTATCTTTAAAGTGATACGTTCATTTTTTAATACAATTGGATCCTTAAGTAATATTGTTGTCACCTACTTGCGATGGAGGGGGAAGACCCCTCTCCTCTGACATACAGCCACTGCAAAGAAGGGGGAGGCCTTCCTCCACCTCGCAGCAGCCACAACCACTGCCGCGTACGAGAGGAAGACCCAGCTCCATCAACGAGACGTCGCCCTCTTCTATGTCTTCACACGCTCTAGCAGCGCCGGCGGAAACGACCTCACCTTATAAAGGGAGGTGTCAGGGTCCTGGTCGGGGGCATTGAGGCAGGAGCTGTGTTTTTTTAGTGTTCCTGGATTGGTGAATTGGTTTCTGGTGTGCAAACACCTCCCCCGTGCTGGTTTACTCTATGAGAATGAATAATGTCCCCTAATGCCAGTGACTCAGCCACCTTCTCTGAGTCCAGTGGTGTTGACATGCCCCCTATGATGGTTCTGGAAGTTTGGCACACCCCCTGCCATGGCTTCCTGAGTACCGCGCTCGGTATACCCACCACACAGGCCGCGTGAACTATGCAAGCCCAGGGATGCGTCACATAGTTGGCCTAAGGCGCACAGAGGATCCCTAGGGCCTGGACGGAGGTAAGAGATGCCTCATCTGCATGAGTGCTGGTTTGGGGGCCTGACAGGAGGTTACGTACTCGCTGCACTCAAGATGGCCATGGTGTGGAGGTAGCATGCAGACTATGTCAGACACCCTAGGGAGCAGTATAATGTAATTATATGAAAAATATAAATTACAGTCATTATAGGTGTAGAAGGACTTAAAGTGATCTGACCTAACCAAACAATAGTTTAACCAATAGTAATGTACCTTTGATCCCACCCTATAAGAACTCCCTGTATGTCATTAGTTGTTACAATCTTTCCATGCTTGCTGCAGTTAGACACAATCTTTTCATCATTGTTGCAGTCACAACTTCATTCCCAATGTAACCCTGTGTGTGTTAGCCTTTCATAGGCTTCATTACAGCATTAAACCCTCCATTTTCCTATCAAAGAAGTATTTTCTTGCGATTATTCAAGCTACCTGGATTTAAAATATTAACCCCTAGACGAAGGTGTGTCGGCACCTGGAATCCCCTTTTTTCCCAAATATATCCCATTTCCGACACATGGGACATATGGAAACCTATTTAAACCCTCAGAAACCTTTGCACTTTGTCTTCTGATGGTCATACCTATATCCTATAGTGCCTATTCCTCAGTAAGCGTTCTGTTTGATTTCTCCGTTGCTGAACCTGGCTTGCGTTCCTGTCTGATACCGGTGCCTCCTCCTACGCTGTGTGTGACAATGATTACATGGAAACCACAAGACACAGTTCGGATTTTCTTTAATTACCTTTATATAAGTACTGCATTGTGGAGAAAGCAGGTAATAAGAGTTACACAGGGACACACGGAGAAAAATTTGAAATTCATAGCATACTCTATGATTTAAATACTTGTATTTATCAGAATATGAGAATAAGATAACAAAAGTGTGTGTCTATTAAAAGGAAAACGTTGTGGAGTCTGTAAAGTAAAATTCAGAAACATAATTGTGAACATAACTGCTCCTTGCTAATATTCTGGGGTCCAATGGTTTGCACACCTAAAAGCAGTTGAGCAATCCCCCCTTATATACTTGGGTATGGCATTTTTAGGGTTAGTGACGGGGCTACTCACTGGCTTTTACATCTATTTTTTCTGTGTATAATCAAAAAACAAAACAAAACTCATACCAAATATAAAAGTATCATCTCATAACTCAAAACATATTTTATTGCACAATAATATAATGTTACTATTAAAAAAGAAATTAACTTTTTAGCATAGAAATCAGATTAGTGCAAACACACAATGCAACCCTGTTTTGTGTACAAGTAATCGGTTTCGATAATCCATGTTGCCATTTGTTATAAACTTAAACAATGTTGTTATGGGTAAGTCTGAAAAATACTAATAGTTCGGCGTTAGAGCTCAGATATACATAATTAACTTGAATACATATACCGTATTTGCTCGATTATAAGACGAGGTTTTTTCCAGAGCAAATGCTCTGAAAAATACCCCTCGTCTTATAATCGGGGTCGTCTTCTCAGACCCCCCAAAAAATGTCTGCTGGGGCCATGCTGCTTACCGGTCGCGAGCAGCGTCTCTTCTGTTAGAAGCAGGAGGACAGGAAGCTTGCAGCGTCCTCACAGAGCTCTATCTCCCCCTCCCTCCTCTGGGGGCGGGGCCAGAGAAGTTGCTCTACAGCCGGTCCCCTGCAGAAGTCTTCGAGTGAGAGATCTGCAGTTCAGGTAAGGGGGTGGGGGAGGGTTTTTGGGTAAGTATGTGTGATTAATGTGTGTTTAATGTGTGAAGTATGTGTGATTAATGGAATGAATGAGTATTTAAATGTGTTTGTGTGTGATAGCATGGATGTGTAAGGGGGGTGGGGGTTGTAGCATGGCATAGGGAGGCTGTAATCCCACTACTATCATCCCCAGGTTCCAGCATGTACTAGCTGCCTTGGCTTGATAGGAGTGTGATTGCTGTTAGCAGTTTGATATATATATCAAACTGCTAACAGCAATCACACTCCTATCAAGCCAAGGCAGCCAGTACATGCTGGGTTAAAAGGCATATCATGGGGCTGAGTGGCATATAGGGGGTTAAAATGCATTTCTGGACCTCCAGAAATGCATTTTAACCCCCTATATGCCACTCAGCCCCATGATATGCCTATATACCTCCAGAAATGCATTTTAACCCCCTATATGCCACTCAGCCCCATGATATGCCTTTTAACCCCCTATATGCCAGAGTGGCATATAGGGGTATAAGGCATATCATGGGGCAGAGTGGCAAATAGGGGGGTATAAAGCATTTCTGGGGGCAGAGTGGCATAACTGGGGCAGGTTGGCAAATAAAAGGAAATTTAAAAAATATATTTTTCTCAATCATAGCTTTTATTAAACATGAAAAAATAATTTACATGAATTAATATTTACTGGTAAAACTTTTTTCCTATAGGGTCGTCTTATATTCAGGCTTTTTGTTTTTTTCCTAAATTAATATTTTGATTTTGGGGGGTCGTCTTATAATCGGGGTCGTCTTATAATCGAGCAAATACGGTACTTTTTTTCCGTTAATTTGTATGAAATCAACGTATGATCATATAAAATTGTATATTGCTGACAAAATGTAGGATTCAAGCAGTATATTATTCCCAACCTCCATATGTTTCGGGCTCAAATTTGCATTGTATTAGTCAGATCCATTATACTTTCAAATACATGTTTTAGAAAGTATTATTATTGTCTCACTTAGTTATAAATTATTATTAGGATATGTCATCAAAAATGGCCAAGATATATTTTGAAGCATAGTTACTTTGAAAATGTTGCATTCATAAGATCACAAACCCATATAAGACCATTCTTTAAAAACTAAAATTATGTGTAGCTAGTTAAATTGCTGATATATAATATTAAGCTACCACAAACAAGGTCACAAGTACAGAAAGAACACATCTGAATACAATTTTAAAACAAGTTTCAATATAATTGATTTAGAAAGACAACATTGTTACAATAAATAATATTTTTTGCAACCAAAAACTACTTTTCACTGAATGGGAGTGCATTTTAATCACTGTTAAATGAAATATGTTCATTATACTAACAATAAATATACACGGACAATAACAGCATGTATTCTTCTTGGAAGAATAGCATCTAGTCTGTTACATGTGCAAAACTTTGTGTGATAGTATCTGAAAATGAATGGTATGAATTCAATAAACTTTCACCAAGGGTTAAGGGTTTACTCCAAAGCAGTCCTCCTTTAGGAAGATTGAGTTAACTCTATGTTAACTCACTGATTGAATTATGATTGAATTATGCTGGACAACCTCCAATGTTCTTGTGATAAAGGCCACAATTAATTATTATATAAATTATTAAAGTAATGCTCAAAAAGGCATTGCACAATGATGTACTTTCCTTGACACTTAACATTTTGATCTCATTTTATTCTTTCTACGTTATCATATTCATTGATTGGTTTTAATAATATTTATGCCTAGGAATACACATTCTATGGTCCATACAGTATGCGGCTATTCTTTGAAAAGATTCATTGGTACACTCAATAACTAGAAAACAGAACTTATTACAGGATCTGTATAATTCAATATGCAAGAAAAATTGCAGAACACAGTAATGTGTATTGGCTCACTCTAGATGCAATTCAGTATAAGGAGTGATGGAGGAGGCCAACATCTATATTTATCAAGGGGTGAGAACACAGTGCATAAAAATCTAGGTTTTGCAATATCCTATGGGAATTTATTATTCTTTTTCATTTTCCTGTTCACTAATAAATAGTAGAAAAATATATATATATATATGAATACAAGAGCTTTTTCATATTTTACTCTAGTTTTCTTATTAGGTCTACTGATAAGTAAGACATATTTTTACATTTGTTTCATATATAATGTTGTGCATTAGTAGTACACATTCCTCTTTCTGGAGAATGCTCCAGGGTCAGGGAAACTCTTGCTAACATTATAAACGCCTGTAATAAACGGTGAGGAACAATGTGAATGTTTGGTGTAATACAGGCTTTGTAAAGGGCACCGCTTTCAATGAACCAGTAATTTTAATTTTGTGACTTGGGTGGGGCTAATGATTTAATGAGCCTGTATACTCCGCTTATGACATCACAATTTGAGTCTTTGGAGTCTCTCTTTTTAAGTTGAAATTGCCCAGAGAGTTAGCAGGAGAACTGTAGTGTTTAACATCCCAAATATACACATTATGAAGGACCATGCCTTGCAACATTCTCCTGGAAAAGCTGAGCTAGCCCTACATAATGCATATGTTAATAAAAAGGTTGGATTTCAATAAATCTCATTGATATAACTTTACATAGTGTCATCTAAGCTCTTCTCGCTTCAATGGTGGGCCATTTAAAATGCATAGTGAGTTTGGTAAGCTAAAACTCCTCCTGCTAACCTTCATTTAGTTAGTAAACCCGGTTGAATAATTCAAAGTGGAACAAGAGAAAATAGATCCCTTCCATACTTCCACATATAGTTATCACACTGGCTGGAGCCGTGCCCTCTGACCTAGACAAATACAATGAACATTAAAGGCAACAAAAAAGTACTGGTCATTTTACATAAATATGATTATACAGACATATTAATAAGAAACTGTGATTTAGCCCTGGGCAGCAAAGGGATTCTCCACTTTTGGATTTACATCTCAGTTGTAAGAATGCTGGAGTGCTTGGTATTTAAATACTTTTAAACTACAGCATATTTTGCATTTATATTTAAACCATTTAGCATAACATCTAATCATCTAACATCTTTCATCTAATATTTATCCTCTAGAAACTACGAAGAGTTGCTCCTTTGCCAGGTAATAAAATATCACAATGCATAGAGATCCAGTTTCTTTAACTTTACCTGCCCAAGATTTTGCTAATTTGCTAAATTGCTGCTAGAATCACACCTACAAGTCTCTGCCAAGCAGTTCGATCTCATCCAGCATGAAATCCATGTCTTCTCGGCTCACTTGAGGACTGATTATAATCTGACGGAAGAAGTTAACCTTATCCCGGTGAGGCTGATATCCAACCATCATACTGCCTTTCTTCATCATCCTTTCTTTAATGACGGGGGCAACCTGCGGGTTACACAAAAAAACTGCTTTCAGGAAAAAGGATTAGCGCTTCTGCAGCTACAGACAAGACTAGTCAGCAACCTCTAGAATGCAAGTGACTCTCTCTCACCTGGACACTTATGCCTGCTTAATTAATTAATTCCCCCTGCATACTTATTGCAAGCACTGAGTATATTTATTAAAACTACCAATTGTCTGGACTTTTTGGTTTGCTAACCCTTGGCTCACCCCTGACACACAGTGAAACCAAATTCTAACACACACACTCATGATAACACCATATGTTACCACCCACCATCAAACATATGCTAACCCCAAACACTAACACACACTTATGCTAATACCATACACTAACATGCACACACACTCATGCTAACACTACGTCCACCCCTGACACACACACATACTCCATCCCCGCAATGGTCACTTTATTGCTAATGTTAGCAGAAACACCTTATTTACCATACTTATTATTTGGGAACGTACAGGAAAAGTGTGTGTTCCTTTCCATTTTTTAAATTAATGTTATGATGTTTGTTTATCATCACTTACTGAGTCATGCTAAGAATTACAAGCAGAGCTGACGAGTAACATTCTTTAGAACTATTGCTCACAGAATTACACTCGGAAATATAACTAATTGCTTATTATATATTTTTCATCCACATACACTTAGATGATAATGTATTTTCCTGTAAACTAGAGCTATCTACGGTCTACTTTACTGGATGATGTAGGAGGAACACGCATACCAACTCAGGGCTGTTCCAAGTAAATGTCATAATATTAGATTTTTTTATTCACGTTGTAGGATGCGTAAATTCTAAATTGTTTTCAAGACTAAACATATGGCATATGGTATCTGCGTAATCTACCCTATGTAATCAGAGTTTAGGTGAATACTGCATATTTGGTGTTCAGTTTGCGATAAACTTTACGTAGCAATTACAACATTATATGTTATTCACAGGTTTTGTGGGTAGGAATGCCAGTGGTTTGTGCCTGGGGGAACCTGGAATGTAAGTACAACTCTGAGTTAGGCGTGCCTGAAAGTAAATGGCAGTCATTATTGTATTCCAAATACAATCTATACAACACTATTGATTAGTAAATTTAGGATGTGCTTAAAAAGAGCAAATACTTTCTATTCTTAAGAGTGTTATTATACAAATGTGCCTTGTGTGTGTAAAAAACAGATTGTTCTTAGTTAGTGAATGATTGGCAGCATCCCTGCCATCATGGAACTGCAGCTTTATGTATCTACAGGTTACCATGGTCCATGCATGCTGGCATCTGTTCTATTGTTAGATCATCTTGCCAGCATGCAGGAGCAATGCTGGTTGCATGATCAGACATTGTGATGCCACACGCCAGCAACTGTCCATTAACAAGAAATAACAAGCTAAAATTAAAATATATATTTAAGAGATGTTAAGCCATAAACGAACAGATGAGTTCATGTTGACAGCAACTACCATGGTTTTTAGCCAAAATGACTATGAGGGTCATTAAAGCTCTAACACACAACAGTGGGTAGGCACACAAGTAGTAGAAAAAAAAGATGGGGGGAAATGGAGAAAAATGTATGTCTAGATTAGGTTGCATTGGTATGGCATACTAAACCCATTTTATCACCATAAATTGACTAAAAGGGTATGATGTTTTTAAGAAACATGTTTACTTTTAGTTACTTCTATTTTTTGGTTTTGCAGTAACTTAAATAATTATGTAATATGTTGTGTTTTAGCATTTTTCACATATGTACCATTACATCAAGCTTTGCCTTAAAGTATGCATATCTTTATATTTGAACGCGTCCTTAAAATATTTAGATTCTTCTCTAGTTTGCCACACAACCTTTCAATGATTAGTAGACCCTGAAAAAAGTTGGATTGCATCTATGATTTGATTGGGGTCCAGATATCTGGTTTCTGAGGGACCTTGAAAACACACGATCACGAATAACTCGTACAAAAAATGTGGGTGGATCTTTAGCGCATATATCAAACCACTCCTCGGTATGTGTGTTGATTCCTTGGCTCCATACCATTGACTATACCTCCTGAGGAAGCCTTTGATCGGCGAAACGCGTTGAGGATTGTTTACCTTGGACTTTGTCTTTTTATTCATTTGATCTTAACTTACATATATTTTTTAAATACTTTTTAATAACTTTTTATTGCGTTCAGACAACTCTGTAAACACTTATATGGTGTAGTTGCTGACTAGTGTTTGGTAAGGGCTAAGTCCCAGATTAAATTATTTATTTATTTATCCACTTATCTGGTATTTTTTGATCAACTTATGGCACATACAACCAGTTCATTAACTATTGAAAATACATTATTTATCATACCATCCACATAAGCACTTGCACTTTACCAACATCCACACTGGAACATTGAAGAAACTTTCTTGTGGAATCCAGCAAAGCCACCTCAGGAACTTCATCAAGGGATCGGCTCCGCTCCAGGACAACAAACCAGACGAGCTTGATATCTTTCAACTAAATGTGAGTGCATTACCTCATAGCACACATACTGATTGTAAAGGTATTACCCGATCAGAAAGGAAAGTAATTCTTTTTCTCTCTTTATTCTCACTTTTTTGACACTTGGTTTCACATTCTTCACGTTTTATTCTGAGGGACCTTACCAGACTGAAAGTGTGCAAATATCTTGTTACACAGGCCATTCTTTGATTGCTTCATATTTGCCAATATTTTGGAAATTCTAAATGACCATTTACAACACACAAATACTTAATATTTATCATAAGCATACAATATGTACAAAAAAGTCAAATGAATCTAAACACCACTGCTTACATGTTAAAAAAACATACTTTATGAAAAGTAGAAGTAGATTTGAACCATTTTAACAAGCTCTTAACACTGAATATTGACATCTTTCTACCCTTTTGATTGATGCATTCAAGGTCCTTTCCTTTTTTACTGGGGTGATTAGAATTCTGTGAACTTCATTTATGGTTGCTTTGTTCTAAAGCGTGGACATTTTTTTAAAAAAAGCATTGCAAGCTAAAACAGTTAGAAACCAGAGCTAATGTCCTAATTAAAAGATCCAGTACCAAAATTACAAAAAACTAAGTAATGTAAGATATATACATTAACACTTTCAAAACTGCTTGTGCAAAAAACCAAAAAACAAATGCCGTTTTAGGGTTATAAATATGTTCAAAAACCCCAAATGGAGTCCATAAGAAGTTAGAAAGTCTATAGTATAAAGCCCCCTTGGAGGCTCTCTGGATCACCTCTAGTAATTATTTGTACTGATATAGTTGAGATTCACAGCCATGGGGATATGTCAAGGGATTATGTCAGAAAAGGAGAGTCACCACCAATATGCCCTAAAGGTCATTCCATTCATGAGATCGGGTATTATTGCTAAAACATTTGATACTGATATTATTCTAGACAAATACAACATCGCTCATGGCAACAAATCCTATGTTCTCATTAGCGTGTTTGCCCATTTATTAGTCATGCAGAAACACAGATATCCAGTAGAAACTAGTATTGAACTTTGCTCAAGGCTAAAAATGTATGTACTAACATGAATATGAAGTCATAACTTAAAGGAAAGTTAAAGCTCAGGAATGTAGGATTAACAAGGATTTTAGACCTGTTGAGGCAGAACTAACTATCAAGTTTCATGAAACAAGTGGCCTAATGCTGCTGACCTGGTCATATTTAACATACAATATCATTTAGTATTATTTATTATTATGCAAACATTACATTTTGTTCAAAGGAATTCATTAAAGCAAATATAGGCAGCAATCGACTTATTTAGAGCCGCCAGTGTGTTTCACTTAATGGTCTGGTTTTCCTCTTTACCAAATGTCTTACACATACCTTTAAACAAGCAAGACATCCACCTGTAGATGAGATGGCAGGCAGTCAGTTCAGGAGCTGTCTGGCAGCTCTTCTTACAGTACAGAAATGCTTTCTCTGGGGACCCAGCATCATTGAATATGTGGTACCTAGTTGGCAGTCTAGCCCTTTTGTCACCCCAAAAATCCAAGTATTATATTGTTATTCTGGTGACTGAAAGTATTGTTGAGGTGCCAAAGATTCTCTGGAATTGCTTCTTAAAATGCACTTATTTGGAGAGTAAATCCCTAACATTTACCTGAGCAATGTGGGAACTTTTATCTATGCATGTATTGTTTCTCTGCTGTTCACATATATCTTATGGTCTGCACCCAGTTGTGACTGTAAGGAGCCAAGTGGTCAGTAAAGTTAAGGGTTAACTCGACTAACTAGACTTAACTAATGTCATAAGCTCCTGTATGCTAACAGTCGCAAATATTCACTAAACCATGAGAGGTTGAAAGGGCCTGCAACTTTAACTTTTATGAGATTCAGGGCAAGCAAGTGTATGTGCTGACCAGAAACATGCAAATTGTATGGCAAATATCACCCTCTAACAATAAAAATACATAAATAAAAACATGAAACTGGGGTCCCACTGCGATTGCCCCCCTGTGTGCAGTAGCGAGGGTGGTAGTATAGAGCCCAAATATACACCCCCTACAATCCCATCCTCTGCTTAAGAGGATGCATGGGGTTAAATATTCAGAAGTATTCTATTGGAGGAATGAAACCCAAGCTGTGTCTCTCCCTTACCCTCATTGGGATCAGAGGGCTGAAATAAACTAAATGCCTTTTGGGACCATCCTAACTCCCCACCCCTGCCTACTGGGATTAGACCCCATATCGTGCAATTGAGTAGGTAGCGTAAAATTAAATAATCAAATAAAACACTACTTTCAAGTCTCGCAGGTGGGGATGAGGTACATCTAAGCTCTCTTTGGGTGCCACAAGGATGTGAAAATCACTGTCCACCACCTTGGCAACAAATCATCACCCAGATATCCACAAAGTCATTAATCCTCATTTCGGCTCAAGGAATGGCGATGAACTTGCATCTGCATGACTAATGAATCTGTGAGTTGCTTGCTTTTCTCAACTGGCGTGCATGTCCTGCAGGTAAATACATTTGAATGTGAGTGATTATTGGAGAGTGCCAATGGGAGTTGGCATTTTTTGCAGGTCCTGTCAGATTATTGAAATAAATATTTTTCAATTTGTGCCTCACTTAAGTTGCAGCACAGGCCCCAGTGGTCTCTAAACCACACTGCTGCACCAACCCTACCCACTTCTTATTTTTTTTGAATATTATTTTCATTAATTCACTAACTGACTGTATTTGCATTTGTAATTGGAGTTAACAAATTTGTGTCATCTCATGGATGGTTGACAGTATCATAAAATATACAGAGATAACATATGACGCTATGTCACTAGATTCGTGTTGTGAATCACAATGTTTTTATTTCATCTTTTGTCTATGACCACAAGGGTCTTCTCTGTTCCTCTGTATCAGGAAGCAGCTGAAAATGAATGAATTGCAGTAAAAAAAACTAGTAATCCCTTTGCTACTTAGAACCATGGGCATAACATATAAACAGTAAAAGGCATAATATGTATATAAGAGAACACCCATAGCTCCCATGTCAAAGCCAACAGAATCACCACTTCCAATAGGATAAAAATGTGAAGAACAAAAAATAAGTGCAATAATATATTTCAGGCCAAGGTATTAATTTTAGGATTTTGTTTATAAAACAATGTTATGTATGTGTCTATGGGTATGTTAGTATAGTTGTGACTGGTTGTGTTAGTTTGAGTATGGTTTTGTGTGGGTGTCTATGTGAGTGTACAGTGCCTCTGCGTGTTAGTTTTGAGTTCCTGAATGTGTGTGTCTAGTTGTGTTGGTGTGAGTGTCTGGGTGTGTGTTGGTGTGAGTGCCCCTATCAAGGTCAGGCTCTGGATCTCGAGTATAGGCTCATAACATCTTTAAGAATTTAACACACCTTCAGTGTGTTTCTCTCTACTGAAGGACCACACCTGGAAAACTTTGCATGACTCCTAATAGATTCCATTTACAGGAACATGTGGGAATACTTTAAAGCAAATCCTTTCATTTTCCAATCTGCACCTGAATGATTTAATGCAAATAACCATATATATCCAGATAATATGTGGACTGAGTATTTCACTTAACATGTTCTAATATATGCCACATATATGATATTTTATATATGTTGTAATACAATAAATTTAGGGCAGTTCTAATACACTAGTTATCATTTGTTAGCTGCCAGCAGGGACAACAGAACATCGAAATCTGTAAAAAGTCAAACTTTACAAATCATTCAGCTAAAGCTATTAGTCAGAGTCTTCATATGCCTTTTTATACCTGGCGCTTCCCTAAACCACTAGTATACTCATTACACGTATGAATATCCTGCCTCCTTAACTCCTGTTTTACCAAAATACAATAGAAAAACAAACAAATATAAACCACTTCCACATTCTTTACAAATATTAAACTAAACACAGACACACCTTACGTATAACATAAACAGTGTAGCAATACATGGCAGTCACAAAGAACACAGTACTTTCACATAACACTGATACAAGTGTGAACAGGCGCTAGCTAATGTAAACTCTTTCACAGTTACTGGATCATGGATCAGGTCCATGTGATTATATATATATACTATACATATATAAATATATAAATATATATATATTATATACATACATACTCACTGGTCACTTTATTAGGTACACCTGTTCAATTGCTTGTTATTAAGAAGCTACCCATTCCTGGTTGAGTTACTCTAAAATATTTTTGTATTTGGGGGAATTGAACCTCCAAAACATTGACAAAGTAGATGATAAAAATTCAGAAAGAATCCAGATCCCCAAAACAATATATAGATAAGGAACATTGTGTGAGGCTGAGAACTGTTTTTCTTGGAGTTTTAGACCTACCTAAAATATAATCATTTAGAACATAACTGCAGTAAGACATTATCTTTTTAATTTTCAAAGCTCAAGTGAATCAATTATTCAGAGTATTTGCATAATAATTTGTGGCACATTTCACAGGCGTCCCTCTTTCCCAGTGTCTGGATTCCAAACCTAAAATTCATTTTTAAAAATGCTGTTTCTGTCGCAATGCATATTCTGATTTTAGTGTTATGGAAATTAAGCTGTCAATTGCAAGAATATATTATGAGCTCTTAATACCCTGTAGTAATTTCAATCCTTTAAAACAAAATTTCACTGCTTGAACATAAAAGATGTTTACTTTCCTTATTGGAATCCAATATCAATTAGCATCTCTTGTTGACTTTATAAATGAATTGATATAAATATGGTTCTAGCATTAAAGAATATTACATTATTGTATCGCTTATAATTCAAACAGTAAATGAACAGTTTGATTACTCATGTGGTTGTTTTCTATATATTCTACATCAGAAATCCCATTCCCCCCCCAACCACAGTTTGACCAAGGCTATCCTCATGTAGGTAGTTTTAAGGGCAAAGATTTTACGAAGAAAATCATCCACCTGCCTCAAGTGTTTGTTCACGGCATTTCAATATGTACTTTCTTCCTATTACATGGCATGTCTTTCTCACAGGCTCTAGAGGAGCTGCATGGCTGGGTTTACCAAAATGACCAGACTTGACTGAGGTCACATGCCTTTTTTTGAAAAAATAACAACTGTTTTGCAAGGACATGTAAGTGCCTGCAACACTGAATTTTGTGAATTTCTGATGAGGGCATGCAAGGTCAATGGGAAATTTGCCTAAAAAGGTGCAAAATTTTCCCCTCAACCAAGCAACACACACACAAATAATATTAAAAATAACTAAATTCATGGGGAATGAGGTTAATTATGCCTCATCCTCCCATCCTTTTGCTCACAGAATTGGTGAGTTAATTTCAATTAAAGGCACTCTGGGAATATCCTTGCCCTTTCATCTACGTCTGCAAGGTAGAGAGGGGGATGAGGTCCATCCAAGAACCCTTTGGATGCCATGAAGGTGGACAGTGAAAATAATTAAAAGATTACAAAGGTGCAGGGGGGGAAACGCCATCAGCTACCTCTTCCAGCCATCCACAAAGCCATCAATTCTTATTTTCAGGCAAAAAATTACTATAAAAAATAAAATAAAAAGAAGCTGATGCAAAAGGTAAAAATACATATATATATATGTGTGTTTTTCACTTCGATATTGGGCTTTTTTTAATGAAACCGAGTTTCTTGTTGCAACTTTGATGACTCTACTGCTGGAATGTTGTACATGTTTTTTCTTACTTGCAAGCTCACAGTTTAGTGAATACACCCTCCAGATAAGTAAGGCTCAGCCAGAACAAAGACTACGCTTCCTTTAAATCCGTTGACATTTCAATTGAGAAGTGATATATATAGTTGTACATCATACAATATTCTAAAATATATAACCTTTCATTTGCCAAATCCAAACGAGCATATTTGATGTTATGTATACTATATATCATGCAAAATGATCTTTGGGCTGTCCATTGGGAACTACAAAAAATGTCTGGGGTTTGCATCATGCCTATACAAAACTGAACAGAGGTTTGGGTGTGGACCATTATTACATATGAGTCATATCAATGTGCTGCTTAATATTCCTATGTGTGTAAGGAAATATGGGAAATATGTTCCTGGTATATTCTAAACACCTAAAGATAATACATGTCTGAACTATGGTTTATACAATGTCAAAACCCCTTTTGTGCTATGTTCATATTAATTACTAAAAGGTATGGCGAAAACAAGCAAACGTTCATTCATATTTTATTAACCACTGTTCACAATGAAACCATTGGTTTAAAAGTAACTGCATTTCGATGGCCTGTGGGAAGCTTTGGGATTTAACGTCACAGTAAATACGCATCCCCTTCTCTCTCACGCAACTTTCTCTTTCTCGCTCAGAGAAGTAGGAAGAACGCATATTGGTTTGTTGAACCACTCTCAATCTGCCCCTTATGCTCAGGATTAGTAAAACATTATAATGGTGATTTTCCATGTGCTCATTATGCTGAGAACATACAACTTGCACTTCACTCATAACCTCTATGAAGGATTTAGCTTAGGTTTCTATATGCTGTTGGCATCCTCATACAGAGTATTTGTTTTAATTTTCTATGTAGGGATCACATGACCCCCAAAATTCCAGGAACACCAAACAAACCAGAACACCTATGTTGCTGATGTGAAAGAAAATAAGGAGGGATGGTGCTGTAGGCAGTGAAGGGTGGGCTTGAGATGGGGCCTTGCTCAAAGAGCTTCAGAGCTGGACAAACCTTCATCAATGGATCTCCCCAGCTGGTCCATGTTCCCCATTGCCAAAAATCAGGACTATGTCACAGAAAATCTAGCTGAAAAACATTTGGCATTTGAGTGTTCACTGTTAAATAGCTTTTTGGGGTCCACTAAATATTGTGACCTTTAATGTGCAACTGAAAGCCGGTAACTTAGGACCCAAGCAGTCTACCCCTCCCTCAAAAATATATTTAATGAGCAGTTTACAGAGATTACTTTGTATTTTGTCATGTTCCCAGTCAAAGTTAAAAATTAAGTTGATATTCTAATGAATTTCTCTTAGGACAATATGGTTAAAATAAAAATCAGACGTTTCCCAAGAACAAAAGAGTTTGTGATACATCTGGCTGCTTGGAAACAAAAAGAAATACTTATGACTTATTATGGATGGAATGTAGAATGGAGAATTCACAAACAATATCCATGTGATCAATTTGGTTTAGTGACTTAACTTTACATTCTTCTACTGGGTTTGAAAATTGGTTACTGAGACATTGGCACCCTAATATCTACCACACAAACAGGGATTTTTATGACATTGCATTCTAAATACATAGACATTAGTATGTCTTCTTTAGCATAACACGATATTTTGGAAAATGTTATGCTTCCAACTTTGTGGGAACAGTTTGGGGAAGGCCCTTTCCTATTGTAGCATAAGTGTACCCCAGTGCACAAAGCAAGGCCCATAAAGACATGGTTGGATGACTTGACTGCCCTGCACAGAGCCCTGACCTCAACCACATTGAACACCCATGGGATGAACTGAAATGGAGATTGCTAACCAGGCCTTCTCGTCCAACATCAGTGCCTGACCTCAGAAACGCTCTACTGGATAAATGGCAAAAAACATCAAAAATCTAGTGGAAAGCCTTCCTAGAAGAGTGGAAGCTATTTTAGATGCAAAGGGGGGGGCAACGACATACCAATGTCTATGCATTTAGAATGCAATGTCATAATGGTGTAATGGTCAGATTTCCCAATACTTTTGACCACATAGAGGCACGCTAAGCTGCAGTGAAGGCAGGGCTCTCTATGAAGGCGAGGGTGACAAGTGTGTGAGCTGCATTGATAATGGGGTGGATGTTAGTGTATGGTGTTAGCATGAGTGTGTGTGTCAGCATATGGTGTTAGTGTCAATGGTAAGCTGATGGTTAGTGGTGTGAGGAAGATATGCCATTCATGTGAGGATCCAGATTGGATTTACTCTTTAATGAAACCCATAAAAGAGCAGTAAGACATGACTAGAGATTCCCCTGGGGTCTTTGTAACTAGAGGCAACTGTGATAATGTCATGATGACCTCACTAGGGTCCCTATAAAATACTTAGGTCCCTATAAATATTTTTTTTTTTTGAGTTTATTTTTATTGATAATTATTATTTTTTATTTTTTTAATCATAGAACAACTATTTCCTATTCTTTTGTCTTTCTTCCCTGTGCCCTTATCATACAGTTATCAATAAGCAGGAATCAGCAGTTCTGGTTTTCTGATCATATTATGTGTGATCAGCTATGGGAGACGACCAGAAACCCCTACATACAGCCTGTATGTCTGTTTCATTGACAGAACCACTTCTCAGTGAGACCATTGACACTGCAGGATCACAATACCCTAACGTCCATCAATGTAACATTGTGTGCACTGACCCAGTGATACTCTCCCTGCTGTTGCAAAAATACTGCATTTTTGTCATTGTGACTACCTTTATTCAGGGTGCAATAGTATGTCCAAATGAAAAAAAATTAACCCAATGGAAGCTGATGTAAACAGTGTTACATATTTGTATATATTGTAAAGAACTGTAAAATGTTGGGTTAGGTTAAAGTGATTTCACATTTTAAGTGCTGTTTGGAGCATTTTAAACTAAACAACAACAAATGTTGTTGGGGAGTCATACCTTAGAGGTTGGAGATATTAATATTAATTTCCAATTTGGTTTACATTGAACATACTGCACTCTCAAAAGAAAAACACATTTTGGAAATCACACCCTTTTAGGACCATTTATGACCATGAGGGATGCAACCTAATACGAACTCCCGCAGATGCTGGTTTGGCCAACATTATGACGTTTTGCTGATGCAACATCCCTGGTACAACAGAATACATACACCTTTTTCCTCAATACCCAGAGAGTTAAAAGAGATGGAGAATGCTGTCAATGCCAAGGTTATCAGCATGCTTGAAATGCCTGAGTTCAAAAGAACATTACACAGAAATGCAAATTCCACATTTGCCTGGGAACTTCATTAAAAAAAAAATATTCACCAAGGAATCCACCAAGAATAAGAGGTCGCAGAAGTCTCTTGTCTGAGATCATATGAGGCTTAGAAAGATCCTTACAGATTTGGGTGGAATGTTATTTATAATGCATAGTGCAGTTGTTTAAATTAAATGTTTGTTTTTTTCACCATAATCACTTGGAGCCCATGGTTTAGTAAATTGAACTTGCAGAGGTGAAATATATGCTTTAGCCTTTTCTACAATCTAACATTGTAACACATATAAAAATATTGTATAGTGTTCCTTTTCCATCTCGGTTAAAATACATTTTAAAAAAAAGTGTGCTATATTCTCCAAATAGCATTATTTTTGGCAGAATTATCCCTCCTCCCATGTGTCGGGAAATGAAGGCTTTTCTGGCAACATAGCACAGTAACTGGTCACAGAATTGTGTTTCTTTTATACAGAATGCATTTCCAGCTTGGATCATAACTCTCATGTGCATTTGGCTGAACCAAGAAATCTTGTGTAAGGAAATCCAGAACTATGCCAGAAACATATAATTGCTTTTGTCTTAATAGTAAAAGCTGAAGTCAGTATTGCAAACAAGGTTAACGTCCATATATTTCATAGGTTTTAACATGCTTTCAAATGTTGATGTGGAGCTTATCTTATTATTTGTGCAATTAAAGGGACACTACAGTTGTCATATGCAAATTTCTGTTGTGTCTCTTTTGCAATTTGCCATGCAGAAGAAGTGTTCAGCCTAACATTTTATTATTATTATTATTATTTTTAATTGTTTTATATAGTGTCATCATATTCTGTAGCGCTGTACAACAGGCAGACAGGACATAACAGGTAGTATATAACATAACAATTTGACTTGCAGGTAGGGGGGGGCCTGCTCAAATGAGTTTACAATCTAGCGGGAGTTATGGTGTATTATGCAAAAGGTAACAGTGCCGTTGTTAGGGATGGACCAGCCACACGTGTATATGTATTGCAGAGAGAGGGACTAGGGGATGTGAGCTAAAGGAACAAGGGAGGGCGTTAATGTATAATGTTAAAAAGGTTTTGTACCGTGTTAGCCGTTGAGAAAACAGGAGAAAAGTATAGTTAAAATGATACCATTTATTGGCTAACTGAGAGTTTAATTGCGAGCTTTCGAGACCAAGTTGTTAGGTCCCTTCCTCAGGCATTAATGAAGCTAAAACAGACTTTTCTAAATGTGCTTTTGTATTTAGAAAAGTCTGTGTTAGCTTCATTAATGTATAATGTTGTAAGCGTCCTTAAAGACTTAAGGGTTCTTAAGGGATTTTTTGAAGGACCAAAGGCAAGGGAAAGACGGATAGGCCGGGGAAAGGCATTCCAGAGGACAGCCCTTGAGAAATCTGGTATGCGTGCATGAGAGCTAGAAATCAGAGGAGAGGAAAGATGGAGATCATTGGATGAGTGGATAGATGTAAGGGCTTTGAAAGACAGGTTTTTTAAATTTACCCTAAAGTGCACAAGCAGCCAGTGAAAAGACTGATTGCGGGGTAAAGCGATGGGAGAGGAAGTCTGGCAGCAGCATTCATAGTGAATTATAGAGACGGGTAAGGGAGAGACCAGCTAGGACCGTGTTACAATAATCAAGGTGGGAGATAATGAGGGCAAAAGCCTTAGTGGCATCTTGTGTAAGGAAGGGATGGATACGGGCAATGTTTATAAGATGACACAGCAGCTTTTAGAGACAGACTCCTTGTACATGATATACGTATCCCTCAGTGCTGGCTCAGTTAATGCCACAGACCACGATCTGTCCAGACCTTGGCAAGTGCTCCCAATGGGCAAGAATCGTCACCCCACAGAGGAGGGAAGTTAAGTGCTTTAACATAACTATAATTTTAGTAATTGCTTTTAAATGTCTTTTTTCCTCATTTTTAAGAATGTATATTAAAGTGCACACAGAGTACTCTAATATGCTTTCTTCTTTAGTGGGGTTGTCTCTTTTATTTTATTCTATTTTAACAAAAGAAATGCTCAGTGTTTGCAGCTTTTTGAGTGTTTGTCTTTGTATCCCTTCTGAAATTTGGAAAATAATAACACGCGTTAAATCCCTGTTCTGATCAACTGCCGGCACTCACACAGTTAAAGGTGTATTACATCTAAAAGCTTGAACTTAAAATTCTTCTTAAAATGTGCATTACGTAACTATATCCTTAAGTCAACACATACGTCACTGTAGTGATCATTATCTTGTAGTTAAAATAACCCTTGGTTGGGGGAATCCATGAGTTCACGCTGACACTGTAATTCTACCGAGTGCAACTTGGGTCAAACACACACACTTAAAACATAAATGCCTGTATTTAATCTATAGACCACATTGCATTTACCTTAAAAAAAGGTAACTGGATAATTTCTGCTTAAACTGACAGGATCAAACTGCTATGTCCTTAACTCTAACACATGGAAAACATTGGTGCTCCGTTTTCTTCTCTTTCATGCACTGATTAGGAGGGAAAGCTCATGTTTCACTGTGATGATTTATTAAGAAGGTCCAGGTAGCTTTAATACTAAGTTGAGTTTCCCAGATGTTCACTCACTCTGTTTTTGAGATTAAATAAAGAAATCACTGCTCAAAAATATGAAGTCATGACCCAAATATGATTTCTTATATTTATTATGGTAAACCAAACTCTGTTAAATGATGAGTAAAATTCACACACATTAGACCGCTTCCAATCTATATTTACCTATTTAAAGCCTATATAAATTTACACTAATATATATATTATATATACATATATACATACATAAATATATACATGTGTATATGCTGCTATACAATATTAAGGGTTTATTTAAGTTTATAAATGTATGTCTCAAAATATTTTTTTTTTCTTAATGTATGTAGTGATGAGTGATGTAATACATATCCCAGTTTATAAAGAATGAGGGACAAAATATGGTCATCCAATAGATTTTTAACTATTCCTATTTATGAGAGAAAGTCAATGTCCCATAATTTCTCAATTAGTATTCAGTTGGGATCCCACATTCAGTAGGAATTGCTAAGTCTTTATAATTGTTTAGGAAGAATGCTAAAACCTCTAATGCACTTTGTTTTTATTTCCTGGGATCCTAAAGTGAAACCATCATTGAAATTATACTACAAGCCCAAGTGGGAAGTTTTTTTTACTCTTCAGTGCTCTTTGTGAATTGTTTTAAAGGCTTGTTCACAAAGGTAGTGCTTTGAATTATTACAACCATCTACTTTACTCAAAGGTAGATGGCAGTACTTCAAACGGTTGCCACATGAGCGTTACCAGGGCTTATAACTTCCATGAATTCTAGAGTTACCAGAGTTTATAAGGGGGATCAGAACCAGTAGTTCAATGGGACAGTTCCCAAAATGTATGGTGTTATCAAAAACATATTCATGCAAGGAGTTAAAAGATACACTCAAGCCATTACTTGCACTTTAATATAGATCTAGAGAGATCCAACTATATTAACTTGGTGTCCCTTTTGTAAATGCATATACCCTTTTGTAAATGCATATACATACAGAGGACCCTGGACTTTGCCTGTTCAGCCCAACAAATCTCCCTGCATGTGATATACATCTGCCCCAATCAGCCCAAACGCTGGCTCAGTGAATGATGAGGGTGAGCAATGCTCTATAGTAAATTTAAGATAAATTAATTGAAGAAGCCAACAGTGGCAAAATCTGTCAGACCATGGAGGAGGATGGCAGCTTGAGTTTCTACCTCAACTCCACACTTAGACTAAACATAGACTGAAGACGGGGAAAGATTATATTACTTGAGATGAAAAGTATATTTTTAATCTCGTATTTTTCTTTTACTGTCTATGGGGATAATCTCCATTCGGTTCCTTGTAATAATTTCAAGTTAATATGTCCTTCCTTCTAACGCAAAATATCTAAATGTTCAACTTTCCCATGTGTCGCAAAACTCAGTAATGACACGTGAAAACAAAAACATAGGCATATGCAAGTCACATATAATAAATAACCTGTCTTTAGTCTGTTTGAAAACCTTTTTCATGTCTCATTGTATAGCTTTTGTCAGTTTACATACAAAGTATTGTATTAGATTTCATCGCCATCTAGTGAAAACACCTGTACACTGCATGCGACTTGTATCACATTTTATTATCAATTTTACCATAATATATGGCATTATATGTATGACATAGGATTTTGTTTGCTAGGATTTGATAGGGTGAGTTCAGCTTTACCAACTAAATTCAAATGCCTGGAAGTTGGCTAAAATGGAAGTTTGAAAGAGTGCCAATCTTGCACAAGTTGGACAAATACCCATCTCATAAATTCACTAAGGCCTGCAGGAAAGCAAGCAATTCAGAGATTAATTAACCTGTTGGTTGCAAATGCAAGTTGGCACTCGCTGTCCATCACATATAAGGTAATAGTTCTTTTGAGACTCAGCTCCTTAATGTATAGACCCAAATGTATTTCCATTTCAAGACTTTCCATTGATTTTGAAGTAATACTGCTGCAGTGTTGGTAAGGACAATGGATATTAGACTTGTGCATTCGTATTTGGGTGAACATGAAAACGAACACGAATGGTGCATTTCCGTTGTTCAGCCCGAATACCGAACATACCAACATGGCGGTGGCAAAGTGTATACGAAGACAAAGACACACAACACGAAGAATCTTCGTGTTCGTCTTCGTTTACTAATCTCCCTGGTCCCTTCCCCATCTAGCCTACCTTATCTACACAGCATAGCAGGGGTTAACTAGAGCGGAAATCCATAGGTTCGCCATCAGGAGTTAAAGGGCCGTGCGAACGACTCTATTGGCCGCCTGCAGGGGCCTCCTCTGGCATCAGCCAATCCTCTGGACCAATAACTTTTATTTGTAATAAAATTAAAAATCAAAGGTATTGAATGCCAGATGGCACAGGGCACAATCCAACAGTCCCTCAGCTGGGTGGTAGTTACTTCTAACATGTTTCATCCAAAGTGCTGAACTAAGTCATAGGTACCGAGATGAGGCTCGTTTCGACAATATTCTCTACCTCAAGTATAAATTAATATGTGCGTGCTATCTTATACACTGTCAAAGTAAAGCATGTTTTCATATGTCTATGTCATTCATTTATAATATTTTCCTGAATGTACGCTGGCTATTTTGTACTGTATGCCAAAAGTCATGTAATGTTGGATGCAATGCTCTTCTGCAAATAAAAAACTTTTCTCAAAAAAATAAGGTTGCCAACCATTAATGGTTAATAAAGCTTTGAAGTTCTTAGGACAGAACATCTTCCAAAATGAATGCCAAAGCTTTACAAAAACCAAAGATTTACAAAAAAAGAAGCACTGATTTCTCTTGGGGTCAGACAACACAAATTAATAATAGAAGTGCACAGTTTTTCCCCCCTAGCCAATATTAGTAATAGCTGTCAAAAAATGTAATTACAGATTAAACCCAATTAACATTTATTTAAGAAGAAACGAATTGCTTGCTCTTTAATGTAAGAGTTCACAGTGAACGTTATCTAAAAATCTCAGGATACACAAAAATTACTTATTTCTGTCTTCAGTTTTTTTACTGACTCTTTCTGGTACTCTTCAGGTTCTTTTAGTTGGAATAGAGTAAATAACAGATATGCTTGAGTTCTGTTATCTACAAAAAAATAAAGTACTATGTATCTCAAATCAAAAAATCCAATCTAAACCGCTACGTTTATTTCTTCAGAGCTCCTCAGGCAAAACAATTTAACTTCAAAACAGCCCATTATTTTCGAAAGAATATGTAGTACCCAAACTGTTAGATATAGTATTTTCTACTGAACCATAATATAGTGAGATTTTTAATGTGTTTTGAGTAGTATAAGATTTAAAAGACAGACATTTACCGGGCAAGAAAAGCGACTTTAAATCCAGCCATAAAATGCACATCCTTTTTAGTGGTTCCACAAGGAAGACACTTAAGTCATATCACTCCATCGAAAATAATCTGTTTAGCACATTCCCACCCATTATAAAAATCAATACATTTATTTATACAAAAATATATAGCTAAACATTAATGTTTTTTCGTGAAACAACATATTTTGCAATTTTTAAAAAATTGGATTTGGGTTACATTTAAGCAGACTCTTCATAAATCGGCTAAACTCATTCAACTGGCACAGCACTGCCCTGATGATGTCCATATTCCAATTTCACTACGTCTGGTGAGGCTGAATTTACGGTATTGCGCATGCATAATGTCATATTATTTATGTTTTACAGGTGACATACGACTGCATACATAAGTCCTTCCACCTGCTTCCTGTAATGTATATTCTATCAAGGTTTGGAATAATTTATGTACACATTAGCAAATGATAGACAATGCTCGGTTCTATTTTTTACCAGTTATAATTATCCTCTAGATTCTATTAAAAAAATGTAAAAATAGTTATATGTTAATCTATTTAAGATATGTAAAATAAGGATTTGGAACAACCAATCAAATCATCCAAATGGGAAACCGTGAATTTGAGATTATTAATGTATTTGCATAATATCCACATTTATTTTTACCCAGCAGATGGACAGAAAGTAAAAAAAAAAAATCAGCAAATTCCACAATGTTTCGGCAGACAGTCTGTGAATGACTACACACATGGAATATTAATAAAATCTCACAAAAATGAAGCAACTATAAACCAAGCTTGTATCCGCTGTAAAACAGTCTTTTTAGTCCTTAACAGCGTTTAGTACACCAAATGACACAGATAATCACATTTTTTGCAAAGGGAACAGGTTGGAGAAGAGCCTCTCATTACAAATCCCACAACATTTCAGGTGCCCAAATTGGGACACTTCTGTTGGGGGGTGTGAGTAGAGGTGTGGAATGGGGCTGGGGGTGGTGAGAGGGCAAAGCCAGAGGTGTGACCATCTGCCCACCTTACCAGAAGAGCCCCCTTGAAGAACTCATCTTAGATATTACAGCAACCTGGGCCGGTCAGATGAGATCAGTGGATATCCCCAACTGGCCCATGCTCCCCACTGCCTTCAAAAGCTATCCAGGACAATTGGGGGGAGCCATTCCATTAACATTGACTACCTTCTTCTGAGGCACAGCTAAAAAAATGATGTGCCCCAATTACTACTGGTGAACTTGCTGAGACTGGAGGCTGGCAGCCAATGACATCAGAGAAAAGTTTAACTACCAATTTACCCCAAACACCCCTCAACATGAACATGAAGATTATGTACATTAAATAGATCACTAAATGTCATATAATTACAACACGTCATCATGAAATACAATTTGTATTTGGTTATACCGTATTAAATGAATAATACAAAACATTAGTATTTGTGTTACATTTTGGATATTTTACTTCATTAATTCTATGATTTCCTTGCAAAGTATGAAAGCAAACTGACATATGGTTTATAGGACATATATTTCTTTATTGGACTTCAAAAGAAAGTGATTTTCGCTGTTAAATACGAGCTTGCATCCGATCTTATTTACCACATGGGGGAGCCTGAAACTTTGAGCAACGACAGATGCTCTACTAAGGTCTGCAGCAAATATCTTTTTTTAAGTCAGTACAGTAATAACAAAAAAAAAAACGTTAAAATTACCGTAGGAGAAAAGTTAAATCAAATCAATTAAAGAGATTGTACTCACTTGATGGAGTTTCTGCCAATACTCTGGTCCTTTTTGCATGTTCCTAAGACTCGGTGGAATGTACCAAAAACAGATGTTCGCATATTCCGGCTGATGAAAAGAAAAATCGTAAACATTCATTTAAAAGCTATAATTAGCATTTTTCAGAAGTTAAAACAGGAATATTTCTGGAAACAGACTTCAAACATAGATTGCTTTCAAATTCAATCCCAACTCTGGATGATAACTAATCATTTCTTTTTCTACATGGATTAGATGCAAATTGTTTTGCTTTTTTTTTTTTATATTATGTTTTTCACCTTAGCACAATAGCTCTGCAAATAAGAAAAGTTACAAACTATTACATTGTCTTGTATTTGTTTTGAATTTGTCAGATTATTTTCAGCCTTCTTCAGGAATACAGGTACAATATATGATAGAATATAGAAAAATAGAGAAAAATAAATACCCCAAATAAATGTACATCTATAATATATTTAATTTATCTGGTTATTCTGAGAATGCATATGCCCTAGACATACACTCCCATGACCTCATCAGCTACAAGCCAGCCTGTGCTTTTAGCTGAGACATTTTCTTTGATGCACACTGTAGATCCCTAGAAAATAAATTATTTTTTCTTTTGGGGAATACATCTAAGGATTAAGTCGAATGTCAGAAACATTCTCAAAAATATAAACATTTGTGAGAAAGGATTCTTCTAAGAACTTCATTAGTCCTTTTGTGATGTATTTCTTTATTTTGTTATCTTTTATACAATTACATGTAACGATCATACTAAGGGCAGTCGTCTGTAATATATAAAGCTATGGAGGATTTGGGTGGGCCAGGTTAATAAAGATAAGTTGTGCCAGTAACTCTATGATGTCTCATGGCTGAATATGGCAAACAAGTGCATCCTATGGACTTTGACAATGGCACTGTTTCTGAAAACTGAACAAGATAGGAGGAGCTCATGGAGCCAAGTTTTTCAGGACTTGAAGCTGACACATGGACAGAGAACCAAAAAGCTGCCCAGTTCCTAATATTTATCAGGGACAAAGAAAGGGATATCTGTAGATCATGGACTGCAATCTCTGCTAAAGGTATGCAAAACAGTGTTTGTAAAGTTTAACAGATACTAAAATCCTGAGAAAAATGCAGAGAAACCGATTGTATGAAAGAAATTAAGGCTTTACATAGTCAATAAGTGAATGGGTCACAAACTATACCAAATAGCAAAAGAGGGTGCATTTATGATGCTATGGTAAAGGACAGGATTTTAATGAGATCTCATTCCAAAGAAATGCAGAAGAAATTACTGTTGGAAAATAATCCCACCAGAAACACTGTAATTTTTAGTCAGAGCAGATGGAAGTGCTACACAGCAACACTGGGGAGTTACATGGGGTGCAAAAACAAAATGGAGGCTACTAACAAATGGCGGCTCAAGGCAGCACTCAGAGAAATGCACACACGCAGAATTACACGGAGCAAAGAATAGACAGAAGTGTGTTGAAAGGAAAAGATATAACCATTTTTCTAGAATGTGCAGATCAAGCTCTGCCAGCTGTAGGAAAGTTGTAAACCATTTAGAATAGGATGGAGAGCAAAGCGACGGGGAATATAATGACAGCTCTGTCATAGATATGGTAAATAAAACAAATAAAGAACCAGGTGAAGTATATGCAGAAATACTACTGGATGAAGAGAAAGTACTAATTTCAGTCAAACTTGACACGGGTGCACAAGTGTTCGGCATACCTGCAAAACTATACTACAGTATTCTAGCAAATACGTGTAAACTGGTTAAAACTGGATTAGCAAAGTTGTGTGCTATGGTGGTGACAGTGTGGAAGTCCTGGATAAATGCTCATTGAAAAAAACACAAAAGTCAAGCATGAACTAGAACATATGAAAAATAGTGCTTGAAAATGTGGATAGGCTGAGTGGGTGAGCTCTATGGTTGCAGTAGAAAAAGAAAATTCTGATTGTCTCCACAGATAGAGCCAAGGGGTTTAAACAAAGAAACTATGCATGGACATTACAGTCTGCCAACTCTAGATGATATATAAATTGAAAAATATTTCAGTGTACCAGATGCACAATCGGGGTATTGGCAACTTAAACTGCATTATTTCTTTAAAGAAAATTTAATTCACCATTTGGAAGATGGTGTTTCATATGAGTGCCACTTGGCATTGTATCGGCACAGGTATTTTTTCTAAAAAAAAAAGGCTTGCAAAGTCATATTAAATGGTTAAATGGTTAAATGGTGTTGATGTGATCACAGATGTGATCACAGATAATCTTCTTGTCTATGGATCTACACATGCAGATTAAGACCATAATTTATGTTCACTTCTGGAGCGTTATCATGCGAGAAACATAAAGTTAGACCCGTTTAAAATGCAAATTGGCGTCATTAAATATTTTAGTCATCTACTGATGCTCAATTGTTTAAAAGCGGATGCAGAGAAAATATCAGCAACATAGCAGTTGGCACCCCCTGTTTCTAAAAAAAAGATATGAAAACCCTCTTGGCCACTTATTAACTACGTAGCAAAATTTGTTCCTGGCATCGGAGATGTCACTGCTGTAAGTGCCTTATTGTTCCTTAAAAAGATTAAGAATACAATATGTTGCTCCTACTAAGGAAGTCACCATACAAGCTGATGTTTCAGAGTCCGGTTAAGGTGATGTACTAACGAAGTAGGGCAAGCCTGTTTCTTATGTATCCAGGACAACGGCTCCTACACAACACAGCTATGCACAAATCGAGAAAGAAACTGTGGCAATTGTGATAGGACATGATTTAAAGGTTATTTGTGTGCCGGGAAAAGAAATACTAGTGGCTCTAGAACTTTTTAAGCCTGTTAGAGACAAACAGGGAGAAAACGATTGGGAAACCATGTACATTTCTATTTAGAAACCATGACCCATCACAGATGAAAAACTATAAATAATCATAGCGACAGAAAGGCAAAATTATAAGGCAAGAATGGCCACACACAAAAAGTATAGTAAGTGGAGATTTAAAACCTTTTTGGAATGTGCGACGAGTACTACCAGTGGTTGAAGGAATTGTGTTGCAAGGCACATTGTAATTCCATTACAGAAAAGAAATGCTAGGTGAAATACATATGGGTCCTTTTGGAATAACTTTGTGTAAGAGACGTGCTCATGATCACAAAAAAACATGTTTCAAAAAAGCATCACCAATGAGAGCTGCTAAAATACCGCAACAATCCAATAGATGGATTGGCGTCACCAGCAGAACTGCTAATGAGTAGATGTTTGAAATCTGTTTTGCCACCAATATCTGTTCTTCTTGATGCCAAAGTGCAGAATCCAATTTATGTGCACCAGAAACTGAAATATTTCAAAAAGAAGAAAGAAGTACTTTTATGACCGGGGATCAAAGCCACTAAGTCCCGTTGCAGTTGGAGATGGTGTAAGATCCTCATGGAAGGTGGAAATCTACAGTAGTTTCTAAAATAGCCAATTTTCCATGCTCAAACCTGTTGTGCACTGCGACTAGAGCAAAATATCGATCTAACTGAATACATCTACAAGTTGAAATGAGTACGCACACAAGACACACGTGCGTTGAAGACTCAGAATATACATCACAACCTAAAAAAAGGACATTGCAAGAGAAAACCAAATTTCAACTGCAAAATCAAATGCAGCACAAGATGTTCTGAGCAGGATTTACAGGAACAATCTTCAGAAGGCACAAGTCCAGTTCAGCTCCAAAGATATGGACATAGAGTCAAGCCAAAATATTGGAATGATTATGTCACTACATGAGTCATGTACTGTATTATTGTGACATTATACAGTATTTGTATATCAAATGTTTTTATATATTTTTAAATCTTTTTGTGGTTATTTACAATGTTTTACTTACTTTTCTTACAGAGAGAGAGATGTAATGATTATAACATACTGTCTGTGCTGCAGTAACTGTATTCCTCCACTAGGGGCAGTCATCTGCGATATATAAAGCTATGGAGGGTTTAGGTGGGCCAGTTTAATAAAGGTAAATTGCGTCAGTAACTTAGTGATGTCTACATACACATACATCTGCAAAAATACTTTCATCATATGCAAATAAATGTTTAAGATTATTTTCTTCTTGATTTTTTTCTTACCTCCCACAGAAGCTCAAACCCATTCCTTTTCTTAATTTCATTTGTTAGATATCTAAAAAAAAACAGTTTAAGAAAAGAATACAGATTATGGTAATGTTTTTAACTAACATAATACAAATGTAAAAAGTTGAATGAAGCAGTGTACAGCAGCATTTAAAGACATCTACACGGACACAGAATAACCCAACAATGCTTCATTTTCGCTTTGAACAAAAAATATGGGCTAATATAATTTTTTCACATTATTTGTGACCTGAATATGTCTACACTGCCCTGGACTTTTACATACTCTATATACAAGGGACAATATAATGTAAAAAAATTATTTTAGAGGGTATTTCATGATAAAAATTAAGTTATTTGGGATTACTCATTACTCATTTTGTGTATGTGGAGAGCAAATTCTTCCCTTTAAAAAGTATTTGTATATAAGAAAATGGGTTGTCTCTAAATGTACACCAGGATCGAAACATATGTATAAAGGTATTCTTGTGAATATGCATCTCCGGCCAACTGTATACCATATTTAGTTCTGATACTGCGGAAAAGAATCATCAAAATATGTTTTTGTTAACGCCAACAATCTTGAAAGTTGGGCCTAATACTGAAAGTTGGTTAAAGGGGCTATCTCATGGAAAAATCTATATTTTGTACGTTAACCCCTTAATGACAAAGCTAAAAATGCATTGTTTTCAATGGGTTTAGGGACCACCCATTGTCCTTGTGCATAATAATGTAGTTTTTCATTAAACAATTAGCATTGTAGTTTTGCTTTTGCATACATGAATAATAATATCCCACTTTTAATATGCAGTGTAAGTCTGGGAACATGTTCTTAAAACAGACATTATGGAAATTAAAAACGTGCAAAGTAGAATGGAACACCTTAGTTATTAAAAAAAAGGCTAGAAGAGTTGCATTTGTCTTAGATGTAATATGATAACATTATACAAATACATACAGGGAAAAGTCAAACCATGCACTTATGATCTGCTCATTACTATGACAGTGGCCAGCAAAAACGGCTCTTTACAGTAAGAACAATAAAACTGTGGAATTCACTACCTACAGAGGATATGCTATCAAATCGATGCCTTAAAAAAAGTGTGGATATTTTTTTTTAACACAGGAGAAACAGTGATCACAATCCAAAATGTCTTGCCACTGATTGGCAGTACAGTTCTTCCAATAAAATCAATGGGAGTATTCCTGTCATTGATTGTTAGCGTAAGCAGCCAATCAGTGGCAGGAAAGTGCTCCAATTAAAGTCAATGGAAAGACTTTACAAGTGCGCACTGAGGTCTAAACATGCAGCGTTCAGCAGAGCCAGTGCTGGATCTAAAAGGAGATGAGTACATCGCATGCAGGGCGGTGAATTTGCCCAGTAAGATGGTTCCTCTGGTGATTAAAACCAAAGCAATAGTATTGTCTACCACAAGACACTGCTTTTCACTAGTAGGTTGAGCTAAGATAGAAGAGCTGGAACCCAAGCATGGTAAATATGTATGTTTAAATCAATATTCTTATGTAATAATTAGAATTATAAAATAAATATATATTGTTAATGTAATGCAAAATGCTGGAAATTTGCATTAAAGTAGGTTAGGAAGTGCTACTGTAATTAGCTTTTTTTCCTTTCGTAATACTGCTTGTAAAATCAATAACCTGATGCTACTGATCTCATAGTTGATAAATGAAGTATAGCCAAATCTAAGTCTCATAAGGTTGGATCTGAATTCAAGGAAGCGAGATGTTATCTCCCTTTAGACATAGCTTGGCAATTTTTCTACACCAAACAAAAATGCTACAAGTGAAAACATCATACACATTTATTGCACTTTGTGAACTAGCGGCTGTATTTTTCACACTGAAATAATCGTTTTTATTAGCAAACAGATAAATATCTCAATGTCTTCAGTTCAATCTACTCCAACATAAAACTGAACTTGTGTAGTGCTTGGAAGGGGTTAATGTGTTATCTGCACTGAAATTAAACTTAATTGGTTTTCAACATTTAGTCTATCAATTAAAAAAAGGAATACCTAAGTCTGAGTGGCAGAAGCATTTGTGTTAATGATCTGACATTTGAATGCAATGCAAGCCGAACAAAAATGTCATGAGTCAAAGTGCTCTATACAGAAACTGATGCTTAAAAGAGAAGTGACACTTTTGTGAGGTAGAAATATAGTACGTGTATATTGAAAGAGATACAAAATCTAGTTTAAAGGTTCACATAATTCTGTACATCACGAGCATATTCTCCTTCATTATGTTAATTTGGACTAATAATTAAAAAAAAGATAGGCATTCAACATTTTTACAATTAGAGATTCTATTGATTGCCTTGCCATGGGAGCTTTTACGAACAGTCTGGAAGCAGGACTGTGTTTAATAATATTGAGGCCCTGGTAAGTCTCCTCTAGTGGGCTGCTGGTCCCTGGCCCAGTTAAACATTCTCCAGAGCCCCTTTCACCCAAGTTGTAGTGCAATGGATATGGAGGTCTCTGTAGTTGCTGGCACAGACCTCTCCAACAAAGATTCCTCCTTCACAGTGGGTGCGCCACCTGATGCCGAACTCCGGTATATGATGTCATATCCCAAGTTTGCAACTGCAGGTGATGCACTGAATATAAAGGAGAAACTGCTAAATCAAAGGTCTTTATTGTCATATGCACCGACTGCCATTGCTTCAAGCTGAATTCTACCACCAGACCCTGGTGGCTCTCATGGTAACCAAAGCCTAGTTCTAGGGCAGATGTCCTTTTGCCCCTTGTTAAATAATGTATACAGCCTCATTCTTATACTAGCAATCCTCATTTCAGTGGATACATGCAAAAAAGAACTTTTACATATAACAGATCCAGTTAAATGTCCCTTATAGCATTAAAATCAAAACTGCCTAATGACTCGAATCTGACATACTCATACTTTCATCAGGATGACATGATTGCATCAGTCAGTTAAAAAAAAGAAAAGAAATCATTGAAAACTTTAACACCTCTGGTCCCTGGCAATGGCAAAGAACTGGCCCTGAGTTATAAGGTCAGTAGACTAGCTATGAAAGCCAAATCTATTTTCAGATACTGAGGCATATTATCTTTGTAACTTTCAAGTTAGCAACAAAATATATCAGAGAGATCAGAGCAGTCAGGCTTAGAAAAACAGCTGAATTGGGGTATTAAATGCAACAGGATGAAGGAACACTGCAGGGCTTATATAACATAATTATATATAATAGACATGATGCCTAAAGTTGCACTTGCGGCATAATATGCAAAAACAGAATTACCCGTCTTTATACATATCGATGTTGAGGCTGAAATACAGCAGCTTCCTCGGCTGTCAGAGAGGAGAGTTCCTCTCTGACAGCCGGAGGATGTATGCACGATAGACATAGACAACCCCCGTTGCTAACCGCACCTCCTTCCGGCTGCAGCGGAAGTTGCCTACGAGAATCGCGTAGACGTCTACCCGCTGCCCCGACTACACACCAGGAAGTCAGAAGCACCGGTACGTTTGGGGGGGGGTTAAATGAAGGCCATAAGGCATTTCTGTAGGCAGAGTGCTCTATGATAACCCCCTTAATGCCACTCTGCCCCATAATATGCCTTTTAACCCCTAAATGCCAGAGTGGCATATAGGGGTATAATGCATTTCAGGAGGCAGTGTGGCACATAGGGGGTCAAAAGGCATATCATGGGGCACAGTGGCATTTAGAGGATTAAAAGGCATATCATGGGGCACAGTGGCATAAAGGGGTATAAGGGATTTCTGGGGCAGAGTTGCAAGCCTGGGGGCATATGTGCATAACTGGGGGCCAGGTTGGAAAATAAAAGGAAATAAAAACAAAATATTTTTCTCAATCATAGCGTACATAGTTTACATAAATTAACATTTACTGGTAAAACTTTATTCCTATAGGGTCATCTTGTATTCAGGCTTTTTCTTTTTTCTTCCTAAATTAATATTCAGATTTTGGGGGGTCGTCTTATAATCGAGCAAATACTGTATTATAATCCTCAAATTATGGGCCACCCCTATTAACCCTATAAAGAATGAGATGTGGCCCTTTACTTAAAACTTTAATAGTGGCATAACTACAGGGGTTGCAGTGGTTGTATGCATGTATTTATGTGAGCATGGATGTGTAATTATGTGTGATAATGGATGTGTAATTGTGTGTGTGAGCATGGATGTATAATTGTGTGTGAGCATGGATGTGTAAGTGTGTGAGCATGGATGTATAAGTGTGTGAGCATTGATGTATAAGTGTGTGAGTGTGTATGTGAGTATGGGTAATTGTGTTTGGGGGCAATGATGGGACAGACCATCTGTTGAAGTTGGAGGTCCTGGGGCAATTTTTGCACCACTGCCCTGAGGTTTCTAGTTAAGACATACTTATGTATGTATTTATTAATTATTTCAGATTTCATCCCTTTCCAATAGCAAGAAGACATTTGAAGGTTCACGCATCATTAAGTGTGCATGCTTTATAGACCTGTAAATAGATTACACTTTTTGTGAGCTGACAGTACTAAGATGCTACTTTTCGCTTTGTGAGATCACAGTTATGTATTTAAGTGTGTTTCACCTCAATGTTATGTTCTATAAAATCTCTGGAGTCCATAGAAAAGAAATACAATTGCCTGCTGCCTTAATGGAGATGAAGCCTAAGAAAAAGTGTTTTCAACAGTACAGCAATGGCCACATTCCATTTAAAGGCCACATGTTTTTAATGCATTTAGATCTTGAGAAATCTCTCCCATTGTAATTTTTTTAATGAAATTCTTTTCCCATTTCAATTTAGCTGTGACATGCTACTTGTTATAATGCATTTTGTCAATATTCAGTAGAACGTCAAAATCGAAACAGGTGTTCCTTTGGAGTTATGCATCCCCCCCCCCTACATTTAGTAAATATTGAAACCAATAATGGAAGCTCGTATTTCCAACACATCAAGCTGACATCTCTTTATCAAGTAGCGCTGTGGACCCTTGCAAAAATAAAGAATCATTAAGGCATGTATTGTTGTATCCTTGGCTAATTAATTTTCATGTACATTTTTACTGACAGTATTATAGCTAATCATACAAAGTTGGTGCTGCCACACTAACCTCGCAAAAGGAAACATTGGCCTCTCTCCCTGACAGCTGCTCGCGTCTATAAACACTAAGCTGTATGCTTGAATATTAATTCAAAATAAACGGTATAAAATACTATTACAAAGTATTTACAAGGACTATAAACTCACCATGCTTCTGCACATGCATGAATATCCTCGATGTTTTCAATTAATAAACCGAATTATATTTTACTCCATAATTTTTTTAATTGACTATGTTTCCAGCACAATCAACGTGGAACCAATTAGTTAAATACATTAGATGTCTTGTGTTGAAATTCCTTACCTTGATAATGCAAGTGCACGGTTTACCCTCTCTTCAAGTCCCATGGTCCCTAATGCTTTCCACATCATCCAGAACTTGAACGCATCCGCTCGCCTACTGCACTGAATAGATTTGTCCCCTGTGTCATATCTCACATCATAGAATTTATCTTGCTGGAAGAGATAGGAAGCTTCTGCTGAATGGCATTTTTTAAGCAGACCCTGCAAAATATGTTTAAGTAGATACATTTAGAGCATAATTATACTGACAGTTAAGTCATTGATGTTTGTGTTTAAAAAAGATTACATTATTATTATATGTGCTTTGGTAAATCAAACTTTTATTAGTAAAGTTTATACGATCATAAAAAAAAATCCTTTTAGCCACTTCTTCAAAGCGAAAAATAAATAGAAATAATGTTCACTTGCCAGTAAGTGGAAAATGGGTCACAAACTAAAAAGTGTGGTAAAGTTAATGGAACTCTACACGATTTGTTAATTTAAACAAGGCAGTGAATCTAAGAGTGAAGGGTAATCAATGCATGAGCTCCTTCCTCATTGTGCCTTGTTACATACTAAATAAAACTCACTAATGAGGAATATAAGAAGCCAGAACACTCATCCTATGCTTATATATTATCATAGTTACATAGTTAATTAGGTTGAAAAAAGTTCCTCCATTCCACAAACCCGTTCAGTTGATCCAGGAGATCTTACCAATGACTTATTAAGAGGGAAAATTATGTTCTGATACCTTAAACCCATTAGCCTTTTAATATATGCCAGAATCTTGCTTGCCTTAGACTAGGCTGCCTGAGATTGTGCCAGAGCCGGCCTTAGGTGTTCCGGTGCCCTGTGCGAACTACTCCTCTGGTGCCCCCCCCTCACTACCCCCCCTGTCCCTTCAAACTACCCCCCCTGCGCCTTCAAACTACCCCCCCTGCGCCTTCAAACTACCCCCCTATGCCCCTTCAAACTACTCCCCTCTGCCCCTTCAAACTACCCCCCCTGCCCCTTCAAACTACCCCCCCCTGCCCCTTCAAACTACCCCCCCTTGCCCCTTCAAACTACCCCCCCCTGCCCCTTCAAACTACCCCCCCTGCCCCTTCAAACTACCCCCCCCTGCCCCTTCAAACTACCCCCCCCTGCCCCTTCAAACTACCCCCCCCTGCCCCTTCAAACTACCCCCCTGCCCCTTCAAACTACCCCCCCCCTGCCCCTTCAAACTACCCCCCCTGCCCCTTCAAACTACCCCCCCTGCCCCTTCAAACTACCCCCCCCTGCCCCTTCAAACTACCCCCCCTGCCCCTTCAAACTACCCCCCCCTGCCCCTTCAAACTACCCCCCCCTGCCCCTTCAAACTACCCCCCCCTGCCCCTTCAAACTACAACCCCCCCTGCCCCTTCAAACTACAACCCCCCCCGCCCCTTCAAACTACGACGGAGTCACGGAGACGGAGAGTAAGGGGCGTCGAGCGGTTGCTGAGAACTTCACGAGCAACCGATCGGCGCCCCTGCCCGGGACATAAATGAAAACATTGTTGTTTTTTTTGTTGTTGGTTTTTTTTAACTTTATTTAACATCCTCCATGTTAAATAAAGTTAAAAAAAACTTTATTTAACATGGAGGTTGTTAAATAAAGTTAAAAAAAACAACAACAAAAAAACCCAACAATGTTTTCATTTAGGTGCAGAGGGGGCGGCGGAGGAGGACCCCGCGGCGGCGGCGGCGGCGGACCCGGCGGCGGCGGCGCCCCCTGGAGTGTGGCGCCCTGTGCGGTCGCACAGGTCGCACACCCCAAAGGCCGGCCCTGGATTGTGCATAGCTGTATTGTCAGTAAGAACACTCAAATCCTTTTCAATAGAAGATTTACCCAACACAAAGCCATTAAGGGTATAATTAGCATTTTTGTTTTTCTTACCCAAGTGCATCATTTTACATTTATCTATATTAAAACACATCTGCCAATTCACTGACATTTTCCCATTCTGTCTAAATCCCTTTGCAGAGAAATGACATCTTGCTGAGACTTTATTACATTATATAATTTTGTGTCATCTGCAAAAATTTAGCCATTACTTCCAGTACCTTCTTCCAAGTCATTGATTAATAAATTAGAAAGAACTGGCCCAGGGACAGAACCCTGAGGCACTCCACTTAAGACCATTGTCCAGCTGGAAAATGTGCCATTTACAACCAGTATCTGTAATTTTTTATACAATCTTATGTGCCTTATCCTTTCATTATTTAATTATAATTTCGATTTAGTTAGTTCTAGTTGTTTTGGAAATCAGCCAATGATTATGTGTATAACAACAACACATTCAGGGCTGTATGCATGTGATATCACTGAATATAGGCAGCGAGTTTTAGTACAATAGGCATACCCGGGAACTTTATGGCTCTGGCTACCCGGACCTCTTCCTTTGTAGGATGTGGACAGGAAGTCTCACTGATGTCAGTTGGTCGTCCTGCTCACATCGCGGGGAGTCCAGCTGATGTCGTAGGTGTTCCCGCTGACGTCAGTGGGCATTCCTGCTGGCGTTGCGGGACACACAGATATTTAACTGGGAAATAGTGGAGAGTGGGGCGAAAGTATAGGGTGCAGTTAGGTACGTCTGGGTTTGTTAGCTGGTAACAGGCCTGCAACCAATATTGAAGGGGCTGCCCGACTATATCTTAACAACTTAATGACAAAGCCCGTACATGTACGGGCTCAAAATGCATTGTTTTCAATGGGTTTAGGGACTGCTCCATTGTCCTTAAGGGGTTAATAAAGTCAGGTACTTTTACTGTTTACAGGTAGTTACAGCTTACTAGGTATTATGTTTAACAGCCTGGGACCATTAATAGGGCTGCTTAATTGGATAGGAATTCATTAGGATACAGAGTCATAGGTTCAAGATAGGGTTGTTTGACCTCTAGAGTTTAGATCACAACCCATGATAAAGCATCAATAAGGGGTTGCTTTACTGGGCATGGGATATTAAGTGCTGTTCACACTGTGGGCTGGATTCCTGGTGGGTTGCGAGTAGTGTGTCCACCACTGCCTATGTTAGTAGTCTCAGGGACCCCAGCCCGTCATCAAGATCACATCAGTTAGCAAGTTTAAGCTAACATGTTTTATCGCGTCACCATATGTTTATTACAGTTTATCTTGAAATAAATTGTTAGTGTTCCATACACTGTAGCCTTTTATCATCACCCCTTTTGGTCTGTTTCATTATTTTTTATACTTAATGGCCATTTTTACTTTGCACCAGTCATGAACCATTCCCTGTCTTGATGGTGCTGTCCATGGTGGTGTTTTAATGTTGTAAGGGTTAATAACTGGTTACCTGGTCCTGCTAACTGGCCAAAATTCAAAGCTTGCTCTGTGAAAGCATATGTCATCTGCCTAATGCTATACTGTCTATTAGTCCATTAGCTATCCAAAACCATATTTCAAGTTATTGAGACTCTCCCAATAAATTCAGACGTCTATGCCATTGTAGATGAACCCTCTTCTTTTTCCGTGGCTACTACATTTGATAAGTTATCAAAGTAAGAACATAATGATTGGTTATATGCCTCTAATGTGATGTATAGTTGGTAATTTAAAGTTATGCTAAGAAATAATTATAAAAACTATTGTCTTTTCAATTTACTTTAAAATTTGTCTTTATTTATGAAACTTTACTGGCTCCTTGCTGTACTGTACTAAACCAACTCCAGTGATCTTTTTGTGTCTATTAGTTGAAGTGAATCACAAAAAGATATTCCACAATTATCACCATCATATTCCACAGTGCTGTACAATGGGTAAACAGGACGTAACAAGTAGTGCATCGCATAACAATTTGAATTTTACAGAATTAAAACGTAAGAAGGGCCCTGCATAGCTTGAAAGATATAATATGATATCCACTTTTAAAAACTTTAATACTGGGCCCTTTAGGTTTTCATCTGCGTATTAGGCTCTTTCTTCGGGTCCACCTTCACGAGGAGGAAATTATTAAATATATATATATATATATATATATATATATATATATATAAAATATCGAGCCTAGGTTTAATCAAGACTATGGAGTAAAAGTCAACTTTGACAAACAAGAAAGCCTCTACGATACATAATATTTACATTATAATTAACATCTAATTCTGAAATTTGTGTTATGCTGTAAGAACTCATGTTTGAAACGCAATGCAATCGAATTTCCAAGGGAAACAAAATGCCGATAATGGCATACTGTCCCAGGTGGTTTAATTACACATACTTCATACTACTGAGAAACTTTTTGTGAGATTTAACATTCACCGACATGCAGGTATCTCAAGATTTTTTAATGTTTGATACTCCATATGTTTGGGTCTAAGACCTAAAATTTTGTGATCCATGTTTAATACAACAAGACTTATTCAAAGCAACCATATGTTTAATACCTGAAGCCAGTGATTCATTGGGAGATAATTACATACCTTGATTGTTGTTAGCTAGATTTACATTGCTCCTGGGTAGTCTGCCAAACTGAGTAGTTTCTCTCCCATGAGATACTGTTTGGATTTTTTGTTCCAGTATAATGTAGAGTATTGATATAAATATAATGTTCACAATTCCCACAGACTTATTGATCAGGACACTAGTGTGTGGATGTTAATTTGAGTTATACCATCTGTTTTGAGTGTTTTGCTTGCAGAACTACATACTATCCATTTAGATGACCCCCTCCCCCCCAAACCCTGGGCTAAACATTACCTGGATTCCTATTTATGCATCAAAGTTCAAATTTGGCCCACATTTTATTAAAACATCCACAACAGTGGAGAGAGTTGCCTGGTGTGGTCTCCTTCGTTCTTTTTATATTTTTTAATGTTAGTTGAGTCCACTGCACTGTAACTTAAATGCTATGTCAAATGGGTAGTAGCCTATTAGGCAATCAGACTACGCAGTGCAACATTGCTCCATGGGCTGGTTGGGAAGATCAAAGATCTCCCTTCTAACTCGCTAATACACTATGGAGGTTGGCAGTTTTCCACCATTGCACTCAGCACTCATTGCTCAACACCCCACATTAAAATGTGATATCCCAGCTAAATATATACATACACACAATTCTGATGACGTAGAAACATCTTCCTCTACATAATGTAAACCTAACTTACTTGGAAGATACTTGTGATAATTCCTAAAGAAATGCCATCTGTTTTATATGCCTACATTTTATGCTATAAGTTTACCTGTTCCGTGCTGTACTGCTATACACTTGACAGCATTTCAAAAGTACATTAAATACTGTCTGACGAAAAAAACAATTCAGTCCTTTTCCAACTGTTAGTCAAATAGCATTTTTCTGTGTTTCAGAAGAAAATACAGAGTTTAATTTTTTTCTAATAGCACTTTTGAAATGGCAACCTTTCTAAAGGTCATACAAACCGAAATATAATAGAAAACTTCATATTCTTATTTCTTACATTTTTTTTATTGAAATATATATTTTTTTGAGATTTACTGCCTGTTCTGTAGTTACTATCTTGTCTACTGTCAACATGACCAAAATCATCACATTGCTACATCTTGACACCAAAATAGTTACTAGGTTTCTGCATTGCCGTGTTAAGAAATAAATAGAGCAGGGTGTGTGTTTTGCTCTTTAAATAGAAATGATAAGCACCAATTTTTTAAAAAGCTATGCTTGGTCAGACAGCAAGATATGCATTGAAAAAGACAGCCTTGAAAACGCTGAGTGGCACTTTGACTAACAACCTGAAAATGAGAAAGCCTGTACCGATTATACGGAAGAATAGGCTCACTAAAGATAATAAATTCATACAAGTGAAGATTTTTTCCCCTTGTGGAAGGCACAGGTTGATCCAGGTAGAAAATTACTTTTTTGGCCACATCACAGCAGTTCCTTAAATGACAAGCAAATCGATCAGTTTTCAAAAAATGGTGCCAGAGCCACTCTCCTTTAAACAAATAATTATCAAGCTATATTTCTGTTTCTTATGATGATGTTTAAAACAAGAAGAAACTGGAAACAAAATGTTTCTACTTTGGAATATATTGAAACATTAGAGTACTGCTAATTATATTGTTGGACCTTGCTAGAGGTAGAGACCAGAGTGAAAAACAGAAAAAACAGTCGAATAATAACCAGAGTATGTGTTAGTTGTGGGTTAAGGATGATCCTGCTACACACAAGATTACTCCAGACACCAAAAGAGCACTACAATTTTTGGAGCAAAATGAGATATTACAGTATATTATACGGCACTGTATTTAATGCTCAAGGGGAAAAATATTTATTCCAAGGAACATCCCCTTTAAATAACATCAGAGGTGTAACGAGAAACCACAGGGCCCTGGTGCGACAATTGCCCCGCCCCCCCCAACAGCTGATGTGCCATCATTGCCCCCAAACAACTTTTACAAACACCAATTACACACACTCTTACTCACAAACACATCTACACACACACCCCATCTCACCCCACTTACACATACATTCACACACACAATTACACATCCATGCTCACACAAATGCATACAATTAAACATCCATGCTCACACACAGTTAGACATCCATGCTCACAGACTTAATTACAAAATTACAAACAAAATTACACATCCACGCTCACACAATTAGACATCCATGCTCAAATACACAATTAGACTTCCATGCTCACACATACACACAATTACACATCCATGCTAACAATCATACATACACACAAACCTTACATTAAACCTTCTTACTTAAATAGTATGGCAATAACCTATCACACCCTGAGAAATTATTGTCACAAAATTTAACATGCATTCAACGATGCTGGGAATGATGTATCTAATACTGCATTAAATTATGAAAGTGTTATATTCAGCAGGGTAAGCAGAGCAGCTCCTTTAAGGACACACAACCAAATTAAAAACTTTGAACAATTAACTGTTTTATTAACAAGTATAACAATTCTTAATAATCTTTGTGTTTGAAATACGTGGCAATAGAGGTTGTTAACTGGAATCCAAAACTGTATGTCTGTCTTAAATTATGTTATGTATTTATGTATTTGTTTAAATTTTATCGATGTATTTATGCATTTACTTGTAAGTCTTTTTGTATTTTCGTAATAAAAAAAAAAAATAATAATAATCTTTGTGTCATGTGCCTCTTCAATTGAGAGCCACAGCTCAGACATCATACTGTTTCAGTGTTTCATCTCTATTACTATGCCTGATTAAAGCAAGGATTCAGATCTGTAATTCAGACAGTTTTATAGCAAACAGTTGCTTATCCTCATCGGCCCTGCCATAGCCAAAAATAAACATTTTTTTTATTTGATTTTAAGTCTATCTTACATTCACACAATGAAGGTGAGATTATTACAGACTGAATTTTGCTTTGAAAAGCCTTTTTTTGTCAATACATCTCTGACAAATGCAAGGCATCTCTCATTGTCAAAGACTGGTAAGACTGCAGACTTCTTTCTGGAGTGAAGGCGATAAAGGAGTCTTTTTATTGTGTTGCCTATCTAACTGTAGAATAGTCTTTACAGATGATTATAATGTGAAAAGAGTCCCAGACGTGGTCCCAGCCCGCTGAGATAGAAATTGATGGCAGTATCTCCGTCACAGCAGAATGCACAAGCGTTTGTTTCATTTTCTGCTATGTTTATAGGATGCCTTTTGCATTCCTAACAAAACAACTGATTTAATTGAGTCATTTTTAAAAACTCACATGCAATTCAGTGGTAATCTCAGTTGCCTTGATCTTCTAATTCAGTGCTTTTTATGAACAAAGTATTATCATTTTTAAAAAGTGTGTGAGTGTTGATATTTGTATATCTATATCTATCTATTTACAAAGTACTGTGCAAAAGTTTTAGACAGGTTTGAACAAATGCTGCTAATTATTTGGTGTGACCACCTATTGCTTTCAAAACAGCATCAATTATTTTAGGTGCACTTAAACTCAGTTGTTTTTTTTTTAAGAAACTCTGCAGGTAGGTTGTTCCAAACATCTTCTGTGGATTTAGGCGCAACACAAAAAAACAGCGTGAAAAGCATTTTTTATTCTTTGTGTAGATTAACCCGTACTGATGCGGGTGTTGGTGTGGCAGAGCCTGTCCTGGTGTGTGTGTGTTTTGGTGTCGGTGTGGCAGAGCCTGTGCTGGTGTGTGTGTTTGGTGTGTCGATGTTACAGTGCCTATACTGTTGTCAAGGCAGGCTGTTCGAGGACAAAGTTGCCGTACTCTGAACTGTAATTTATTTGTGTAATCTGGATGCTGGTCAGGTTCTATGTGGGCAGTGTGGATGCCAGGGCTGGCCTTTGGGGTGTTCCACCTGTGCTCTATGACTACGATTTAGGGGGTTAATTCTGATTTTACATGAGATTTCCAGTTGATTTATACCTGCAAAACTGGGTTTGTGTGTTATTCAGTTGATCTGTATCTGCTATGCTATGTTTCCATACATTATTTATGTATACCTGCATGTACAGGGTTTACATGTGTTTATGTGATCTCTATCTGAACTACAGAGAGGAAAGAAAAGAGTCATGGCTTGAATAAGTAAATGAGGGGGCTAAAGGACTCTGGGGATGATTTGGGGGAAGAGGATCTCTCAAAGTCACGGTCAAGGTCAGAAGGAGGGAAGACTTCACTGACTTCCCCTGATCTGCAGTGTGGCATATATATTTTTTGGTTCGGGAGCGGAGGAAGTGATTGAATGCCATGGAGCGTGGAGCGGGACCCAAGGAAATGCTTGCCCAGGGACCAATTTTTCAACATTTAAAAAAATGTTTGTTACCAAAGTTAGCTGTTTTTTCCTATATTTAATGTATTAAATGTACATTATTTTTACCAGTGTTTCAAGTTATACATCATTGTACTTGTTTGCAAAAAAATAGATGGGGAGAAAGTGGGGTAGGAGATAGTGAGGAAATAGGTATCTGACGGGGAAAAATGCCCATTTTATACCCAGATTTTTAGGGGTTCCTACACCCATGCTGGTGTGTGTATTTAGTCATCTGTTTCCTGGCACTTTATTTTCTGTAGGAATAAATTTAACACATTTAATTTTTACTTATCCAGAGATAAAACGCTCCCTCCTGAATTTGTAGTCACTTCAGAGGGTAAAACATTCTAGGCCCAGAAATTAGTGAGAGGAAAAGTAAAGGTTTCATGTTATTTACTCTATTTCAATTTGCATATTTTATTAAAAAGGATTAGTGGCAGTAAATTGTGGCTTCAGGCATCACGTGTATGATGACTTTTTTTTAGTGTACTGATGTACTCCCAATCCCATCACATCACATCAATATGCGTTAGAAAATCAGGAAAAGATGGGCATGGATGGTGGGCTGATTCAGTGGCGCAACAGACCACTTGACTAGGCTTGCCCCCAGGCCTTAGGCTGCCAGCCCTCTCCTGGTACCGAATAAAGTGTCAGTGAGTGTATATCTGATGCATGTCCCTTCCCCTTGCAAGTGCTGATTGGCCAGATTGAAAAAAGTCCCGAAAACCTCCCAAGGGTTGCTGGACCCATCAAGCCATAATCTTCAAGTAGACCATCCACCACCAATGAAATTATATCACTTATAACAAGGGCTGTCTGTTCTTAAATGCTAAAAACACAAATCAGGCTTGACTTCAACAAGTCCAATGGCAAAACTGTTCAGGGTGTCACAGATGGTCAACAACATTGTGGGGAGGGCAAACTTCTTGACATCTTAAGGGCATGCTTGGGGAAAGGTGGTGTAGCTGGTTTTTGACTACACAGTTTGCACTAAAGTGCATCCCATAAATGTTTGCCTAGGGCCATTGAAAAAGCCCTGCCTGAGAGGAAGTGTTATATAAGTTGTTGAGCTATACATTTGCTTAATCACGGAAGGCACATCTTAGCTCTAATAATTATTGCACCCATGCTGCTATAGGATTAAAAAGCCAAGAGATTGGCTTGGAGCATGTCTTGCAAAAATAAGATGTTCCATTACAGTAAGATTTTGATCTCTTAGAAAACTATATGATTCTGTTACTATGCTGAAGTTCACAATTTATCTTGAGGAAATTGAAGAGATTACTGAAGCAAAGCACAGCTTTAGGCCAAATAGACCTTAAAAAAGGTTGTCAACTGTATTGACAGGTTCGTAGAGTAGATTATGTGTTTGGAATTTAAAACCGCATTTCACTTTGCTCTTTTACAGAATATGTTTTCCGAGATTTAAATTGCACCAAAACATACATAATGTCAGTGATTCAATAATAAAGATATCACCATTTTACACACCATCAGAATGATTATGTGACCCATTTTAGAGGACTTTATATTATACAATACTAAAATACATTAGGCTTAAGTAATGTGCAGAGTCTAATTACTAACTCCCAAATGAAAACTGAGTCCAGCGATAGAGAAATACAGATAGCGACTTAAGCGGTGGAATTTTTTTTGGGAACGTTCAAGCCACACAACCTCTTTCTTCTCTACCCTTAACTCTCTCTTTCTAGTCACCGGAAAACTTTATTGTCCTCTCTTTTTTAATACTACCCACAGCTTTTTATCTTATAGCATAACTAAATTAACTTATTATAATTACTTATATAGTAGCTAGTCATTTTTGCTTGCCATTTTTCTCCCCATTCACTCTAACAAAGACTTTCGAACCAGTAAACAATAATCAGCAACTTAACAAGGAAGAGAAAGTTAATGTTCAAAAAATAAATACACAGATATTGGCATCAAGAAGCTACTCCAGTTATATTTTAGTACATGCAAAAGGGGCATTAATTGTATATTAGGTTTATTAGGTTCAGGTTTGTTTATTGTGTTACTAAGGTAGGATACCAATGCATTTGGGAAAGTAGATCTTTTATCTTTCTGTGCAGTGTCATCATCCTTTCAGAGCCCTGTGCCCTATATAAACCTCACAGTCAATTCACATGTGTTATTTTAGGGGGGGAGAACTTTTTTCAAAACTTTAATGTTAATCAATGGTTTCTATTATGATAATGTTATCCTCGGATGATTCTTGCATTGTAATTCCCTAGGTGATGTCGCCGTAGCAGTTTTTGTTTTTACACTTTATGAAAGTTAATCAGCTCTGCCCTTCTTACATAATAAAATTTGAGAATTATGTTATAAATCACAGCCACCGTGATCTTTTGTGCTGCGGTTCTTAATCACAACCAAAAAGCTAATTAGACGATGATCACACAGTGACGTTTGCTGAACTTGCATGTTCTATCTGGGTCAATTCATGTTCATTAAGGTTTATAAAAAGCAAGACAATGAATCATGTAGCAGTGGCATAAAACTGATATACAGCATAGAATTCCACTCAGAGGAAAAACATGAGAGGAAAACAATAGTGAACAACTCAATCATATTTGCCAACTGTCCCTAGTTACCCCAAATAGTTTAGCACAGCCTGAGGAGGTCAGGTCTGAGCCAGAGGGTAAAGGTACATGTTCAGATTTTGACTACTGTAAAATAATGTGTTGTTCTGCCCTAAAGCTCAGTTATTACTTATAGAGTAACTCATAAAGTCCATAATCCTTAGCATCCCCCAGGTGCCTTGACTTAAATCCACTACTATGTAACAACTAAATTCTAGCTCTGTGGCACAAACCATGTCCTTCATTCATAAAACATCCAGATTCCGATCTTAATCTGGCCATTTTATTTATTTTTTGTATTCTGTGTTTATCATTCCCATTAATTACCCATCACACGTGCAAACAACAGAAAAGCACAACTTAAAACATTTCTTGTACTTTAGTCTTAATTGATTTACCCTCGCCGCTTTTATTGCAATTTTTATTGTTACTAAATTTAAATAAGAGATTTCTGCAGGGCAGATCATCAACTATTTTACAAAGTAGAGCCATCTGGTTTAACTCATATCTTTTGTCTCTTGACAAATTCATGAGATGGAGATGGCTCTGAAGGTAGCACAAGTGAACCGGTGCCACTCAGAGTGAGGTCGATGAGCCAATTGGCAGTCAATGTGCTGCTGTCGTGCCACATCATGCAAGGAGAAAAGTGATATTCAGTCTGATATTGACATCATAGCTCTCCCAGCCAATCCGAGGCTGACATCAGAGCCAGGAGTCAGACAGATTTAGTGTGACACTGTGCCAGTGAACTACTTACCCTTACACTAAAGATGATATCATGTGAGTTACACAGCTGGCTTACAAATGGCAATGACACCACGCCAGTGAGCTACTCAGTGTCTGACTGACTCACATCATAGCATGAGAAGCCAGACATAAGTAAAGGTGTGTATAAATACTCACAAAAAAAACACAAAATTACAACTGTGCATTTACACAACCAACAAATACCGAGGATTGTACATTGCGCAAACTAGATTGTTTGGCCATTTTGGCTAGGAGAATGATTTGGATTATTTTATGGCGGCTCAGGTGTTTCCTATTTACATGAAAATTATTGCAAATGTCTTATACAAAGTAAGCTGCCAGCTTTCCGATGCTAGGTAGATTGCACTTCATCTGCCCTTTATATACTCATATGTGCCAGAGCGACACACACATCTCTTTTCACTGTCTGTTAACTAAAATCTTTTTCATGACAGTAAAAACATTTTTGGGACAAAATAACAATTTGTACTGATACGTTGGCTATTTAAGAGTGTAGTTATAACAGCAGGCAATAAGTATTGAGAATATAGTATATGCCTTCAATACTTTTTTTGGCTTGCAATATCAGTATTTATGCCTGCTTGATTACATAATAGCACTTTATAACTATATCAGAACAGTAAGGGGAAAAGTCTAGCAGGGTGCAAAGCCTTTCCCAGAATCTGCTACGAAAGTAGGAGAAAAATTAGAAATCGGATCCATGAGTTAATACTTGGTTTGGGTATGCCAACTCCAGGGAAACAATGTGCCAGCTCATTTCAGCAGTACTTTTGGATTCAGAGACTCAAACCCTCTCTCATTTCTATAATTATATATAGAAATATATTTTATAAGAGCATTACATGTTAGGATCTGCAACTCTGGCAATGCACTGTGGATGATGCTTCTGATGGGATGACTAAGCTCATGAGAGAGGAGAGGGGGAATAGATGGATCCTTTAACCTATATAGTTAATGTATACTTACTTTCCTATATCCCAACACTGCTAATTGTGCCCTGCTTAATATTTTTTTGTTATGATTGTCCCCGCCTAAAGGGAAAATCCATCTTCTCATCCTACTTTAGGAGTCCTTATGGGAGCCTGAAGGCCAACCATGTTTCTATACTGCCACAGTGGAAAAAGGATTCTGCCGGGTGCCTTGTCTTACCTCCCATGTGTGTAAGGGTGCCTTCCGTTAAAGTCAGAGAGTGACTGACAATTTCTTTTTGTGTAAATTAAAATATATATATAAATTTGATACGCAATATGGCTACCTGCTACCATGGTAGCTATTGTAAAAAAGAAGTGCCTGCTAATCTATTGTTGGAGCAGCTTGCCAGCATGAAACTTTGTCTGAGCCATGCTTACCAATATTCTTGAAAAAAACAAGGATTACAAAATCTAGGGAAGGAGATAAATTCCATTATTGTGACAAATGAACTACACACTGTTTACGTATGAGTAACAGTCTTAGTAGATGGTTTTAAAATGCATCACCATAGCAACCAACGGAATTGTCTTTATGAGTTGGACCATCTTATTGCCTGCTATAGTAATAAGATGACTTTTACAACTTTATACCAGAGCTGCCCCAAAAACGACTTTTGTTCCTCACTTTTAACATGCATAAGTAATAGTTTAACAGGTACACAATATCATCCTTTTGTAAAGGTTATAAGAAAGAGCTTACAACCTAAAACAATACAGATTCACTGTGACGGAACTGAAATGTAAATTGTCGATGGAATCAGTCGCGTAAAACCATCAACATAACATTTTGTCAAATTATGCATCATTTGTGAAGAGCACAGAGAGAGAACCATTCATTATAGAATGAATTGGTGTCCTTAACATTAGTGTAATGGGCAGTTCACTATATTAGTTAATGATGAGCTGAAATCTGTTAGAGTTTAGTATGTCCCATCTCATTATAAAAAAAAAATCATGCTGGTAGGTAAACAAAATGACTTTGAAATATGCTAACTAAAGAGTGAATGTTAAAGTGGCAGATTGAAGGGAAATGGTTCTGCATCACCGCTTATCAGGAAATCAAACTCATTGCATTGTCTTATTATGGAAGAAAAACACGTTAGGAACAATTGCTTTTACCGTCTGTAACTAGAAAATGAAATGAGCAAAACAAAATCACAATATCTCAAATAACTGTAATGCCTGAAACCCTTCATTTCTAATCCAAGAGGAGGGTTTAATTTTCAAAAATGTTTGTACAATGTAAAAACGATTTTAAGAAGTACTATGTATTGAGTTTAAAAGGAAAAGAGCTTTGTAGGATAACAGTAAATATATCACATAAATATATACTAATGTATAATTAATAATTGTGAATCATTAAAGGGGATATTGGCAGACATACTGAGGGAGATTATCTAGTATGTCGAAATAAAGTTGTATTTTGTTTCTAAATTGGGTAAATTATTCCCATTAACAAAAAAGGCAAAAATGTACCAAACATTGTCTAATTATTTAGATTAATTGACATAGTTAATGTTATTCTTCTACAGTTATCACTTACCCACCTATTTAATCTTTCTCTATCATCTGGAACTGTACCATCTGCCTTCAAGCATGCGCTAATCACACCCATTCTAAAGAATCTTTCCTCAGATCCCGTCTGTTTGACTAACTACCGCCCTATCTCTCTGCTTCCTTTTACCTCTAAGCTGCTTGAACGGATTGTGTACAATCGCCTCACTAACTTCCTCTCCTCTAATTCCCTCCTTGACCCTCTACAGTCTGGTTTCAAACCCCTTCACTCTACTGAAACAGCTCTAACAAAAGTCTCCAATGACTTGCTCTCTGCCAAAGAAAAAGGTCACTACTCTATTCTAATTCTACTGGATCTCTCTGCTGCTTTCGATACTGTTGATCACCACCTTCTTCTAGACTCACTTGCTTCTATAGGCATTCGAGATACAGCTCTCTCCTGGATCTCCTCATATCTGTCTAACCGTTCCTTCTCTGTCAACTTCTCTGGCAAGACATCCTCGCCCCTTCCACTTTCGGTTGGTGTCCCCCAAGGTTCAGTCCTTGGCCCTCTGCTGTTCTCTCTTTATACTTCCTCTCTTGGCAAACTAATCAACTCATTTGGCCTCCAGTATCACCTATATGCAGATGATACCCAAATCTACCTGTCTTCTCCTGATCTCTCTCCATCCTGTCCCGTATTACCAATTGCTTGTCTACTATTTCTTCATGGATGTCACAACACTACCTGAAACTTAATCTTTCTAAAACTGAACTCATTATCTTCCCTCCCTCCATCTCCACTCCACTACCTGAATTCTCTATCACCATTAACAACACAACTATCTCTCCTACTAACCAGGCCCGATGCCTTGGGGTCATCCTTGACTCAAACCTCTCCTTCATCCCTCACATTCAGTCCCTTGCCAGATCCTGCCGCTTGCACCTAAAAAACATCTCTCGTATCCGCCCATTCCTCACCCAAGAATCCACAAAAACCCTGGTTCATTCCCTTATCATTTCCCGTCTTGACTACTGCAACACTCTTCTGGTTGGCACTCCACTGTCTCGACTCTCTCCTCTACAGTCTATCCTAAATGCCACTGCTAGGCTCATCTTCCTTGCACTCCTCTTCTGCTTCCCCCCTTTGTGAAACCCTCCTCTGGCTCCCAATTACCTTTTGAATTAAATTTAAGATCCTGGTACTGACATATAAGGCCATCCATAATACTGCTCCTCCGTACATTTCTGATCTCATTAGCAAATACTCTCCTACTCGATCCCTACGTTCCTCCCATGGGCTAAGGCTCTCCTCCTCACTTATCACCTCTTCCTTTTCCCGTCTACAAGATTTCACTCGGGCTGCCCCATATCTCTGGAATCTACTCCCAAGGAACCTTCAGCATTCACCCTCCCTCCCGACATTCAAGAAACATGTAAAAACCCACTTCTTCAGAGAAGCATACCATTTTAGCTGCTAGAACATCCTTGTCATCGATACAACCACCACAATACCTCTCACCCTTTCTCTATGCCTTATGTTTGTCACCCCATTTCCCTCTAGATTGTAAGCTTGCGAGCAGGGCTCTTTCCACCAAATGTATCGGTTTGTCTTAGTCTGTCAATTCTTGTCTTGTCATATCCCTTGAATTTATGTATTGTATTAAGCGCTGCGTAAACTGTTGGCGCTATATAAATAAAGGATAATAATAATAATAATAATAATAATAATAATAATAATAGTTATAATAAAATATATGTTTGCAGACTTACAGTACTGTCCTTCACCAGCAGGGCGCAGCACTGAATGCCAGCCATTAACATTTTATGAGGATTCCATGCTACTGAATTGGCCCTGGTCAAAAAAAAAAAAAAAAGAAAGTTGTGTTAGAAGTAAAAATAAATAATAGTAAAAATAAATAAAATAATGCTGTTTAGTACCACAGCATTACACTTACCTGTGGATACCATGCAAAAGTTTACGATACTTTTGTGACATTAAGGCTGAGCCTCCCCAAGATGCCTATAACAAAAATAAAACTTAGAACAGGGGTTCCCAACCTCAATTATATGTTCAGACAGGGATTCATGCTACAGACCTATATAGAACATGGTCCAAAACCATGATTATATTCAATTCTCCTCAGAATGGAAAAAATGTGCAAAACTATTTGCTATTAACCACTCCATTTATATCTTTGTGATGCAACCTGTTCATCATGTACTCACTATTTTAATTTATCACCTCACTCTTGCATATATGCATTCCTTGTGTCTTGTCATTCAGTTTTTTTATGATGCCATTAAGATATTTTATTTTAATATTTCACACAACATTCAATACCTGGGGCATAGCACAATACTTACTGTGATGTAGCCTTTAGAATTTATGTTCCCTTGTGTCGGCACACATGGCCACTAGTAGACTTTTCTTATTTTGATAATATTACCAATCCAATATAGCATGAAGGCATAGTGAGCATACATATTGTTATTCCTTTTTTTAGCTAAAGGGTAAGTCAGATTGTTTCATAACAAGCATGTTTTGCTCACTTTGACTTGGTTAAAGGTATAAAGACTTACATCTACATGAAACCAAAGTTTGTGTTTTTCACAGATTTCAGCAATCTCATCCAGGGGGTCAAATGCTCCCAATACTGTGGTTCCAGATGTAGCAATGACAAGAAATGGAACAGCTTTCTGTGTGATTAAAGGGGAAAAATGGAGACAGTTAAAAGAATGAATCTTTCGATTCTTATGGGAAAAGTATGTAGAAGTGAGAAGGATTTGTTTTTAGATTTAAATCCCGTTGAATCCTTTTTTTAATTTCTAGTTTTAGGAATAAATTACAATACCGACTTAATACTGATTTAATACTAAGACTTCCCTAAATGTATACATGGCCATCCCGACGAAACAAAATACTCGTTTCATTAAGCAATTCAAACATTACGATGGCATATAGCCACACATGGGAACTCCCTGGACATTTCCCCTTTTGCTTCAATTATAACAATTTTTCAGGTATCTGGAACTGTGGGCTCTACCCACTGCTCATCAATTTTTTTGATCTCTTAACTGCCACTAGCAGCTTCCAAGCCCTGGCACAATTAGTAAATCTAATAAATCTATCCATGCACCCAGATTATTATATTATTGCCCCATGCACCTCTATACACAAGGTAGGGGGAAGGGAGTTTAATATTTTTTATTTTTATTTGTTTTTCTTTAAAAATGTGAGTGGCGGGTCTGCAACCTCCAAAATGTAAAGTTGCATTAACTCAGATGTACTCATAAGCAACTGGTATATTAGTGAAGACTCAAGTTAAGGTATGAGAGCACTCTACAGTAACAGAGTCTGTACGCTCCAGTTAACTATTAGTTTCAATTTATTAGCCAACACTGCTATTTTACTTCGTGTATATACTGGGTTTAATACTCCTGTAATCCTTGTTAAGAAATATGCTATTACAGTGCTTTCAGGGATGAAAAATTACTTTGTTTTATTGGATTCCTTACAATTAGTAATAAAGCATCAGTCACATACAGAATTGCTTTAGATAACTGCAGCTATAATTAAGGGAAACAGTTACATTATATATGACAATGATACATAATGAACACATTTGCCCGCATTGATGGATTTCACTGCATATCTTGGTGCTACTTATTATCTCTCAGTTGAAAAGGTATTATTGAAATAGACCTTCCTTCATTCTAACAAAAATACCTCAATTCCAATGATGGTTCTTTAGAATTTCATAAAACCTTGCAATCTTTCCCGATTTTAACTAACATAGGTACAATTTTACAATTTTATGTAATTTTGTTTTCTTTTACATTTAAAAAAAAAATAGCTACAGATTCTGGATTTACCTCTTCTTTTGCTCTCTGCACCTGCTTCTCCAGTTCCGCAGGTATCATCTTCCCCCTGCATAACAAAGAAGTTACATTTGTCATTGTCATTCATTGATACAAAGATCTTGACTAAACATAACCTTATTTCATGACCAGTAAAACAGGTACTTTTTTTTAAGTTGCAATTAAATGAACCAAGAATTTCAAAGATTCACTAAAGCTTTAGGTTACTAATGATCTCACCTCTCCAGGAATTAAGAAGTTTAAAATACAACTATAGATTACTTCAGTACATGAATTATATGTATGTCCCCTTGAACATACCAATAATTTTTGGACAATGCTATGCTTCCAACCTTTTTGGGAACAGTTTGGGGAAGATCCTTTTCTATAACAGCATGACTATGTCCCAGTGCAGAAAGCAAGCTCCATAAAGACATGGTTGGATTAGTTTGGTGTGGAAGAACATGACTGGCCCACACAGAGCCCTGACCTCAACCCCATCAAACACCTCCGGAATGAACTGGTACAGATATTTTGAGCCAGTCCTTCTCATACTTCATCAGTGCCTGACCTCACAAATGCTCTACTGGACAAATGGGCATAAATTCCCACTGAAACACTCCAAAATGTTGTTTAGAATGTGATGAAAGTTCCTGTGTAATGGCCATGTTTCCCAATACTTTTCTCCATAAAACGTATGAGGAAGGGTGTGCATATCAAACACATATGAAAAAACAACACAGGAACCACACTTTTAATTCTGTTCCTGGAATGATTACATACAATAAAGTGGACAGCATTTCCGCTACGCTCCTTTTATTTGCTGGAGTAAATGTCTATGATCAAGAACTGCCTTACCAACTCGCAGAAGATTGTCGGAGGTGTAGATCTTTAACAATTAAACATTTACATTTGGGTCAGACAGGAACTAATTTTCACTAAATAAAAATACTTGACAGTTCAACTGTTACTTTTTTCTTATGCTTTGAATTCTTAAAGAGGGTTTAAACAGCATGAGCCATTCAGCCTAATAATAGTTACAAAGTATGCAGTGATAGAAACATGCATAAAAGATGGGAAATTTGAACTAGGTGAGAAAAATCAAACAGTGCTCTAGCTTAACTATGATTAAGGTCTACTAAGCTTTTTAATATTATTGTTCAATATTATTGCTCAAACAGTAATAACCTTTAGATAAAGAATGCAATCTATGGAAAAAAGCAGCTAATGCCCAGATATATGTAAAAAAACCTTGTAAAAATTGTAAAATTGGATAAAGAGTGTTAAATGTAAGATAAAATGATTTATGGGAAGGTGAACTGCATATGGGACAAGTAAGTCTAAATATTTGATAATGCAATTTGGGCAGGTCTGTCCTATCTTATACTGATATCTACAGATAAATCTCTACCTGACACAAAGAAAGTTGGTTCCTAAAATCCAGTAGCAAATATATACAACTGTACAACTGTTTTAAATTGAGGATTATATGTACTAGATTAAAATTCTTAATACCAGATAGAGGATCTGGTCTTAAATAAAGGACTTAATTATGCATCCTTTAGCTGCCAAGAAATAGGATAACATGTAGCCTTAGGAACAATTGCAGCTGCAAAACCCTCCATGGTCTGGTTTTAGTGCCACTTTTGGCTGCTTGCAACATGCGCCCATTGTGTAGGGGATCTGATGAGACCCTCCCATAAGCACATCTTCTGCGAGCTGCGGGGGAGGAAGACTAGAGAAGAGTTCATTTTAATTAGAGGGGGTCATATGCATTATAGTGTATATAGGACGGCTGGAGTGACCAATTAACAGAGGGGGTGGTGTATCCTGGCCAAGGCCAAACAATACAGTAGGACCCTCTTTTTCTACAGTCTTATGTATTAAAGGTGATGCCAGATTTGTATATGTTTTTGTTAGTTTTCACTTTCCCTTATTGCAATAACGCTACAGAATCTGTCACACTATAAATAACATTAAATGTAATGCCTAGGGCGGCACGTAACAAATAACTGTAAGCTCCCCGATGTGCTGCTGCTGAATGAGCTAATTTGTTACTGGTCCGTTTATACTACAGCTTTCTATGCCTCGCCTGCAAAGCATTAGCTGCAGCTTTTCTCTTATGACACGACCTTCTGGGGCACACGGCTGGGCTACGATACGTGTCCAGTCACTCAGAACAATGGGAAGAAGAGGAGAAAATCCTCCAGGTAGTCTCTGTCCATCCCTCATATATAATGCTTATAACGTCTATCAATCATATGTTATTGAGTGTTTTATTTTTAGGACAATTAACAAGCAATAGTATACCAGTAGGACAGATGTGACCCCAAACAATTTACAAGTACCCTTACAATTGCAAATTCCCAAAATTAAGAATCATACAAAGTACAAAATATAACATGAAAACGAATTTCCATATATTTCAATTAAACAAGAATGAATGATTAACCACCTACCGATCGTCAGTCTTTACAAAATATACATTATTAGTGCCGATCCCAAGAAATGCAGCTGCCTTCTTCATGGAATAGTGGCACTGTTGAAAACAAAGTAATAACTGTTAGGGAAGAAGATTAGCACACATTTGGCTCACACAAACCCAATGACATGTTTGGAACCTTGGCATACACAGAACATTATCACTGATGAGAAATCAAGTGGGTTGGTACATAACAAGAAATGCAGTGAGCTTAAAGCTAAACATATCATTACCTGCCTGGTAATTATAATCAAATGTACTTAAAACACAAGGATGCACATCATTAGCTCAAATTACTAAAGACTGAGAAAAATGTTCTCCTCTCCAATGGACGATTTTGTTGGCCACAACCCATTTGTAGAAAGAATACTTATTATCTGCAAAAAAAGCTATATATTTGCTCGCTATGAAATTGTTGGAAGTACAAAAAAACGTAAGTGTTAAATCAGATGACATGGTAACTATTTAAAATTGTGTTATTTATCTTATTATTACCATATTATTTAAAGAATATACATTGGTGATATATTTATCACCAAATTTAAATTTTTATTTATCAAGCTATTAACTTCCCTAGCCTTCCCAATACCAAAACATATTGTTCTGCTCCAAAATTTAAAAAGTGATCTTACCACCATAGTAAATAATGGTATAGAATAAAATTACTTTTCAAGGGTTCAGTTTTTATACACAACTTCCATTGTTAGAAAAAAAGTAGCTGAACTGAACTAAACCAGCCCAAGGGGGCCTTTTTGGTGCTGACAGGTTTTCTGCTGCTGGTAAGGTGCCGGTGTAAGATGGCACAGCAGATGGGGAAGCCTGTTGCTAACCAGGAAATTAGGTGAATTGGCTGTATGATATGACAAAAATGTGCATAAATATCTGGTCCTAAGAAAGTATTGGTTGCAAATCCTTGGATATATCCTTGAGTAGATCTATTAAGTTCTTTTAGGTAAGGACATGAGGAACACATATGTAATCTTGGGTATCGATTTCTCTGTCAAATAAAGCCACTGAATGTCCTTGCTTGCACAACTCACTATAACTGATTTCTTAGTATGGCTGGGGTTGGATCTGGAGCACTGATGATATTTTGGTGCAGTGAGAAGGTTTTTTTTATATATTGTAGTAATAATGTTGCCATAACTACAGATGCCAAATATGACATTTAGAAGTTGATGCACTTGGTGGAGTAAACAAGAGTGTCTATAATGGTTGAAATGGGTTGAAATATGTTATAGGTGATGTGAATATATAAGAGATACATATATAAGAGACACAAAACATTGTTTGATGTTTTGTGAATTGACAAATTCTTCTACTAAAAATGTTTTGTACATCACCTGTGTGTTCCCTTTTGGAGATAAAGTTCTTGCAGGAACTTATAACATTCTCATGGGGGTGTTGATGGGGGGGTGGTGACATCCATTGTTACCAGAATACAGTTATGTGCCAGATCTTTGATATTGTTATGTTGCTTAGGAAATAATTCTTATACAAAACTTTTGGTGCCATATACAAGCATCAATGTCAGAGATTATGGGGTGTCCTGAATTGCCTAGTTTGCGTTGGTGTTTCTTAGGGAGCATATAAGAATACACTGGCGATAAGAAGTGCAGAACTAGTATTTTTTTTCTGGATTTGAATCTAGGGATTACTATTTAGTCCATTAAAGGATTTGATAAGTACAACATACTTGACTCTGAATGATAATATGGAATTCCCATTATTTGCTCATTCCTAAAAATGGTCTTGGTAAAAAAAAAAAAAAAAAAAATATGCAGATTAAAAAAGAAAACCGAAAGGGAGTCAAAATAAGCAAATACAAACTTGCTTATTTAAGCAAATGCGTTGAAAAAATATCGCTATTATCAAAAATAAAATGTCAATATTTGAAAAAATATATTGTACTTTCTCGAATAAATGTTTTGAAAGAGCACTCAGCATTTGACTGGCATGTCTTTATGCATTCCTCCTGGCAGAAAATAAATATCCAATTCAAAATACTCTGTTGTGCCTCACTTATTCTAACATGCCCCACTATTTGAACACCAATGCAATCTCCAGAGTTTGATCTGTCTATTTATGTCACTCCTACAGCCCCTAAAGTATAATAAATAGCAAACAGGTTACTATGGCAAACACCAGTCTAAGGCATTACAAAGAGATGCGGAGCTTAACACTTGTTAATAATTCATGTTTTTTTTCCACTTTACGATATTGTTTATGAAGCACAGGTACCGATATAATTTACTTGGTGTTTGTGAGATAATATATAATATACCTCTTCTGAAGTAAACATGACAAGCCGTGGAGTTGTCGAAAGCCCCTTTTCTTTTATATCAGGACAATGGGTGTATCGAGCTATATTAACAGCATACATATTGGAAACGGATCCACCTGGGAAAAAAATACAGGTTTTAATAATGCATAGATTTCATTTTCTATGACAATTGATATTTGGTATAGTTATTAAACTTATAGAACTGTCAGTTTATTTGGTGAGACAGTTTGTTTCTGGAGGGTCAGCTCATCTTCTCCTGAGAACTTTGTTTAGTTGGAAGCCTTTAAAACTCTGCTACCAAAACAAAGAAAACTCAGACTAAATTCTTAAATGTCTAAAGAACTGTTCAAAACAGTAATAAACAGTATATTATTATTATTTATTGTTTTATATAGCGCCTCAAGTTCCATAGCACTGCCCTCCACTAATATTGGTACCCTTGGTGAATATGAGCAAACAAGGCTGTGAAAAACTCTTTATTGTTTAACCCTTTGATCATTTCTTCAAAAAACACATGAAAATACTCCACGGTCATGGATATCAAGCAACTGCAAACACAACACAGGTTTATATATATAAAAAAAATCTTAACTATATGTGTGGCACAGTTATTTGCACACTTTTAGTCAATACTTTATGCTACCTCCCTTTGCCAAGATAACAGCTTGATAATGCCTGATAAGGTTGGAGAATACATGGCAAGGGATCTGAGACCATTCCAATCATATTTTCATTGATTATCTGCAGTAATATAATGTTTGTACATTCTGCATCAGACACAATAGGAGGATGACTTATCGCTCTTACTATATCTGTTGATGCATCTGAAACGTGCCTATGGACTATTTCAGCTAGGCATATCATTGAGTAGTACATAAGAGTAGAAAGAGACATAATTTATATGACCAAGAAAACTAGATCAGTGAAAGAAATAGACTTGGGCATGAAAGCTGTCACTATACCGTTACTGTATAACAACCCCTTACATTATTAAGTAATTCATTATAACTATTTTTATACTGTTATCTAACCAACTTTACAGTTTATAGTAATCCTATTTATGTATTGTGTCTAATTTGCACCCAGGCTTGGAATCTTTTTTTTTCCCTTTCACAAACTTTAAAAAAGCTGATCTTGAAGGCAAAGCATAGTTGCAAATCGATCAAAGGAGGGCAACAATAAAAAAATATATATATATATTTGAATATCAATGTGTAAATTATGTACACATTAGAAAAAATGCATTTTATACATTTTAAAGTTTACAAATAACTACAAATAAAAAAGATCAATGAATAGGTTATATTGTAGTAATGAACAGCCACAGTGGGTAATGATTAATTTCAGAATGGAAAATATGACCTTTTTAAGATGTAGTATCAGAAGTATTGACATTTGAATGTATACAGTGTATTAGCTTAATAAACTTAAAAATATTTGACACTAAAAACATGTTTTGTTTTAGAATTTTCCTTGTGGTCTTTTCCCCACGCACTACAAACTATTTTTTCAAAAGGAGACATTGGTGATATCGTACAAGATTTAGTCCTAAAGATATAATTACAATAAATTGGGAGTCCAATTTGACAGCAGAAGTAATGAAAAGAGATAATGCAAGGTAAAGTTATCTGTGAGGGAGTCCTCATTTTGAAAAATGTTTTGCCATGTGACTATTGTGTTCAAACTTACCAGGACTAAATATTCCATCCCCCTCCTTCCAGCCAAGGAATTCAATCATTTTCATCAAAACAGCTTCCTCAATTAGTATAAACACAGGAGATACTTCATAAGTATATCTATAAAAGAACCAGAATTAATTAAATATTGACAGTTTGAGAGCTGTGTGTGATACCATCTGTGTGACCAATTCTTGACACTTGTCAGTCACCTAGGACACTTCCATCAGGGTAGATCGTCTTCAGTCTTGGGCGATTCAAGGGCCCCAGGGCATGCGATATGCTCCAGCAATATAAGTTGTCCAGTGCGAGAGGTCTGGTAAACTTTGCTGGTCCTCTCTGCAGCTTTTCTGAGCATCCAGAACATTTTCTGGTGTGTTTTGGTGTGATACCAGTAGGCATTATTCATTGTACTATTTTATACCAAATAGTCCCTTCTTAGTTCAACAGGAAGGACTGGTATACTTTGGCAGGTTGGCTAGTAAACTTGCCAACCAAGATGAGGAGCCATCCTCATCATGTCCCCAATGGACAGATTTGAAAAATGTAATGAGTGACTTTAATGTTGGAGGTTTAGCTGGAATTTTGTTGGGAGTCGAAATTGTGGTGCACTTTTTTTTTTTAACTTCTAGCTGTCTTGGTTTACCTTCTCTCTCCTGGACATAGGCTCTTTTTCTTCTGATAGCTAGACAATTACCTCACTATGTCATAGGTTAGCACAATAAAGAGCAAGCGTAGTTGTCACCACCAGAGTTAATTGACCCCCTGAGGGGGCCACAGTACTCCTACTGCATATTTGACTTCTGACCACTTTGAGTTAGACTCGCTGGCCAAAGTGCTTCCCATGTTTTGCAGGACTCGGATTACTTCTGCCTACTAGAGACTACTCGTGTCTTTTTCCCCTTTGCTAGATTGCTGACGGCAATAATCCTTCACCATGAGTTCACCTCAGGCACTCTAAACAAATTATTGTTGCTCTTGACACAATTCATGCAATTAGGTCATTCATGCTGTGATAAACACTTTCTCCCAAACAAAAAAGGTCTGCTCAGTGAGTTGGTATGATTTCTGGCTCTTTCAATTACAGTTAAAGAATTAAAGTTTGTATGTGTTTCTCTGAAGGGTAAGATATCAGGTTGTAAATTAT